>NW_020824841.1:0-517500 GCF_003285875.2 Drosophila novamexicana
TACATTTTAGATATGTAGAATTATTTATAACTGTGTTGCATTGATTAAGTGACGGCAATCCTTTAAGCGACAACAGGTCGCCAAAAGCCTGGTATATTTCTTCACGCTCTTCATTCGACCACCGGTTTCTTATCGTTTTTCCAAATGATGATCCTGTTAAATAATAGAGTTTAATACAATTTAGTGTGAAAAAGAATAACGTTTTAGTAATATAGAAAAATATTAAAAACTTTGCAGTCGGTTGCAACCGTCGCAATACTCAATCATAGACCAATAACAGATTAATACAGCCTACCAGAACAATTTATTAGGTGATATCAATTTTAAACATTCGCCACGCACCCAGTCAATCGTAGGCAAACTAATTTTTATCGATCTTCAGAGTAGTCCATCAATAGTATTCATGAAAAAGTTAGTCAAGCTCTAAGATTCTGTAAGATTTGCGATTGTGCAATTTAAAACGATTTTAGGATTTACAACGCCCCCAGTGGTCGTCATTATATAATTGTAGCACTTTACCTATCGTGGATATATACGTGTATATATTTCAAGCCCAAAGTTTCTAACTTCAATGGGCCCGCAAAATAAGCACGATATATTTTTTCACTTTGCGAATGAGGATAAATAGGACAGACTAATCGCAATGCATGTAAGCACGTGACAAAAATATGTAGGTTGCAATTCAATACTCACTACTTGGACGCTTTCCTTTTGCATTGGATTTTTCTACAATTTCATCATCGGAAATATTAAATTCGCTTCTGATCGCTGTTCAGAATAATCTGATTCCGAATCCTCTAAAGGATCATCTGCAAAATACATTTTAAGTATAATGTAAAAACATTGACAATAGGGCTTATTGGATAAGTAATTATTAGATAAGTTAAAATATTATATTCTACACAATAACTACACTTAGTATCACTCACAACCTTGATGAATATATTTACTCACTTTCTTTTAACTGATCAAGGGCTACTGTGTTTTCATCCTCAACATTATTTCCAAGAGCTGCCATAAGCATCTGGGATACTTCGGCAATCTCCGCTACTGTTACAGGGATTCTGTAGATTTCTTTGTGTATATCTTTATGATGACCCATAAATTGGCAAGCCTATCAATTTGGACATCTTCGACGTTAAGCATCGATGTATAGGTAGCTAAATGCTTTCGAAGCATCGTTCCCCTTAAGGCCCCTGGGCAGCGAGCCCCACACTCCAGGGCAAATCTTTTTAGAATGGGGCAAGCCCGTACATACTGCTTTGCTAAAGGCTTGGCGTTAGGCACGCTAAATATGTAATCATTATTTTTCTTAACACCAGCTCTTTTACGATATTTAAGAATAGTTTCAATACAATAATTGTCAAACGGTGTGAGCAGCACTGGCACAGTTCGATTTAGTTTTCCACGGATAGTCAACCTTGTGTATTTTTGAGCAATTTCTCTAGTTTCTTTCGTGAGACGGTCGAAGTTTTCTTTATCCACATTTTCATCGATGGCGTGGCCTGTTAGATAGTTCTCAATTGTTAGTCTTTCAATTTCACCAGCTCTACGGCGGTTAAAAATTTGAAGGCCAATTAGTGTGCTTTGTATTAACGATGTCCATGACAAAAAATCAAACTTAATTTTCAGCACACTAAGAGAATTTTCAGACTTTTTTATCACATAATCAAAAAGTTTTTTGATGTCTTCTTTACATGGTAAGATAGTTGGTAGAGCTCTCTTTTTCTTTGACTGATCTTCTATAGCTTTTTTGTTTATAAAAAGAGGGATTTCGGTTTCCCATAGAACAAGAAAATCTTTAATTATTTTTTTTTTTCATGATTTTGTGTTTTTATGCAATGAGTCCATAATATTTTTGCGCACTTTTTAATTAAAGTTGTAAGGTTCGTTGCGACTGAAGGTGTTTTAAAAAACAACAAAGAAGAGTCCCACTGAGCCACTTTTCTGATACAAGATATCATTAAATCCAAATGTTTGGGATTAATGGCGTCTTTAAGTTCCTGTATCTCATTGGGTTCAGATTTTTTTATTTCACATAATAGTCTGCTTAGCAATCTCATGTTTGCTCTGATCATATCGTACTGAAGTTCGCCGTGCTTCATAGATTCTGCGTTTGCGAATAAAACAATCAATTCATCATATATCAGATTCCGAGAAATTGGATCATCATTTAAAACAGGCATTATTTTTGTGCGCACAACGTCGTTTGCACTTTTATGCATAAAGCCGGTTTTGGAGCGACCTTGTTTAAGCAAGTCACGAGTTCCTTTCTTATGATCGCTGCCTTTGCAATTATTAATATGACTTCGTATTGTGCTTTTGGGAAAAAATCCAGAACATCCCTTGCAACATATGAAATCAACAACTTCATTTTTAGAATTAACTCGCTTTTGACGGGGCACGATTAGAGTTCCATTATTTAACGATGCATCGATATTATGGATATAATCACCATTTTTTCTAATTTCATCAATAAGTAATCTCCGAGTTTTGTCATTTTTCGGCAGGCATATGAATTTTTGTACTTGCGGCTCATTTTTATGAACAAGCTGCAAGTGACGAGCGAATTTTGTTTGCAACTTATTGCAAAATAAGCAAAAATGTTTCTTACAATTTTTTTGGGTTTTCGCAGTTTGAATAATCAAATCCCTGACATCACTTAGTGGAGTTTCAGTTGTGTAAGTAAAAACTTCTTATTGGTTGAATTATTTAAAATGCTGGACTGGTTAGTTATATCCGGAGTATAACTGGAATCGAATCCATGAGTGGAATCTGGACAGTTAGTATTAAGCGATTGAAATGTATCATTTATCGTTGAATGATTTTGATTTTTTGCCGATGAATCTAGCCTATCATAGCCAAATTCGTTAAGTAGTTCCAAAGATCTTCTATTAGTCGATGAATTTTTAGTTGTATTGATAAATTCTTCGGATGCATCTATTTGAATATATTTAATAATAAATATATAACGAGGAATCCATATTAATTATTACTGGACATAATTCAATATTTTAAGTAAATATTTCGTATCTAATATAGTAGCACCAGGAGCTGTGCCTATATACATATTTAAGAACATTTATTTTACTTAACTTTCAGACCTGTAAGGATGTGATAGTATGACATAGTGTATACCTCCACTTCACTTGCAGTTAATTAATCATTCGGATGTGTCTCTATTACATCTTATATTTTAATGTATACAATTATTTTTATATTACGTTAAGCAGAATGAACGTTATTAAAAAATGTATATCTGTACTGATCATGATAAGCATTTTATTTATATATAGATAAATATTTATATTTTTCATTACCTTTACTAGAAACATATTAATATGAGACGAGAACAAGACAGCTGATAGGAACACAAACTAGCTGGAACGAACACGAATCAGTTAACAAACTATAAATTGGGTGATGTCAAGTATATAAAGTTAGCATTAGTAAATAAATATTAAAATTAGCAAAAAACGGTTTAGATATGTCGGGAGGCATATAGCTTAAAAGAGAATATACTAATCCAAGTAACGCAATGACGGATTGTTTCTTTGATATAGTAATTTTATGATAAGTTAATCAGATCTTACCAATATGAAAAATTTTTAATTCATAACATATAAGGTATTGAATCTTTTAATGTATATCTTCAGATTCTGGCTTTGAAACTGTGCTAATCAAAATTATACACATTTAACGCTTAAAATTGTGAAGGATTGCATTTATTTGCTGTGTCACTATTTGACTTATCTTTAAAAGTCAAATTTAACATTAGAATTTTAAACGGACATTAATATTGCAAGTACTGGATTTATCTTCATTCGTTGCTGATTCACTTTCATTTAATTTAGTGCCTGCTTCTAGTGTCTATAAATATTTTAGGTATAAGGGAAAGTTTCCTTTCATTTTTGTTTCATAATTTTGTGTTTAATTGCAATGAGTCCATAATATTTTTGCTTACTCTTTTATTAAAGTTGTAAGGTTCGTTGCGACTGAAGGTGTTTTTAAAAAAAACTTCGAAGAACTGAGCAACTTTTCTGATACAAGATATTAAATCCAAATGTTTGGGATAAATGGCGTCTTTAAGTTCCTATATCTCATTGGAATCCGATTTTTTATTTCATGTAATAGTCTGCTTATCAATTTCATTTTTGCTCTGATCATATCGTACTGAAGGTCGCCGTGCTTCATAGAGTCTACGTTTGCAAATAAAATAACGTCACTTGCACTTTTATGCATTGGGCAGGTTTTAGATCGACCTTGTTTAAGCAAGTCACGAGTTCGTTTTTTATGTTCGCTGCCGTTGCAATTATTTATGACTCCGCATTGTGGTTTTGGGGAAAAATCCAGAACATCCCTTGCAACATTTGACAAAATATTAGTCTTTAGAGTTAACTGGCTTTTGACAGGGCATGATTAGAGTTTCGTTATTTAATTATGCATCGATATTATCGATTTTATCGCTATTTTTCCAAATCTCAATAATAAGTTATCTGCTAATTATATCATTTTTCAAGGGTCATAAAAATGTTTTTACTTGCAGCTAATTATTATGTACGAACTGCAAGTGACGAGCTAATTTTGTTTGTAATTTATTACAGAAAAAGCAAAAATAAAAGTTACAATTTTTTGGGTTTTCGCAGTTGGAATAATCAAATCCCTTACATCACTTAGTGGAGTTACAGTTGTGTACGTTGAACCTTTTTTGTGTTGGAACACTTTATATAGTGCTGGACTTACTTATATCCGCAGTATAGTTGGAATCAACTACTTGGGTGGAACGTAGATAATTAGTACCAAGCGATTGATATGTATAGAATGCTTTTGCTTTTTTGATGGTGAGACTGGCCAACAAGAGGCCAGGCAAGGGATAAGTATTTTATTTATACATTTATTTCTTTTACATATTAATATAAGACGGACACAAGACAGCTGAATCAAACACATAATAGCTGGAGCAAACACAAAACAGGTAAGAATCCATAAGGTGAGTATTCTCAAGTATATAAAGTTAGCTTTAGTTAAAATATACAAATATATATAAATAATATAAATAATATATAATAAGGATGTACGTCAGAAGGCATATGGCGTACAAGAGAATATTCTAATTTAAGAAATGTAATGACAAATTGTGTATATTATATAGTATTTTTATGATAATTTCCTCAGATGTTGCCAATATGATTAACTCATAATACAATTTAAGACTGAACACTCAATAATAAATATATCACAATATATAACTCTGCCAGAAATTTTATGCAAATGATTTTTTATTTAGTCCTATTGGGCTTAATTTACTTATTTGCATACATACCGAAAGCTTCAAATTGGCCCGGGTTGCACTTATTTGTTGTGTCACTTTCTAAATTAAAGTCTGCTACTGGCGAGCCTTTAAAAGACAATGTTAATTAATTAATTTTAATATGACGTTAGTGTTTTACTTACTGGATTTATCTTCGTTAGTTGTTGATTCACTTTCACTGAACTTAGTGGCTGCTTCTAGTAATTCTATAAATATTTTATGTATTATTAATTTAAAAGTAACAAAATTGTTATATATGTACACACCATTATTAAGTTTCTGACATTGCTTCTCCAATATTTCTCGATCTTCTAAAGAAATATAAGAACATATACATACAAATACATATAATTATTGAAGGGAGAAATGTCAAGCCCAACTTACCATTCGAATCAATAATTTCCGCTTCAAAACTGCCTTTGCTGAATTTTGCAATGCAAATTTTACACCCTTCGTCTATTTTAATTTTTTTTTTTGGCAATACATAATATTGCTCGCACTTAATTAAGAAATACATCCTCTCGCACGCTTTCCAGAAATTTAATGGCGCCAAGTTTTCGAGCTACGCGACGAGTCAACACACGACAAGTCAAGTCATTTCTGTAAATATACTTTTAAGGCAGCTCTGCACTATCAAATTGAATACTCGAAACGCGTTCATTTTGCTCGTTTAATGGTAATCGATATTTATGCAATTAAAATAAGAGTAAAATAAGATGTGAGAAATATATTTGATTGATGATGGATGGTGATCACGAAAGCGGTCATAAAGAATAACTGCTAGCGGAAATAACTGTTTTAATTGGGAAAAAAATTAAGCCCTTTTTTTGTTAATAGATTCTTATTTTCATGCTACTATCGATATCTTACTTACATGTGAAGCAAGGTTTGTATTACGTCATAATACAAATAGAAAATACATTTTACTCTTCATGCATTATTATTAAACATTTCATGTTGCTTAATTAAACTAAGTTAATAATAATGCTTATAAATATTAAATAATTATTTCACTAAATTACCTATAGATGCCCGATTAATTGTAAGCATTTTTAACTAAAGACTCTAACTTAAAAATACGTTTTACATATATGGGCCTTGTACGTGATTTGAGTTAATAAAAAAACCAAGCTTATAAATAAAAAATTTGTTTTATTTTTTTATACTAAAATCACGTACAAATATATTTATAACAAAATTTTATTAGGTAAGAGTCGATAGTTAAATTTTCTTACGATAACTTGACTTTGGTCAAGATATCTTGAAAAAAAAAAATTATTTTTTCTTACAACTTAATTATCGACCAATCGTTCCTCTAGCAATTATACGTTAAAATGGTCCGATGTTGACATGATTTTGCGTATATATGAGGAGTATAGTATAACTAATAAGTGCCGAGTTTGGTCAAGATATTTTAAAATACGAAAAAATTTGTCATACAACAACTTAGTTTTCGACCGATCGTCCCCATGGCTGCTATATGTTAAAATGTTCCTATGTTAACATGATTTTGAGGAGGAGTTAGTCAAACTAATAGGTGCCGAGTTTTGTCAAGATATCTTGAACAACAAAAATGTTTTCCATACAACAACGTAATTTTCGACCGATATTTCCTATGGTGTGTAACAGGCAGAAGGAAGCATCTCCGAGCCTATAAAGTATATATATTCTTGATCAGCATCAATAGCCGAGTCGATCTAGCCATGCCCGTCTGTCTGTTCGTCCGTCCGTATGTATGAACGCAAGGATCTCAGAACCTGTAAGAGCTAGAGATTTGAAATTTTTTGCTGTTGGACCTCCTAGGTCCCGCGCAGATCGAGTTTGTTTCCGATATTCAATAACATGCCGCGTTTCCATGTAATCGATAAAAATCGATATCGAAGTCTGATTTTTTGAGAAAATTGGGCAAATAATAAGAGCTATAGTCCCCAAATTGACTCGTAGCTTGCAGAATAGAATGTATATATCAAGTATCTTTTCGTTTTATATATATCACCCCCTCCCCTTTACTGTGTCGAAAGAAGATGGTTTAGGGTATTCCCTAGTCGGGAGCTTCCGACTAGAGCCTCTTACTTGTTTTAACATATGTTCTGCGTGCATAAGAAAGAGGAACTTTTGCAAAGTTTCATAAAAATAGTTTCAAAACGGAAAGACTAGTTCTCATAGAAACAGACAGACGAACAGGCGGACATGGCAATATCGACTGGGCTGTTGATACTGATCAAGAATATATATACTTTATGGGGTCGGAGATGTCTTCTTCTATGCGTTACATATTTCACGACAAAATTATAATACCCTCTTCAAGGGTATAACAAGGCCTACACATAAAATATTTGTTTTATTTTTCAATAAACTCAGAATACATAAAATGCCCAAATATATTTAAAATATATTTTATTGAGTCTTTAGGTAAATTTTCTTACAATTAATCGAGCATATATCGGTAATTTAGACAAACATGTATTTTATAAATATAAGCATTATTATTAACTTTGTTTAATTAAGCAACATTATAACATATAATTGCTAGAGGAACGATTGGTCGATAATTAAGTTGTAAGAAAAAATAATTTTTTTTTTCAAGATATCTTGACCAAAGTCAAGTTATCGTAAGAAAATTTAACTATCGACTCTTACCTAATAAAATTTTGTTATAAATATATTTGTACGTGATTTTAGTATAAAAAAATAAAACAAATTTTTTATTTATAAGCTTGGTTTTTTTATTAACTCAAATCACGTACAAGGCCCATATATGTAAAACGTATTTTTAAGTTAGAGTCTTTAGTTAAAAATGCTTACAATTAATCGGGCATCTATAGGTAATTTTTATTATTAACTTAGTTTAATTAAGCAACATGAAATGTTTAATAATAATGCATGAAGAGTAAAATGTATTTTCTATTTGTATTATGACGTAATACAAACCTTGCTTCACATGTAAGTAAGATATCGATAGTAGCATGAAAATAAGAATCTATTAACAAAAAAAGGGCTTAATTTTTTTCCCAATTAAAACAGTTATTTCCGCTAGCAGTTATTCTTTATGACCGCTTTCGTGATCACCATCCATCATCAATCAAATATATTTCTCACATCTTATTTTACTCTTATTTTAATTGCATAAATATCGATTACCATTAAACGAGCAAAATGAACGCGTTTCGAGTATTCAATTTGATAGTGCAGAGCTGCCTTAAAAGTATATTTACAGAAATGACTTGACTTGTGTGTTGACTCGTCGCGTAGCTCGAAAACTTGGCGCCATTAAATTTCTGGAAAGCGTGCGAGAGGATGTATTTCTTAATTAAGTGCGAGCAATATTATGTATTGCCAAAAAAAAAAATTAAAATAGACGAAGGGTGTAAAATTTGCATTGCAAAATTCAGCAAAGGCAGTTTTGAAGCGGAAATTATTGATTCGAATGGTAAGTTGGGCTTGACATTTCTCCCTTCAATAATTATATGTATTTGTATGTATATGTTCTTATATTTCTTTAGAAGATCGAGAAATATTGGAGAAGCAATGTCAGAAACTTAATAATGGTGTGTACATATATAACAATTTTGTTACTTTTAAATTAATAATACATAAAATATTTATAGAATTACTAGAAGCAGCCACTAAGTTCAGTGAAAGTGAATCAACAACTAACGAAGATAAATCCAGTAAGTAAAACACTAACGTCATATTAAAATTAATTAATTAACATTGTCTTTTAAAGGCGCGCCAGTAGCAGACTTTAATTTAGAAAGTGACACAACAAATAAGTGCAACCCGGGCCAATTTGAAGCTTTCGGTATGTATGCAAATAAGTAAATTAAGCCCAATAGGACTAAATAAAAAATCATTTGCATAAAATTTCTGGCAGAGTTATATATTGTGATATATTTATTATTGAGTGTTCAGTCTTAAATTGTATTATGAGTTAATCATATTGGCAACATCTGAGGAAATTATCATAAAAATACTATATAATATACACAATTTGTCATTACATTTCTTAAATTAGAATATTCTCTTGTACGCCATATGCCTTCTGACGTACATCCTTATTATATATTATTTATATTATTTATATATATTTGTATATTTTAACTAAAGCTAACTTTATATACTTGAGAATACTCACCTTATGGATTCTTACCTGTTTTGTGTTTGCTCCAGCTATTATGTGTTTGATTCAGCTGTCTTGTGTCCGTCTTATATTAATATGTAAAAGAAATAAATGTATAAATAAAATACTTATCCCTTGCCTGGCCTCTTGTTGGCCAGTCTCACCATCAAAAAAGCAAAAGCATTCTATACATATCAATCGCTTGGTACTAATTATCTACGTTCCACCCAAGTAGTTGATTCCAACTATACTGCGGATATAAGTAAGTCCAGCACTATATAAAGTGTTCCAACACAAAAAAGGTTCAACGTACACAACTGTAACTCCACTAAGTGATGTAAGGGATTTGATTATTCCAACTGCGAAAACCCAAAAAATTGTAACTTTTATTTTTGCTTTTTCTGTAATAAATTACAAACAAAATTAGCTCGTCACTTGCAGTTCGTACATAATAATTAGCTGCAAGTAAAAACATTTTTATGACCCTTGAAAAATGATATAATTAGCAGATAACTTATTATTGAGATTTGGAAAAATAGCGATAAAATCGATAATATCGATGCATAATTAAATAACGAAACTCTAATCATGCCCTGTCAAAAGCCAGTTAACTCTAAAGACTAATATTTTGTCAAATGTTGCAAGGGATGTTCTGGATTTTTCCCCAAAACCACAATGCGGAGTCATAAATAATTGCAACGGCAGCGAACATAAAAAACGAACTCGTGACTTGCTTAAACAAGGTCGATCTAAAACCTGCCCAATGCATAAAAGTGCAAGTGACGTTATTTTATTTGCAAACGTAGACTCTATGAAGCACGGCGACCTTCAGTACGATATGATCAGAGCAAAAATGAAATTGATAAGCAGACTATTACATGAAATAAAAAATCGGATTCCAATGAGATATAGGAACTTAAAGACGCCATTTATCCCAAACATTTGGATTTAATATCTTGTATCAGAAAAGTTGCTCAGTTCTTCGAAGTTTTTTTTAAAAACACCTTCAGTCGCAACGAACCTTACAACTTTAATAAAAGAGTAAGCAAAAATATTATGGACTCATTGCAATTAAACACAAAATTATGAAACAAAAATGAAAGGAAACTTTCCCTTATACCTAAAATATTTATAGACACTAGAAGCAGGCACTAAATTAAATGAAAGTGAATCAGCAACGAATGAAGATAAATCCAGTACTTGCAATATTAATGTCCGTTTAAAATTCTAATGTTAAATTTGACTTTTAAAGATAAGTCAAATAGTGACACAGCAAATAAATGCAATCCTTCACAATTTTAAGCGTTAAATGTGTATAATTTTGATTAGCACAGTTTCAAAGCCAGAATCTGAAGATATACATTAAAAGATTCAATACCTTATATGTTATGAATTAAAAATTTTTCATATTGGTAAGATCTGATTAACTTATCATAAAATTACTATATCAAAGAAACAATCCGTCATTGCGTTACTTGGATTAGTATATTCTCTTTTAAGCTATATGCCTCCCGACATATCTAAACCGTTTTTTGCTAATTTTAATATTTATTTACTAATGCTAACTTTATATACTTGACATCACCCAATTTATAGTTTGTTAACTGATTCGTGTTCGTTCCAGCTAGTTTGTGTTCCTATCAGCTGTCTTGTTCTCGTCTCATATTAATATGTTTCTAGTAAAGGTAATGAAAAATATAAATATTTATCTATATATAAATAAAATGCTTATCATGATCAGTACAGATATACATTTTTTAATAACGTTCATTCTGCTTAACGTAATATAAAAATAATTGTATACATTAAAATATAAGATGTAATAGAGACACATCCGAATGATTAATTAACTGCAAGTGAAGTGGAGGTATACACTATGTCATACTATCACATCCTTACAGGTCTGAAAGTTAAGTAAAATAAATGTTCTTAAATATGTATATAGGCACAGCTCCTGGTGCTACTATATTAGATACGAAATATTTACTTAAAATATTGAATTATGTCCAGTAATAATTAATATGGATTCCTCGTTATATATTTATTATTAAATATATTCAAATAGATGCATCCGAAGAATTTATCAATACAACTAAAAATTCATCGACTAATAGAAGATCTTTGGAACTACTTAACGAATTTGGCTATGATAGGCTAGATTCATCGGCAAAAAATCAAAATCATTCAACGATAAATGATACATTTCAATCGCTTAATACTAACTGTCCAGATTCCACTCATGGATTCGATTCCAGTTATACTCCGGATATAACTAACCAGTCCAGCATTTTAAATAATTCAACCAATAAACAAGTTTTTACTTACACAACTGAAACTCCACTAAGTGATGTCAGGGATTTGATTATTCAAACTGCGAAAACCCAAAAAAATTGTAAGAAACATTTTTGCTTATTTTGCAATAAGTTGCAAACAAAATTCGCTCGTCACTTGCAGCTTGTTCATAAAAATGAGCCGCAAGTACAAAAATTCATATGCCTGCCGAAAAATGACAAAACTCGGAGATTACTTATTGATGAAATTAGAAAAAATGGTGATTATATCCATAATATCGATGCATCGTTAAATAATGGAACTCTAATCGTGCCCCGTCAAAAGCGAGTTAATTCTAAAAATGAAGTTGTTGATTTCATATGTTGCAAGGGATGTTCTGGATTTTTTCCCAAAAGCACAATACGAAGTCATATTAATAATTGCAAAGGCAGCGATCATAAGAAAGGAACTCGTGACTTGCTTAAACAAGGTCGCTCCAAAACCGGCTTTATGCATAAAAGTGCAAACGACGTTGTGCGCACAAAAATAATGCCTGTTTTAAATGATGATCCAATTTCTCGGAATCTGATATATGATGAATTGATTGTTTTATTCGCAAACGCAGAATCTATGAAGCACGGCGAACTTCAGTACGATATGATCAGAGCAAACATGAGATTGCTAAGCAGACTATTATGTGAAATAAAAAAATCTGAACCCAATGAGATACAGGAACTTAAAGACGCCATTAATCCCAAACATTTGGATTTAATGATATCTTGTATCAGAAAAGTGGCTCAGTGGGACTCTTCTTTGTTGTTTTTTAAAACACCTTCAGTCGCAACGAACCTTACAACTTTAATTAAAAAGTGCGCAAAAATATTATGGACTCATTGCATAAAAACACAAAATCATGAAAAAAAAAAAATAATTAAAGATTTTCTTGTTCTATGGGAAACCGAAATCCCTCTTTTTATAAACAAAAAAGCTATAGAAGATCAGTCAAAGAAAAAGAGAGCTCTACCAACTATCTTACCATGTAAAGAAGACATCAAAAAACTTTTTGATTATGTGATAAAAAAGTCTGAAAATTCTCTTAGTGTGCTGAAAATTAAGTTTGATTTTTTGTCATGGACATCGTTAATACAAAGCACACTAATTGGCCTTCAAATTTTTAACCGCCGTAGAGCTGGTGAAATTGAAAGACTAACAATTGAGAACTATCTAACAGGCCACGCCATCGATGAAAATGTGGATAAAGAAAACTTCGACCGTCTCACGAAAGAAACTAGAGAAATTGCTCAAAAATACACAAGGTTGACTATCCGTGGAAAACTAAATCGAACTGTGCCAGTGCTGCTCACACCGTTTGACAAGTATTGTATTGAAACTATTCTTAAATATCGTAAAAGAGCTGGTGTTAAGAAAAATAATGATTACATATTTAGCGTGCCTAACGCCAAGCCTTTAGCAAAGCAGTATGTACGGGCTTGCCCCATTCTAAAAAGATTTGCCCTGGAGTGTGGGGCTCGCTGCCCAGGGGCCTTAAGGGGAACGATGCTTCGAAAGCATTTAGCTACCTATACATCGATGCTTAACGTCGAAGATGTCCAAATTGATAGGCTTGCCAATTTTATGGGTCATCATAAAGATATACACAAAGAAATCTACAGAATCCCTGTAACAGTAGCGGAGATTGCCGAAGTATCCCAGATGCTTATGGCAGCTCTTGGAAATAATGTTGAGGATGAAAACACAGTAGCCCTTGATCAGTTAAAAGAAAGTGAGTAAATATATTCATCAAGGTTGTGAGTGATACTAAGTGTAGTTATTGTGTAGAATATAATATTTTAACTTATCTAATAATTACTTATCCAATAAGCCCTATTGTCAATGTTTTTACATTATACTTAAAATGTATTTTGCAGATGATCCTTTAGAGGATTCGGAATCAGATTATTCTGAACAGCGATCAGAAAGCGAATTTAATATTTCCGATGATGAAATTGTAGAAAAATCCAATGCAAAAGGAAAGCGTCCAAGTAGTGAGTATTGAATTGCAACCTACATATTTTTGTCACGTGCTTACATGCATTGCGATTAGTCTGTCCTATTTATCCTCATTCGCAAAGTGAAAAAATATATCGTGCTTATTTTGCGGGCCCATTGAAGTTAGAAACTTTGGGCTTGAAATATATACACGTATATATCCACGATAGGTAAAGTGCTACAATTATATAATGACGACCACTGGGGGCGTTGTAAATCCTAAAAATCGTTTTAAATTGCACAATCGCAAATCTTACAGAATCTTAGAGCTTGACTAACTTTTTCATGAATACTATTGATGGACTACTCTGAAGATCGATAAAAATTAGTTTGCCTACGATTGACTGGGTGCGTGGCGAATGTTTAAAATTGATATCACCTAATAAATTGTTCTGGTAGGCTGTATTAATCTGTTATTGGTCTATGATTGAGTATTGCGACGGTTGCAACCGACTGCAAAGTTTTTAATATTTTTCTATATTACTAAAACGTTATTCTTTTTCACACTAAATTGTATTAAACTCTATTATTTAACAGGATCATCATTTGGAAAAACGATAAGAAACCGGTGGTCGAATGAAGAGCGTGAAGAAATATACCAGGCTTTTGGCGACCTGTTGTCGCTTAAAGGATTGCCGTCACTTAATCAATGCAACACAGTTATAAATAATTCTACATATCTAAAATGTAGGACACCGGCGCAAGTAAAAACATGGATAGATAATCAGCGCAAGGCTAAATCAAGGAACTCCGCAAATAGATTAAATAATAAATATGTTGACCATATTTAAAATAAGTGGATTATACTTTTTCGTATATTAATATTAATTTATGTTAAAAAATTTTGGAATTAAAAAAAAATTCATTTTAAATGCATGTATTTAATAACGTCATTTATGTTAATTCACATTATTAATTTTACTTTAACCTAAAGTGATCCAAAACTACATTCAAAATAAATTTGACTCTTAATTTCAATTAAGCCAGTCTGCCACTAAATTTAAAATGTATAAATTTAATAAAATATTGCTGAGTCTTATGTGGTTTCGCGTTATATTTATTTAGTTTAGTGAGTTTTATCGAAATTCACTGTTCCCTAGTCCTCATAACCTCTATATATGAGTCTCTATATTTATATAAAATCAGTATGTTTTTGGGGACAGCTATTTGACTGTTATTTACTAAATTGAAGTGTGAACTGGACCAAATCTCATCGTTCCTGTGTCCTTATAATACACGTTGCGTTTTTGTCCCTAAAACTTACCTTATATATAAAGTACATTATAACGAACAATTTTTGTGTTATATACTGAGAGTATTTCGGGAACTGAGTCCCCATAAAACACGTTACCCTAAATGGAGTTTGTTTCATTTCATTTTCATTTCGTAGAGTTGCCACATCGACCAAATGAGGATATATACATATTAGTAAAAAACATATATTATGGGAGAACTAGCGTACGAATTGTGTTTTGTTCTTTTTTAATGATCAAATGCATGCAAAATAAACCTAATCAGATTACATCATAGTTATGCAGATGTCAGCAAACGCATTTAAAATCTGTGTTCCCGAAAAATCTTCTCGCCATAAAGTGGACCAACTTTAAGATAATATAAAAATTATAGTATTTGAGGTACAGGCAAAGTGCTGGTTGGATAATGTTAAGAAAAGGTATTGTTATTTTTATTAACCCTTAGGTTTCTTCTAAGAACTAAGAATTATGAAGAATTATGAAAAGTCCCCAAAAGAGACATTCCAGTCCTAAAAATTTTAAGGTCAGTCCCCAAAAGAGCGAATTGTCCCCATAACCAACGCAGCATACAAAAAATGTCCTTATTATCGATGCTCCACATATATATATATATATATATATATATGTGTATATGTATATGTATATATGTGTTATGTATTTATGTATATAAATTTATATGAGTATTTCAAATATTTTGTATGGAACTGGTGTTACAATGTGGCCTTTTAATAGCCCCTTTTGCAGATTGTAGCCCTTATTGAAAATATGAGACAATTATTAACAAATAAGCTTCGACAGCATGTTGTCTACTCTGATCTTAAGTATTCCAAGTACAGTTTTGATATTTTCATGCATATATTACGCAAATCTTTACTAGCAAAATATGTAAGGCATAGAAGCAAGTGTCACCGACCAACTAAAGTATGAACAGTCGAGTTAATATTCGTCTCGTTGTTGCAGGCAATACATATATTGGAATCAAACGGATTGGATAACTATATCATTTAGCTGCCAGACAAATTTAAGCTTTATGGACAACTTTTCGGTTTTCTCATTATACCGTGACCAAACTCTGCAATTAGAAATCTTACTATTTTCCCAACATGATCTGCATGATCGAACTTCTATATGTATGGATTCTATAGCAACAATCGTTCGGCAAGCTTTAACTGCGTCTGGTAAGTAGAAATTTTTCTGTGTTTTAACTTGTAATCCTTTAAGAAATATGTTTAAATTAGGAATATGGACAAACGTACATATAGGCAGCTGGAAAGTATTGTATTATCATTACTGTATGAAGTATTCAGTACAATTGTATTGGCTAGAAGTGGCACTTGTAGAGCTTTGCATGTATTTACATAGTTTCCTGATGCTCAATTCATATAGGTCCATAACCGTGGTTCCTATAACCAGATACTGGCCAGGTTGCGCTGTGCCAGTTGTCAGAATCATGGGATTGGGAGCTGTATTTTCATATGGGATGAAAGTTTTGCATTTACTTGAGCTTCTTCTGCTTCTTCTGCTGTGCGTGATGTTTGTTTTTTATGGCTTGCACATATATATATATATATATATACGTGGCCATTTTCACACTCGAATGCGCTTGCATTCGTAAACTTAGTTTTAGATATCTTTAGCTCTCAGCTGCCAGGTTGCCAGCTATGGCCGCCTTGCCATTTACCAGAGTTTTGAGTGGTAGCCAGAGTTGCCAGGCTGTGCAAATTGTTGATGAAATGCATTAATTTGAATATATATTCATGCGCTGTTTGTTTGGCTCCAACATTTAGTTTTTGTAGTTGCCCCAAGTGACATATGCCTGTGTGTGTGTCTCTCTATGTGTGCTTGCGTTTTATTATCAGCTTGCAAACAAACAGCAGCTGAAAATATTCACACAAAATGTCTAAATTATTTGCGAGCATAACAAAGCTATTTGTGCGACCTCGGCCCACCAGTCAGGCAGCGGGTCATGTGGGTTTCGCTGTGGGGTGGTTCTTTTGGTGTCGGGTTGGCTTTTGAGGCTCGCAACCAGACTAAAAGGGGCTCGCAATTCAACAACAGCGCCCAGCACCTAAAAACAGGCCACAGTTTTGTTGCTGCTGCTGCTGCTTTTGGTGTTTGTTTTTTTTTTCATTTTCGATGCTGCAGCTGTTTCTGCCGCTGCTGAGGTCAAGGTGTGAAGAACGTGCAAACATGCCGCTCATTTGTGTGTGTGTGTGTGTGTGTGTGTGGGCTTAGTTGACACGTTAGGGGCGTGGTTAGTGGTCAGTGGCGTTGCTGGCAATTACCAACCATAACAATATACAAACCGCGAGCGAAGCTTCAAGCCGTCGCTGCATGTTGTCATTGTAATTGCAGATAAAGCACACACACACATACACACACAAGCACGTATGCACACACACACACACGTACTTAGTGGAATGCGGCTGTTGTAGCGAACCCGAACAGCGCTCTTGCAACTTGCCATGTTGCATGCGCTCGCATAATAAGTTCCTGTTTATCTCGACTCGGTTTGTTTGTCTGTTTGTTTTTTTCTGCACTGCTGCCGCTGTCGCTGCCGCTGCTGATGCTGCTGTGTGTGTGTGTGGCTGCGCAGGTGTCATGTTTCCGTTTCCGCTGCAGCACTCGTGAAGCAGCAGCCGCCGCCGTCAGCCAAGCGCAAATATTTTTGCATGCTGTTGCAAACCACATCAGAGTCTGTGTGTGTGTGTCTGGGCGTGGGTGCGTATGCTTGCGGTTGGGTGTGTGGGTAATGCAGCGACTGTGAAAGTGCTTTTTATTAGGCATGCCTGCTGCTGTTTTTCCACTGCAACTGTAAAAATATTTACTTTCGTTCAATTTCAAGTGTGCCGGGTGTCGATAAGTGCAAAGAGAACCGCCCACCGTCCATAGCCCACTCGCATCCGCGCCCCAGCTGGCAGTACAGTGCAAATTAATAAAAAGAAAATGGATATATTATGTACAAGAACACATATATGTATGTAGCAAAGGATAAAGAAGTCAGCACTTGCTATAGTCAAACAATCCTTTGAAGATACGCGCCCAATCGAAGCGTTTTCAGATAGACTCGCCCACAAATGCACAAAGACAACACACGCACGCACACCCACACATACGCATATACACACACATGCTATCTTCTTTGGCAGCTTTATAGCTTTTCGTTCTTTTTTTGATAAGCGGATGCAAAAAAAAAAAAAAAAACGCAAACTGAATCGTCGTCATCATTAAAATGAAATGGAAGGCGTGGCAAACTAAAGCCAACTCATACAGAAAGAAAGAGAGCGAGAGAGAAAGAGAAGAGAGCGAGACAGTGAGAGAGAGAAAGGGCGAAAGCTGGCAGATAACTTGGCTTGGACTGTCAAAACGAAGGGAATCTATAAAAAAAATTTTATGAAATCGTTAAAACTAAGTAAATGCGATGCCTCGTAAAATACAAACAGATATTGTTCTGGCTGCCACTACTTCTGTATGGAGTAATGAACAAGTTATCAAGAGTAACGAGTGCTGTTTACTTATGCATGCATGTATTTCGCTTCAAGGATGCCTATTAAATTTGACTTTGTAAGATAAAAATCCAACCCCAAACGCTTGGCTCATATGACAGTCGAATACAAAATGTCATAAATCATTAAAAAAATCGCCCTGCCAAATCAAAGTCTACACAACGCTATTAAATTCGGGACCTTAAAGCCAATATGGATTGTCCACAACGTTTTCGTAGGCAGGGGGCTTTTGTTTTGTGTCATGGAAACATTATTAAAATTTTTAAATAGTTAGTTCTTGCCATTCTTTGGGTTTGAATGCCATTATACGCTAAACCTTTCGTAATTCTCAATCGATCTCAAAAAGTTTTACACAAATGGGAAACCAATAAATATAGTAATAATTAAAAAAATTTAAAGTTCAATAGCTTCGAACAATTTTTGTTTTTACCAAAAGTTGACAAAGTTTGACATTTTTACAAAAAAAAAAAAAAATGAAATATGCCAGATTCATAGTT
Organism: Drosophila novamexicana; assembly: GCF_003285875.2. Classification (NCBI taxonomy): domain Eukaryota; kingdom Metazoa; phylum Arthropoda; class Insecta; order Diptera; family Drosophilidae; genus Drosophila; species Drosophila novamexicana. The sequence continues at coordinate 19,008 of NW_020824841.1, forward strand.
TTTTATTAAATCAAAATATGTTCATCGTGATTATAAGTAATATTTCGAATGGTACCAAGCACGTATAGATCCAAATTTGTAGCCGGGTAATTACCCGGCTTTGCTTAGGTCAGGTTTGTCTTCATATTTTAAACGGTACTTTGTCACCCATTTTCTGGCCGTGGGAAATTTTAAATTGTTATGTGCCAGCATGTGAACTTATTTTAACTCAGCGGAGTGGATTTTTCGCAATCAACTTATCAGCTTTAAATTATCCAACATGTGGGATGAAAATAAGAAAGTTGTTAAAAATAGTTTTCCACCTATTTTTCGGGAATGGGTTGGATGCTTCCAAGTCGGTAAATCTTTAATGCATTCTTCTAGAGTTTTGAAAATGAATTTGAAATCTATGGTATATGTCTTCTCCTATTCCACCTATTTTTCGCAATTGCACGTGAAATGCTTGAAAGCTCCTTGGCGAGTATTCAAGGCAACTACAGTAGAAAACTCAGCTGCAGAAATCAGTTAGACAGGACGAAAAGTTATATTATACATATATATAATAGATAGCTTTTAATGGAGTTCTACGCTTAGCTGAGACTCTACCAAACTCAACAATCTGCAACAAATGCAAACTTTTTGTTTGCTACAGCATTTCCAGCCTCAATAGCAATGGGGTTTTTGCAAAACCATCTTAGACAATGACTGGCGTTTAATACGTTAAATTTTGTGCAATTTACAACCGCAGATTTTGGCATAGCTGAAACAGCGGACGCACATGACGTATGTGGAATATTTTATGCGAAAGAAATGCGAAGGATAAAGTTTTGTGGCGCGTTCGCGTCACATTGTTGCCGCTTGCAAGTTGTTAAAATGAAACAATTTGTATTTTCATTTCTAGGCAATGATTTGTTGTTGTTTTTTGTGCAGTTGCTTTGTTTTATTGCTGCAACTGCGTTGCGCAGACAATTGCCAAATAATTGCATGCAAGCAAATCTGCAATTAAATCAGCTTCTGCTGCGGTTGCTTTTGCTGCTGCTGTTGCTATTGCAGTTACCTAGATAAACACACACACGCAAATGAATGCAAAACCATTTTCAAAGAAGTACAACAATTTTTTTCTTTAATTTTAATAAATAAATGAGAAAAAACTGGGCGCGAAATGCACTTAACTCATTTGCAAGCCGCACAGAAATGCGCTTAAATAAATTAAAATGCGGCAGCCCTGACACTTAAACACATATAAGCGAGGGCAAAAAAAAAACAAACAAAAACAAAAAAAAAATAAAAAAATTATCAGAGAAAAAGCAAAAGCAAACATGACAGACAAAGGACAAAGTGTCCTGGCAACCTCTTGCGCTTTCGGCTGAATGCCCATGAAAGGCAGTGAAAGTGCGCCAAGCAAGGAGAAGGGCGTAAGGCGTGAGGCGTGAGGCGTAAGGCTGCTGTCAAGATAGTCAGCTGTTGGGGGCACCTCAAAGGTGCCAGCTGCAAGTGTCGCACTAAGTAGTTGCTGGCAAGTCGGCCTCATCCGGTGCCTCGCACAGCCAGACAAGCACTTAAAATGTCGCAGTTGCCATTAAAAAATTATATGTATATATACACATATATCAAACAACGAATAATGAAATAATAATTAAAAGCAGGCGGCATTCTATGGGCGGGCGGTCGGACGGGTGCTGCAAGGCAATGCAAGGACCTTCATTTGTTGTCCATAAAGTGCACAAATTGAAGCGACCACAAAATGCAGACGCAGAATTCAATTAAGCAGAGTATCCAAGTGGGCGTGACTATGGGCGTGGGCGTGGCTCTAATGAAGAAATTATGAAGTGCAGTAAAGCGCAGAAACGACGACCAAAGCTCAAGCAAAAAGTCAAGAAGGCCAAGCAACAAAAACAAACCCAGTGAATGGACTCAGCCGGAAATGGACATAAAGATGGAAATGAAAATGGAGATTGAGAGACTGCCACGGCGAAGGCAACGACGACAGCGACACTGTGATTGAGCTGGCCTGGGGCGAAGGAAACAATAAAATGCAGCCAGCGGCAAAGTTGCACGGCAAAGAAAAATGGACAAAAGACGCAGGAAGCAAATTGTAAAAGCCAAAACGAGTTACAATCTTTGAATATTTGATTTGTGCTAATCATTATTGAATATTTTGTTTTTATACCCTGTGTCCATTTGGAAATAGATAAGAGCGGATGTCTTGTCTTTAGGCATATGTATGTGACTTTTCTTTAAAAAAGAGTAATTATATTCGTCATGAATATCAACTATCGAGGTGGTCTAACCTTGGTTGTCTGTATGTCATACCAGTCTTTGTCTGTCCGCCTATCTATCCGTTAGTCTATTGTCCGTATGACTGTGTCTGTCTGCCTTTCTATATGAACGCATCTTTATACGGATTTTTAGGAGCTAGATACTCCCGCTTTCATAATCTGTTATCAATGATTTGATATAATTTTGATCTGTACGGGCAATGGGAGAACCTATGTTTTTCGTTTCATTTCTCTAGATTTATGGGACCATACAGATGAGAAGACAAACACAACATGGCGATCTGTTATATAGTATGCCCAAAAAAAAATTATGCCCTGTCTTAACAATTTTTAAGACGTACAGGCTACAGATAGCTGTGATAGTGTTGTAAAGTGCGTCATAATTCGTTTCTCTACGCCGACGACCAATGTAAATAATTAAAAATATGAGATATATCATATGATATGGTATATATGTTAAATGTTAAATAGCCGAATATTGAATAAGTTGAGTTATAAATTGGTTAAATTATTATTAGGCTGAGACGGTGTTGTACAACGCACATTTTGAGATGCCCGCACATTAAACTTTAATTCATGAAATTAAGCAAATTGCGGCAATGATTTAAGTGCAAAATCATTTTCCATATTACAAAAAATTGTCGAAAAGTCGTTTATCAGAAGAGGCTGTGTGGAGGAGGAGCAGTAGAAGGTGGGGCAAAGGTCGCGAGCTGGCGCGGAAGCCAACTTGTCATTCATCAAACTTTTTCAATAAAACTTTTGCGCTGCTCATCGCTGGCCAAACCAGACGGAGCTGAAAATCTGACGCTCATTTCGGGGGTAGCCAAAAGCCAAAATCCGATCCCGGTGGCAAAGTAGATTGAAATTTGTCTACATTTCGGCAGAGCTACGGATATGGATATGCACGCGAAGCTGCGGATGTCCTTCGAGCGGCTGTCACTGGATGAGTCTGTGCAAAAGTTTTTCCTGCCATTGACTGCCAGATCCGCCGAATGCCACCACTCGAGTGTTTCGATTCACGTTCCATATCTGCTGCTTCCAAGAGCTGTCATTGTCAGGATGCTCCGCCTCCATATCTTCCCTACCAGGACTGCTGCTCAATAAACAATTCAGCTTGCAGCTTGGAGATATTATGCTCGTATTGTCATTCCCATCGATTCGCTATTTTGCAAAACCTGCATTCAATTTGAGCACGAGCCATGCAACTTTTATGTTAACCTCATCGTTTTGCCAACAGCTCGATGATGCCAAAGCACACAGCGACCCCAAAAAGAAGAGTAACAACAACAAAGGAACTGAAACTGGCAGCAGCAGAACGTGAGTTCTCCCCGGGTCGATGCAATGACACTTGAAAGCATTCAACAATTTCTCGAGAACGTGTAGTGTGCTCTTTAAGTAAGAAAATTGGAGCGATCAACAAGAAATGCCAGATACCCTGTACATACTGTAACTCAGACTTCCGTCCTACGAAAATCTTCCTTGATCAAATAACGTATACGCCTAAAGATAGGTGCGCAAGACAAAGAGTTAAGTAAGGCAAGTCTATATATAAATACTTTGTTACGTTTAGGATGTGGCTCTCTTACAAGTGTTAGACCATACATATAGACTGTAATTTGCAGACCAAACCAGAACTTGGTTTTCCAAAACCAGGAATCCAGTATTTGGCTGGTTTGGCTTATCGTTCATGGTAAAAAGTATTTTGTAATTCGGGGCTCGAACCTGTTCACCTCAAAACTATTGTGCAGCCTTTTTTAAAAGAGAGCGTTGCCAGTTGATGCTTGAAGGACACGCGACATCAGATAAGTGAGAAGCAGGGTATTAATCTCACACTAATCACAGGTTATGCGAGAACAATTGTCGAATCCTTTGAAAGTATTATCGACGCTCCGCGAGTGGCAAAAGAAAAAACAACAACTGCCAACGACAATGCATGCATTTTTATATGGCAACATTTCTTTTCCTTTTAGAGTAGGCGATGCATCCGCGAGATATGATATGGGCGTGGATACTAAAGAAGCAGCGGAGCTGTGACATGAACCACATTAGTAGCATTAGTCGGGGTTAGTCAACGCGAGAGCGGGGTTGTTAGCGGATGGAAAGGGGGAATCCGCTTACGCTTGGAGATACAGCCCCAGGCCAAGAGGAGCGCAGTCAGTGCTAAACAAGGTACATAGAGAAAGTGAGAGACAGAAAGAGATTGAGAGAGAGAATGAGTACAACTTAAAAGTTTTGCAAAAAACTAAAGATCAAAGGGATGTGAACGGGAAACGGCCGGGCTACATTGCTTACCATTCTGTGCTGCGCTGCCCTGGAACAGATTACGCAGATAGCTGATCAGGCGTCGATGCAGTGGCCGGTGGCGATGACGCGAGGATTTGCGCACCGATGAGGATGACTCCTGGCCGCCACCTTCGCCCTGCTCCACATCGTCCGTATCGGCTGCTTCCTTGCCGCATTGCGTGGCATCCACAATGATCTCAATGCTGCGCTGTGTGCTGGACTTTTTGAGATGGACGCCGGCGCCACCAGAACCACCGACACCTCCACCACCACCTCCGCTGCTGCTAAACGCTGCCAAAGCGCTGCTGCTTCCGGCTCCAGCGCTGGTGGCAATCGTGCCAATTAGTGCATCCGTGGCACAGCTGCCCGTGCCCGCAATGCTGCTCACGATGTTGTCGCGCGAGCTGTGCGCCGGCTGCTGCTGTATGATGCGACTGTTGCCCATGGCGCCGGGCAGCTGGCGTCCATGACCGGCGCCGGGCAGCTCGTTAACCGTGCCATTGCTGTGACTGCCGCGATATATTAGCTCCGTCTCGTTGGACACTTGGCGCAGCGCATGCAGCCCCAGGCCCGTATGTGAGGCGCTGCTGGCCATGCCACCAGCACCAGGGCCGGCACCGCCACCGCCGCCGCCGCCGCCACTGGAGCCGCCACTGCCATTGAGACCTGTGTAGTAGGCGCTATTTGGTCGCTGCGTATGCTGCACCTGAGGCCCGGCCATTGCGCACTCTGCACTTAGCACTGGAGGATCGGTAGCTGTCGCTGTCTCAGTCGCAGCTCGAGCGGATCGGCGGAGCAGATGAGCGGATCGACGCGTCTAGTTACGTGTTAGGCGCCTGTCGATTCGGTTTGTTAGTAGTTTTAGTTGCATTGCGATCATTTTATGCAATTACATTTTGGCCACTTTTGCGGTCTGCGCTCTACGATCTAAGCTCTTGGGTTAGACTCTGGCTGGGACTAGGCGTTAGTTATTGCGTTTGGCTTTTGATATTTGCTTTAAGCGTTTTTTGCGCCTGGCAGTCAGCAGTTGCTCCAACTTCAACTTTAAATTCTCAACATCTGCATGAGGAGAAAAAGAGAAAGATTGGGGAAGAGAGAGAACAAGACAAAATATCAGAAGCTTGTTAATTCAAATTAATATAAGGTTTGCATTAGTTTACTTTTAACAGCCAGCAGCAGCAGCAGCAATTGCTTTTTCGTATGTGTGTGTGTGTGCGTGTGTGTGTGTGTGTGTGTGTGTGTGTGTGTGTGTGTGTGTGTGTGTGTGTGTGTGTGTGTGTAAGAGACTGCGTGTCAGCATGTTTGTGACAAATACATGCATACATATCACGTATATGCATATATGAACCTGGCATATTCAACCCAATTTAGAGACGTGAACTAGCCTATATTGTAAAGCTTTAATTTGAAGAGTTTTTGTATTGCACTTGAATAGTGAAAAATTGCTGGTTCGAAACCATCAAAAAATGCATTATTCTAACACATATTTTCTTTTCTTATTTTGATTATATAATTAATAATAAAAACAAAAGAGACTGAAAAATGAAAGTTAAAATAAATTTATTAGATCTCGAAGCTGGTTGCCGTTAATATTAATATGCAGTGTATTCATTTTACATTCGTTCTGCTCAGATTCTCATTAGTAATAGATAAAGATAAAGCATTCGATCAAAGCAAGCCAGGTAGCGAAATTCATTTGGCAATTGCTTTCGATGTAGGGTTTTAGTGTTCATTTATTTAGTTAAGTCCGAACGGATCAGTCCGTGTAAATTTCAAAAGTTTTGTTTTTATTTGTTTGTCCTTAATCCGTATTCGGTGGCCTTCTAAAATGAAAAACGATATAGACGAAGACAAACCCTTTAATCCATTCTACATTGGGCCCCACCCAAGCAAGGCATGCGCCATTCCCGAAACTCTGCCTCGTGAATGCTCGCCGGACTGCATAGCTCCGAAAGTTGGCGGTGTTGAGGCTGTTGGATCGGAAAGTGCTGGCAAAGGAGTCGGTAGTCAGGGTACCCCCGGTAAGGGAAATGAGAGTCTTAGTGGAGAGGCACCTGCGTCCAATAGCTCAAATCTGGCAACACCCTGCGCTCCGTATCCTTGCTATGATCGCAGCAAGTAGCATAGATACGGATCAAGCGACATAACAATTATCTAAATATAAGCTCAAATTTAAATAAACCAAGCTCAAACCAAGCTGAAAGCTGAGATATTTCTGTAGACTGCTCGAAAGTCCTTTTTTCCTCAATTCAATTGCAATGTGAATGAGGTTAAATGTACGGCTTGTCTTTATAATACGGATTTATTAGCTAATCGTAACAGCTGTTTGCCTAGTGAAAACGAGTATATTAGTTTTCTGAAATGTAGCTGGATACCTGAACGTGGGTGACGGGCACATAGTAGAATCGATATCGACAATTTTCGAGCTCGAATCTTAAAATTTTGTTAAAGACCTTAAAGACCTAAGGAAGCGAGCCAACAAAAATGTATATCTTTTAAAGCCACATTTTGAAAGATTTACCAGACAAGAGTGAATATTACTCCTCCCAACTGATTGATGAGCTGTGAATCAAGTTGTGCACAAGAATTTGAACTTGAATCTAGAATATAAACAGAATAAAACTGAGTCAGTTAGACTCAACTGCAGCGCATTTAATTGCAATTTACAAATACGCCATGCAATGTGACATGCATGTTAAATAGCATGTTAAACTTCCAATGCAGTTGTGCCCAAGAATTTAAATTCGAATCTAGAATATGAGCAGAGTATGTTATTAAGCAGTTAGAGTCGACTGCGATGCAAAGCGCCATGCATGTTAAAGCGCATGTTAAACTTTCAATGCAGTTGTGCACAGGAATTTGAACTCTAACCTAATTTCTCTTTACTTATGTTATGCAAGTCAAAACCAATTGTAATATTCATAATTGAATTTAGCTTTGAATCAATAGCAGTATGGATTACAATGTAAGTTTGCATATTTAAATATTTATCATATTCTGGGCCATATTTAAAGTTTGCTTTTAGCTGCAACAATTCAATGCGATTCAGCTAGTGTTCATTGCGATTTGGCTAAATCCAGCTGATTCAGTTGTTTGCTGTTCTGCTGTAACTGCATCTTTGATGCCTCGCTATCAACAGTAATGCATCAGCAGTACTCAGCAGCAGCAGTAGCAGCAGCTGTAGCAGTAGCAGTAGCAGCAGCAGTAGCTGTATGGGTATCGATTGCTTTGCAATTTCAATTTACATTGGCATCGCATCATGGCGTTCTGTTGCGTTTCTCGAGCGTATTGCTCTTGCAAATTGAATGAAGTTCAAATTTATTATTTATTGATAGACTTATGCAAGTGCGCAACAACAGCGGCAGTGTTGGTAGGTGGGGAAGGGGGACGAGGAGGAGCAGGTACTTGAGACGCAGCTTATGGTTGCTCCTTATAAGTACTCATGTATGCATATATATCTGTGCTTTGTGTGTGTGTTTGTGTGCGATTGTGTGCTTGCATAGCCTGGCACTTGGCAAAATTGCTAACACGGCTGACTTCTTTGGCAAAAACTGTTCTGCCATGCGACCTGCTGCTCACCTGCAGCTGCAACCGCTTTTGCCACCCACCTTTCACCGCCCTCTTACAAAATGATTTATGCATTTCACCCGTTTTGTTGTCGACATTTCGCACAGAATACAACAACGGCAACGTTTAATGTGATTTTCTTGTTAAATGGAGACGCAAGCAGCAGCTGAAAAGCGTCCTCTACAAAAACGTTTTTCACTTCGTTTCGCTGTTTTTCTTTTTTTCGGACAGTTTTAATTTTTCACAAATTGTCTGCACTTACGTCCGCTTTGTTAAGCGCTTGAAGTGCGCCTTCGTTGTTGTTGCTGTTGTTGCAGCTTTCGTTGTTGTTATTTTCGGGACTTTTCAGAATTGTAAACGAGCTTAAACGAATGTGTTTATAGTTTTGCAGTTGAGTTCTCAGTTTTCCATTCGCAATCTACAAATAAGTAATTCCATTTCGCATGCTTCCATGTCAAATCAAGCACTCACCTGACACCAGCATAACTTGTTCTTGTTATTCATAAGCGAGTGATTGAAGCTTGTTGATGAAAAAGCATTTCATTATTCGGCTATCATGGGGATAATATTGTGAAATTATCTAAGCGAACAGTAGTTCTTGACAAGCACTTGAAAGTACATTTAAAAATAATAATAACTTAGTAGCTCAATAAAACGATCATCTATAAATATTTTAATCAAGCGTGAAACCAGTCGTTATCAGAACTTTAAAATATTGGCTACCCGTTTTTCAAAGGTAGGCCTAAAATAGATGTCGCTCTGAGTAATCGAATAGATCTTTGTTCCATCTATGAGTCGGTTATTCAAAAAGGCAACTCAAGTTTAGTTGCCAGGCACCTATTGATTAAATAACTGATTAATTGCTGATCTGGAGAGGCTAGGAAGCTGACATTATTAAGGCACCTTCCTTAGCCAAAATGGTTGAACTAGCAAAAGAGAGTGCGCTGGTTCAAATTCAGCCGGAAAATTTAATTTGTTATTATTCACAGAAAATAAATAAAAATAAATCACAATAATTAATAAATAAAAATTTTATATAAATGGGTGTTTATTTTGAGCGGGCATTCCATCCGTCCGAGATTGACGCGAAATACAGAAACAATTTAAGATTTTTGTATGTTTTACATTATTTCATTTACCCGGGCAACGCCGCTTAATTTCTTCTGTGACTTTATGTATGCTTATTTGTAGTATTTATTAAATTCACAACTATTTAATTCAATGTTTTTGTTACAATATTTTTTGTTTTGCTGTTGCATATAGTTGTCTTATTTCTTACTTTTGTGTTCTCGACTCACTAATTTGCATTCATAAGAACTTCTATTCATTTCAATGCAAAATATTTATTTCCTTTGGCGCCATTATGAGCTGTCAACAAATCAAACATGAAGACTTAATTTATTGGCATGTCGGAAATGTCGGAATGCCGAGTGAAGAGAATGGAAAACAATGCATAAATATCTATTAAAATGGGATTGAAATAAATTATAGTTTACATAGCAGCGGCAGCAGCAGCAACAGCACTACAGCACTAACAGCAGCAGTGGCAATGGCAGTGGCAGCGGTAATAATAATGTGGTAACACAGAGGTTAATAGCAGGACGAAGAAGCAGCACAGGCCAGGACAGAGTAAAGCTGGAAAACGTGGGTTGCCAACAATATACATGTAGGCAGCATGAAGGTCAGATGACGCTCTTCGAAGAAGCTAAGCTGGGCAGGCGCTGGGCACTGGAGTGCAAGGCAAACACTTCGATGGGAAGGCAAAATCAACGACGTGAACAGAGGAAATTAAGTGCATGGCAGCGAACCAGCAGCAGCGGCAGCAGCAGGAGACGATGAACGACGGACGATAGACGGTTGGGGTGCTGCTGCTGCTGCTGTTGGTGCTATATAAAATGTTGAGGACAACAATGGGACTCGCATACTTAGAAGCACTTGAGCATAAGAAAAGAAAGCAAATCGTGAGGAAATGAAGCTGAATTTTATTATAACAATACACACACAGGCAGTAATCGTGTGCGGCTGCAGTTGCTCCGCTACGGTTCAGCTTTTGGGCAACGTTTATGATGCCGGAAGGCGAATAAAGCGGATATGCCAGTCAAGAAAACCGAAATACGAAAAAGGTAAACCTAAACTGTGCGAGTCTGGCAGCTAAAAATGATGATGGCAACATAAAAGTGGTCCGGCAGCTGCCACGTCGCGAGCGTACCCAAGTTACCTGTGTAGCTAATTGATAGCACACGTACCACAGCTATTGTGCAAGGTGATTGTGGTGGTGCTTGCACTTCTCAAGACACTGCCACGCATTCCCAGCTCAAATGTCAAGTGCACTTTCTTGAAGCGATGCTGTTCTTCTGCCTCTTCCAACGTGCGACATCGCACACAACCACAAGGAAGCCTGATGCAAGCAATCGCTTCTCTGAAAATATGCGCAATATTCCAAAAGGGAAGGTAAAAGGAAATTGGATTTTTGTTGACATTATTTTACAAATATCCGGGCGTACAAATAGCTATAACAATGGGCTTCTTGTTGTTGCTGCTGCTGTTGTTTTTGACCATTTCTGGCCAGCTTTTCACACGCACACACCAACACACACACACATACACACGCATTCCCGACCTGATTTGGCTTAAATTTATGCAATGAGTTATTTGCGAGCTGCTACTCAAGCACATCCGATCCAAAGTGGAAGCTGAAGCAGCATCTGAAGCTGCCTTGCCAATTTCAACAGAAATGCCAGCCATTGTTTGTGTGTGTGTGTGTAAGATGGCGGTAAACATATTTTGATTTTGCATAATAAATTACCGTGTTCTCTGGCACAAGTCGTCAGCCAAGAGAGCATCGGAACGTCGCGCCAGACATTGACCTGCTTCTTGAGCCACTGATGCACTTTTCATACCATTTTAATTTTCTTGCTGCTTGGTGTATTTCGTTTTTCCATATTGCATTTCCCGCGTATTGTTTATGCTTGAGAAATTGCACGAAATACCACTTAGTTGGTTGGCGCACAAGTGGTGTACACACACACACACACGTAGATTTTTATGTGATTCTGACTATGTTGCCTGTCAGCTGTGAAAGCCAATCAAATATTCGCGCTGGGTTTAGTTACAATAAATAAGTTTTGCTGGAATTTCGAGTAACTTGAAATTATTCTGGCATGAAGTACTTATGTTTTGCTTTGTGTGCGGACCGACGAGCAATGCCCTGTGTTAGGCAGACAGAGACATAATAGGATTTGCTAAACCACACGCATTGATTAACTCGACTGTGTTGATGCTGATCAAGATAAAAATAAATATATATACGACCCTTTTAATATGTATTTCAACAACATCTTGATGCCTCTGAAACAAGAAAAATCTGATATTTTTAGCAAGTCAAAGCTTAAATACCTTATTAGAAATATGGCTTTATGGTCTTGTAGATTAGCAAATGTAATAATGAAGCTCGTAATCGTTGTATTCGGTAAATATATCTGAAAAACAGAATATTTTTCCAAAGACTAATTTGTCGACCAATTCTTGTTTTAGGTGCGCTATCATATAGCTCTATATTGAAATTGTTATATACGATATAGATTAAATTTAATTATATAGAAGGAGGATGTTGAAGCTCTCAAATGCCGAGCTTGATCAACAGATCTTAAAAAAAAAACAAAGCAGTTTTTTATACAAGAACATATTTGACCTATCATTGCTATGTTAGCTATATGATATAACGGTTCGATCTGCCCGATTTCTATATATGCCTCCTCTGCAAGAAAAGATGACCCTATACCACTGGTATAGCCCTTAAGCTGCGAGACTAGATATAGACAAATGGCTGTGACTATATTCACTCAGCTGTTGATGCTGATCAAGAATATATATACTTCCTTCCGCCTCTTACATACAAATGTATAAACAACACCTGAATGGCCTGTGGTGTTTCAAAAGGCAGGCTATGTATACCAAATCGATAAGCGACATAAGAGGCTCTTTTGGATTTCGCCTTCAATTTATTTATTTTTATTCTTATATTTTGTTCTCGAAACCCCAAATTACAACAATTCAGTTCTGGCAAGCTGTTTTATTTGATTTTAACAAAAGCCGACAATTATTACGCTTTGCTCCCACTTTTATGCCCTAGTTTTTGCAGCTCAGGTCGAAGCAAAATGCATAGCCAGTGTTTACTTTTGGTATTTTCAAATATTTGGTAAATACATTTTAAATGAACTGTTTGCTCCTTTATTTGCACTTTACTTATGACAGCCCTGTTGATTTGTGTGAAAATAATAGCACACTGGGGAATTGATTGGGCATATAAATTTTATTAAATTCTACAATGCAGATGCGGTTTTCGGTTTGCCCAATCGAAAATGCGTAAAAGGCTGCCTGCTTTGGATTAGCTAGTTTTTTCTCAGCTCCGTGGAATATAAACTGTTCATAAACGGAGCTATTGTAGATTGATTTTTATGATTTTTATATATTTATTCTAGCCCTTGAATATATCTTTTATGATGGCTTGTTTTTCTTTGACATTAAAGAAGCACGATCGAAGAATATGTGCACCGAATTACCAAATACATGCCCCTAGCTCTTATTATTTCCGATATGTGGTTAAAAACCCTAGGCTGAAATTAAGGATTTTTCATATGCATACAAGACATTTTTAGTTTCTGGCTCTTAGACGGAGAAAAGGACAGATAGGCAGAAGGACATGGCTTTAAAGACTCGTATTTTAATGCTGATCCTAAACTGGGCTTAAAATGATCTGCATATGCTCATAAGTTTATTTGAAATATGTTTCACGCTTTTCGGAAAATACCCCCTTAAAGAATGAAGATTGGTTTAGTTTGTAGATCAAGACCGTTTCCGAAACTATGCATAACTAAGTGGCAAACAAAAACTCGTCCCGATAGAAACAATTCAGTTGTTGATATCTCTCTCTTCTTCTTCAATTGAAGCGGACAATGGATGAGGTTTATCTTGTGGCAGGCAGTAAATATTTGCCGATTAACAATGTTGTGGCATTCGTCAACAGGATAAATATGTTACTTAGACGTCAGAGCAGCAACAAAATGCACAGCACTCCGCACACTACCCACACACACAGAGGACACTCACACACACTCTCACTCATACACACAAAGGACACGCGTACACGGACTGCACGTGAGCTGCTGCAATCTGTAGCTTACTTTGGTAAAATGGCCGCGCATCCACCCCCCCCCCCCCCCCCCCCCCCCCCCCACACACACACACACACCCGCGCGAGCTGTGCTAAAAGGTGCCGCAGTGGTTTGTTGCGGCAAGTGGGTATTAGGTAGTGGTGTGGGCGTGGCAGACTGGCGGAGATGCCAAACGTTTTTATCGTATTTCTGTGCGCTGCGTTTTTTGCTCGTTTATTTGCGAAACCTTGAAAGTGAACTTGCGTGGCCAATGCAGCAGCAGTTGGGGTCTAACCTGGCAACGCACTCACAGCAACCAACCACCCAACCCACCCAACCGACCCCACCCCTTCAGCCCCACTGAAAAGGGCGCACTGGCAACAAACACTTGACGTATTTATGAGTTTGCACGTGTTTCCGTCTGCACTGTCGCCAACGTCACCACCTGAAGAGCTCGAATATCTTTTGGCAACAAAATGGTATAAAAAAAAAGTATGAAAAAAAAAACTGAAAACTGTCGAGTGGGGTTTCGTTTTCTAAGTGAGCGGCTGTTTGTTTACTTCTCCGTGGTCCTGTACAGTTGTGCGTTTCAATGTTTGAGTGTGTGTGTGACAAAAAACGTTTATAAAACCCTCTATACGCCCATAAGATTTCATAGTAAACGTTTCAGGTACAAGATAATAGATCTGTATAAAAATAAAGTTGTCTATAATTTCTTATCTCACAAAAATAAGTAGCATTTGGAGTTGTATCAGATACTTATCCGGCGCTTATTTGAGTGAAGATTGATCGAGATGATAATTGTCCAAGTGTTTCGGTTGTTCAGGCAACTAAACAATGCGAGTCTGAGCTTGAATCGCGGGCAAAAGTACGGATATTTCATATTGTTATTCTATTCTAAATATTCTAAAAGTAAGATTAAGCTTAGACGTACATACGTATTATTTTTATGGTGATTATTATAATTTTAATTATTCTAATTATTATTGTATGTATGTTTGTTAGTTAAATAGAGGTAAAATATTGTACAAGCAAAAGTTCAATATAATTCATCCAGCTAATTTTCATAGCTATACATTATAAATGCATACGTGTTTCAAAGATTCAGCAAGTTCACGTCACAAAATAAAATGGGAATTCAGAAAAATTTTAAAATACCGAAGAAAGAATATATTATTTGAGATGTTGGGCTCAGGGTAGCCAGATAAATAAAACGTGTATATGTGTAAATACTAATTACGATTCACATTTTTCATATTAAATGTCGTAATTATTACATACACAAATTATAAACGTTATATATAATAATCAACAAATTAAATAAAAGGTTGCAAGAACTTTAATAAATTTTGGTCTAGTTAAAAGAGTCATAAGATTTCTAGAATTTGTATGTTATGTATTTCTTTCCGATCAACTTAGTTAGGATTAGGAGTTGTCAGCTCGATAGTCCCTAAAAGAAAATCTGCCTGGCTCAAAATAAAATGAAATCTAATATAAAAATGTTACTATAATTTTGAAATATATTTTATATTTTTGCTCTTTATATAAAAATTACAAGATTTTTTTTAAATATTTTCTTTTCTTTCTTAAAATGAAGCAAAGTGACTAAGGCACGATTAAGAGGCGATTTCGGGCTGGTGTTTTTCTGAGTGTACGTTGAATACTTTGGGCTTAAATATTGTACTGTTTAATTTTGCTTACACATTAGCAGCAATAAATAGGCTTTATTTTTGCTTATTTACTCTCTCTCTCTCTCTCTCTCTCTCTCTCTTTTTTTCCCGCCTCTCTCGTGCTCGCTCTCTGTCTTAGAACTTTGGATTTGGCAACGCACACATGGGATAATATGTAACCTACATGAGTGTGCTCCAGTGTGTGTAAGTAGATGAATAGATAGATACACTGAGGCTGGAGCATTGTGTATGTGCCAGATTCTTATGGAAAGTAAGACATGCCAGACAGCAGGTTGTAAGCGGCAGAGTAGGACACACGCCCACAGGTAATAAGTTCGGCTTTTACACAAACTCGCACGTAAGCAGAATGTGTGGCAGCAACTACTTGCAGCAAGTAGGCGAGTATCTTTCAGCTCCTTTATGCTTGTATGTTTGTTTCTCTTGAGAGTCTCTACACATTAACGTGCGGCTTGGGCACAGAACGTTAAGAGTTTTGCCTTTGGCTGCTGTGTCGGTAGGCATGCCCGTTTCGGTTGCCCAGCCAGGGCTGGCAGCCTAGGCTGCCTGCCAGTCTGTCTGGCATTCATTGTCTCAGACATCAGGTGTGCAACATTTTCTATTTTCACAACTTTTACTTGGTATAATTAATTCAAATGCTTTCATAAAAGGCAGCCGTTGGCTTTCTTTGCTAATGTACGCAGCTGCGTAATCGTATATATGGTATTCATTTCTTTTTTCTTTGCTACGGAGTTCTCATTCCCGCTGCAAGACAGCGCCAGCTAAGTCCACCTGTACTGTTAGGCGTCCAAAGCCGAGCTGGTCGAAAATTAATGGCTTTAAGTTGAACATTTAATGCACATATTTTTGCCGCTGCTGCCCAGCACTGATTACACACTGTAATGACGACAACAACCACAGCAATTAACGGGCAGCTTGAGCTGGGCAATTGAGAGAATTGACCCAGTCAAGCCACAAAAGCTCATGATAAGCAATCGGGGGGTTTCTAGCCAATCCCATTTCTCATTAGTATGCATTGATAGTTGTTCGTTCGGCCTATCGATGGGCTAATGTAATTGAAAGGGATATAAAAATTAATTTACGAGCTTTGCACGCGCCACGAGGCGCACTAAACACGATTTGAGTGCACGGAGCGTATGCGTAATGCATGACAACGCCAACCGAAGTTTACATCTGTAGCTGAGGAACGCATAACGCATTTGGTATTTGATGTGGTAAAGTTTTAATGACTCGAAACAACAACTAAGATGCCGAACTGTGGCTCGAGACAATTTAATTTCACAAATAGCTTTCCGCTAGAGCTTTTGGAGAAATTTCATAATATGCATCATAATTTATTGCCCGGCTATTATCATATACATAAAAGATGTGTTGTTATAAACGTTCATTTCCATTTTCGGCATGCCTTTAAAAATTGAAGTTAGGCTCTTATTAAATCTGAGTCTTGCATAAAATATTTGGTACGGGACCTTCTGCATATTTTCATGCTTAAATTCTCTTCAATTTAGTGTGGAGTGGTGCAAATTTAATTGAACTCTTTCTAATAATAGAGCCCACTTCGGTCGTTGTCCTTTGCTTTGCTTTATGCTCTTCGTACGTTTAAAATAGACAACAGCCAAAATCAGACCCCGGCGCCAGCTTCCACTCAGAGCTAGAGCTCTTGAATTCCCAGCTCAAGTGTTTCTGCAGAAATTGAATTTAATTTGTGTATGAATAAAATACCAAATAAAAAAAAACCAACAGGAGAAACGGCTTTTAAAACACCGAAGATTAAATACTCTATGCAAAAACACGAATTTCAAACGATTGTTGCCCTAGGAGCTATACATGTATTTTAAACGAATGTTTCTCTATGAGCTATACGATAGCCGATTAAATTATGCAGATATGTTGGGGGGAAACTGAAGCATGGATCGATTCTAAAGTAGTTATATGATATATTAGTCCGATTCCGATTGCCGGAACCAAAAAGACGAAGCTATGTAACGATTCATGACGACTCAAAGCTGTAACCCAAGACGAAGTCTTGATACTTTTCAAGAATATATATATATATAACTTATGAGATGTTTGACATTCGTGACATAATTATAATGTCCTCAGAAAGGGTATATTAAGGGTTGGTTCGCTGTCGCCATTGAGATGAGCAGGTCGTTGAGCAAAATCAAAATAGCACAAAATGAAAATGAAATTGAAGTTGGCCGACTGCTATAAAATCAACAACAACAACAAAGACTATGGCTACAACCCTGGCATAGGGTTACAGCGAATATAAAGCACTAGACACGGGCAGCGGAATTCTGCAGTCCCAGTCCCAGTCGTGGCATCAGACCATCCCAGCCCCAACCCCAACCCCAAACGCAAGCTCCAGCCCAACACCAATCCCTGCCCCCAATCACAACCCCAATACCAATCCCAGCCCAGCTCAGCGCAACGTGTTGCTGACAATGTACTGCTGCGAGTGGGGCAGGGGGCATTCCCGTTGACAGCGTTGACTCCGAGTGCGCTGTCACTGTCCATAATGGCGATGACCATGAAATGATAATGATGTTCATGATGGGCTTCCCGTTGAGCATAATGATGATGATGTTCTGACTCTGGCTGTGACTGTGGCCAGACGCCAGCTCCCAGCTCAGTGTTCGACGCTGGCAATTTGAATGCTGCTAAACTGTTGTTGTTTCTGCTGTTGTTGTTTCTGCTGTTGTTGTTGTTGTTTTTGTTTTTGTTGAGTTTTATTGCCGCTGGCTGGCAAATTTTGTTGGCAATGGCTCCTCAAAATGAAAACATGAAACCAAATTAAGACGAACACGACTCTTAAATGTAGGCAGAGGCGTTGCTGCAGCCGGAACGGGAGCCGGAGTCGTTGCCGTGACCGGAGATGAAGACAGAGACGCGGCATACGTAGAACCGGAAGCGTATAATGGTAGGCCTCAAGACTTGCTAATGATAGCTCAGGACGCAGCCCATCATGTTTAAACATGCACACACACATATATACATTTATATATATATACATATATATATATGTATATATATATGGCCAGACACCAGCTCCAGCTGCTGCTCCGGCCTCCAACTTCAACTCCACCTTCAGCACCAGCTCCGGCTCCTGCTACGGCTCCGTCCGGCTGATGTCATTTCGTGCGTTGATGGATTTGAGTAATTTCTTTATGCCGCATGCCTATTTGGGGCATCGCCCCATCATAAATTGAAGCTGGATTTAATTACAGCCTGTTCTGCACAGTGGGAATAACCCTAACAAATCGCAGCACAAGAAGAAAATTTAAAAAACATCTGCCATAAAATATGTTCTTATAAGATTGGATGTCGCACTTTAGGTGTAAGTATCATCGAAATTTCTTTGAGAAAAATATATTAATTAAATATTATCAAAAGCTTGCCTCTAGAACATCTGTTACAGTAAACATGTTAGCGATATTATGTGGAAAGTCAGTAGCTGTTTCATGATTTGTGGTTCAATTTGATTACCCGATTTTGAACCGAGCTTCGTTTATGTATTAGCACCAAGTTAATTGCCGAAAAAAAAAACCCGAAACTAACCCGAATCAAAACACATTTTGCAGTTTAATTTTTTATCAAGGTTACTAATCGATTTTCAATACCGGCTTAAAGGCATGATCCACTATTTTTTTCCTTTGCTGTAAACCGATCCGTCAACCAAGCTAATTGCCCGAAAGGCGAACCGAACTCGAACCAAAACATACTTTTCAACTCAATTTCGAAAAGATTCAATATATTTTCTTGCCCTGAATCGCACCTACATACTATTTTACCCCCACAAAACAACCGAAACTGTACCAAGTCATATGTCCTTAAAATTTAGTTCGAAATGAGAACCGCATTTCATTATCTAAGAAATTTGGTTCGAACAGTGAACTAAATTTATTTATCATGGACTTACAGCCCGGATGTAAATATTGTATTGAAAAAGTTTATTTTTCAAAATTTTCTCCCGCACATATCAATACGAAAATATTTTAAAATATTTTTGCGCTTATTCAAGGGCTGGGTGAGCCACTGTACTTTTGGGAGCGGGTTCTGCTGGCTCGACAATTATTCAAGTCATGCAGATTCGCTCCCTAGCCGCCAGGTGGCGCACCAGTGGTAATGTGTGTCATGACCTTAAGAGCAGCCAACAGCCGCAAATTGTAATTTCTAATTTTAGAGACGCTTTCCTTGTCGCTGCTGCCACAAAGCGCTGCACAGCATTTATTAAAATCGCATTTCAGTTGCTGGGATTTTCATTTTTTTTCTTCAGTAATGTTTTGCCCGCTTTGCATTATAAAATTGCTATTCATTTCCTTAATGTTCGCAATTTTGGGTGAAAGCTACTTGTAATTAGATGTCGAGCGGCGACTTTAATTACCAGCAAACTACAGTCTGCTAATCGATGGCGAACGCCTTCTAAATGCGGCTCATAAACTGGGCACACAGAGAACACTTCGCGCAAACATGAAGTATTTCTTAGTTTTGAACGGCAATTTGCAGTTGTCACGTTTTTGCACCTTGGTCACTTAATTACCTAATTGGCTATTAGCTAATGGTTGGCACAGGTAGCAGGTGGGCGTCGCAGCACGCAGCTGTTGCTCAAACAATGGGCCGCAAAGGGTGGTCAGTTGCAACTGCGTGGGCCTTATTCATGCAAACTGATTCGATATCCATCGAATAGGCCTAGGTTGAACGTGGCAGGTGGCAGGTGACAAGTAGCAGGTGGCGGCTTGCACATGTGCTTAATGCTTGCAACATCAAATCCAACTCCTGGCCACCAACCGGCCTCAGCTTTATCAATCAATTCATATCCACAAACTATTTCCCGTATATGATACCCTGTCAGCTGCAGGTCTATACATGAACGTGCTCTAAAATTCAAATTATGGTCAATTATATATTAATTCTTATTTGTTTTTCACTTTTTTCGTTTTCAGTTTCGTTGTGGCTTGAATAACCATAAATAAATTAATGCAAATAATTATATTTAATGTCGCTGTTGAAAAAATCAGGTCCCCTTTCATCAAACAAAAAGTCATTCAATATCAACCGCCGCAATTAAATTATTGACAGTTCAAATATTTTTAAGCAAGCAGCTAAGTCGGTAGATACCCTACAGCGCCGAGTGTCGATCAAAGTGCCTGAATTGTTATTCTCTTGTAGAGTGTATTATAATAACATGTGTGATGCATAGAAGCAGACATCTGCGATGTTCACAAGGGTATTAAATCTTCGACGTTTCGAAGATATTCTGAGTTTCTCTTTTTTTATTTGTATTTTTTTTTTGAATAGGTATTTGGTGTTCAAGCAAACTAATCTGAATATCGATTTTGTCGTCTTATAGTCTTTAAGATCGAACGGATAGACGAACAATCGTAAATTGACACTGACTTATTATATATTTACTTGAGCAAGTCGGAAAAGTCTCGTGTTACCTACATCTGCACAATACAATAATATAACTCTTTTACACATTTTCAATGAATACTAATACGCAAAATTTGTCTACTAAACATAACTGACAGCATTTGAGATAATTCCATTAATTATAAATAGTTGCTATTCACAGTTGAATATCCTGTTGAAAAGCATACAAAATGTTGCAAAAAAATATGGCATATTTAATGGATGGCAAATTAATACAAATTTAAGAAATAATAAATTTAATAAGTGGGAAGTTTATCCTCGACTAGCTTGGCGTATTATTGAACAATTGTGCAAATAATTCGAATTTAATGCGTTACAATAATTCCAGAATAATCTAATAATGCGAATAAGTCTGCATTTCAATCCGAGGTAGCGTATAATTGTGTTATTTGCACGTGTTTATTAAATTTGATGAGATAAATAAAATAATTATTAAATATTATCATTTTTGCCAAGCGAAATGTGATATTAATAATTAAATAGCAACTTAATTCATCAGATTTGGGGCTTATTATTTCATTTACATTTTACCACCGCAACTTTTTGTTTATATACAAATGCGCAATTCGGAGAACTCTGAAGCACTCAGCTCAATGCCTGAGGCAAAAAATAAAATAAATAAAACAGAAATGCAAAAATTGAAAATAAAGTTAACAATAATGTAGGTCGAATATTGTAGTTGTTGGCAATGCAAAATCTGGGTGCCGCAAAAAAACCGCAATGTGCATTATTCTCAGAATTAAATCGAAATTCTTTACCCACTAACCAAATGGGTTCAACCCGCAAAGAACCAGAGGTCAATCCCGAGAAACACTCGACTGGCCTTTCAGTTGGGCTTAACACTAAGAATATCATTTCATATTTATTAAATCATTTGGAATGTTTGTAATTTTGGCTTATTTTTGTTACTGGACTCGTTTGGCTATATATCCCGATGCTTATAGCAACAATTGTTGCAACAATTTAGACATCATTGGAATTGTACCTGACGGAGCAGAGCATGTAGTCTGTCTGTGTCCGTGCTGCAAGCTCTCTGGCCAATGCGGCACGTTGACACGTTGAAAGCTGAGGGGCGCACCGAAGGGCAGTGTGTCCGCGTTTATTAACTGCAATGGGGACAAACAAGTCGTGGATAGAAAGAGGGAACAGACCTCAACTGAAACGTCTTTGGTTAGTCTTTAAATATTTTTTAATGGGTCGCTTTCAATTAGCAGACGGCGAGCAGCAGGAAGCAAGAAACCAGCAAGCAGAAAATAGCCGGATGCACGAAGCTGCAACCAGAGCATAAATCAATGCGGCTTTCCGCTCTCTCTTCGCTGACTCTATGCGAGTCCAATGACTCAACCTGGACCCCGGCACGGCGTTAATTAAGTTCATAGATGCGCGCACTTTCAATACATAATCAAATGCCAATTAGCTGACATCTACAGCTATCGTCTGCACACCGCACTAGCGCCCGTCATTCCACCCAAAATAATAAACATTAAAGCGAATAACAATGTGGGAAATAAAATGGACGATACCTAATTAGCTGGACGCTGCTTTGCAAGCAGCCCACAGTTTGCCCAGGAGCTGCCGTGTCCTTGCCACATGTTGGTTGGCCTTCGTCCAAGTGAATTGCTTTCTTGGCGCGCTTTTGTATGTTGTGTGTGCGGTGTCTGTGGCTCCGATTCGCACACATTTCTGGCTCATTGATTGCGACAATGCCCCGAACAAAAGCCAGCAAAGTGTCAACTTTTGGAATTGATAGTCACAGATACCAACACATGAATGACTTTTGGCTACACCCCAATTCTGACACCCCCTACACACACACACACTCACGCACACACAGATGCAGCAGCTTTATATAAAAGAAAACAACAATCAAGCATTGCCTTAAGTTTCTAAAGAAAAGCTGCGAATTAGCCAACGTATCGATGACACAATCGAAATTATGAGTCGCATCGATCGCAAAATATTAACAATAGCATATAGGCAGCTTGAAATATTTCACATTCTAGATAAATTCGCATATTTACCAAAGATTTAAAGGCATGAAATGCCATATTAAAGTTCTGCTGCGTATGCTTAAAATACAGTTCGATTGCTTGTTGGGGCAGCTCGTAGCTGGATACAGGGGGTCTTTGCTCGTTCACACTCGACTGATAAATCCTTTTAATATTTTGGTGTTCCATAGAACTGTTTGCTGGGGGATTGATAAAGCTTTTACGATTTGTAGTTCTCACTCAAAATGAAAACCTTTTATCCAATGCTGCAGAGCGGGTTCGAATCAAACCAACCGGTTACTCTGCTCCAATTATTTTTAGCCATAAAGCGAAGATCAAACCAAGCCAGTTGCAATAAAAAATCAAACAAAAGGCAGTTCTAATCGAACCATAAAGCCGAACCGAAGCCCGAACCAAGACATATTTTTCTTCAAACGTTTTGGTTCAAAATAAAACACTCACCTAATTGAGTAGAAAAGCAGGCAAACCAACCAAGCGCCAAGACAGGCAGCCGCTTTGTAGCTTAAATTGAACCAGCGACTATTTTGGTTAGGGTTCAAGCCCTGCGTTTAACCACTGTGCCATTCGAAGCGTCCTAGCTGTCGTACGATAATACTTGCACGTCTTGCAACTGACACAATTCCCGTAACCTTCGTCACTTTTTGGCTCTTTATCGTCTTTTGCCGTTTAACTATTATCCCATGCTATTTCTTAGTTGTTTGCCGGGCAGGACATGGGGTGGCCGAAAAATCGGTATCCGAATTATTCTGCATCAGCTGTGCCAAGCTGCAAGTAGAGCATCAATCGCCTCGGCTCAACGCCTTCCATTTGCTGACATGGCCAACTAGTGGGGATGGCTTAGGATTGGGAATGTTTTCGCCTTTTACCTTTACTTTGAGTTTCGGCTTCGTTTGCTTGGGCTTGGATTGCACCTAGAGTACGTTGGGGTTTTGGGTTTGGGCTTGGTCTTCAATTTGGGTCGCATTAATCAAGTGCTTAAATGCCTAATACACCATGTTGGTCTGAAAATTCGATGGCATTGTTAGCGGTGCGTAAAATCGGATTTTGCCAGCCGCTTCCTTTTTAAGGAAAACCGACGCACGCTGCTGCCTAGAGGTGATGGCGAGGGGTTGCGGGTGGCTTAACGAGTAGTGACAGCAATGTACATATATCACGCAATTTGGCTTAAACGGCAGCTCATTTTAAATTAATTGCAGACAGAGCGCCGGCAAACTTGAATGAATAATTCGACATTATTGATTTCCATGGTAAACACACCAGCACACACACACGCACGTAAAGCAAACAGGCAAACAATTTACAACATGATACATTGTTCGTGTCTTTTGTTTGAGTGTGGCCGGCTGTGCGTGTGTGCGTGTGTGTGCGTCTCTATGTTTTTGGGGCTAATCCTCAGTCGCATACCTACTAATACCCATTGGTATTTGAGACTAATGACAGAGATAACAGAGCTTTGACGGCCAAGCGACGACCACACGATTCAACAACACAGCAGCCACATACAACTTCCAAGGTAAAGACAGCGAGAGCGGGGGCTGGCACAGAGTGCGACAGAGAGAGAGAGGGGGAGAGAGAGCGAGCGAGAAAGATGGAGCGGACGCGAGTGTGCCGCAGTTTGGCAAATGAGGGATTACAATTTGCGCAGAGGCCATAATATTAATTACGGATCTGGGCTTTTGAGCCGATATATTGCGCCAAAGTCAATTAACTTCGAATTATGATTAAGATGCAGACCACCCATAGCCACCGCCCCTTCAGCTCTCACAGCCCCGCATCATGAATATGTTTTCACAAATTTCTTGTTTTCTTTTCGCTTTTCACACTTGACCTTTTGAAGGCCATTTTCATCCCAATTTCCATCTTCAACTCCATTTCCAGCGCCACGGACATGCCCTCCTTTTTGCAGTTTGTCCACTGTTGCGCCGTATTCCGCAGCTCCGGCGGGACTTTAGTTGCCGTGTTAATTATTTAAACTCCAAAGTTGCGAGCACAGACACTGGCGCCAAGCAGCTCCTGACCCGGGCACGTGCCGCAGCCACTAGGCTCACCCAGGTGCGAGCTGAGTAGGCGAACGTGTTGACGAGCGCGAATGAGTCGCCCAAGTCGGGCAGTGTTTCTACTTGTCCCCCGCTGTCCCTGCCCCAGCTCCTGCCCCTGCCCACTTCCATTCCCATGCATAGACAGCGGGGAGCATGAATATGCATAGAGCGTAAGGCGGTTTTCGCATGAATTAGTTATGAGGCCTATAGCCGGCGTATTGCCAAACACGTCGCTGTCGACCGGGGCTCCATCCGGCAGCGTCCGACGTCATAAAAGCCTTAATATAATTAAGCCGAGGCTGGCAAACAAAACAGGGCAGGACATTAAACAAAGTAGAGAGCACAACCGAAAAACAACAGAACACCAAACAAAACGACAGAAACGTCAGGCAAACCCATTCAACCCCAGAGTGGGCGGCAAATAATTTTGATTTTTTGATTTATTTTTTCTCTCCTTTGTTTTGCCTTTTAAATGGCTTAAATACTATTAACAATAAACACGCCTAAAACGGACGACTATTAAATACCCTCGCATTACAAAATTTCAATTCAAATTTGTTTCCTTAGACAACAATACAACTTAGCTTTTGTTTGTTGCATAAATTGTTTATAGCATTATTAATATTGTTATCATTATGTATCTTTCTACGTACACATGGGAGTATTTGTAAGAGCCTGAAGTGAAGGCAGGCACTTTATATGGTTGTCCAATGGCTCGTATGTGTAACCTATAAGCGTGACTCAATACATATAAGTGTACCTGTAAATTTACACACAAACATAGATATATATATATATATATATATATATATATATATATATATATATATATATATATATATATATATATATATATATATATATATATATATATATCTGTGCATGTGTATGTATTTGTACGCTATATAAATGCATATGCATATTTGTAAACATGGCTTGGCTACTCTATCTCTGTCACTTGCATATGTGGATGTGTGTATGTGCGTAATATGCAAAATGTTGTCATAAATATAACAGAAAAAGCTAAAAGCTAACACAGACAGTCAGACTGAAAAAGCGACAGACAGACAGTCAGAGAGACAGACAGATAGGCAGACAATCAGACAGACAGACGGACAATCAGATAGACTGGCAGGCGTTGGTTCGAGCTGCTTCTGTATGGCGAATTGCACTCGGATGTGCGCGCGCGCACACACACACACACAAACACACACACACACACACACACACACACACACACACACACACACACACACACACACACACACACACACACACACACACACACACACACACACACACACACACACACACACACACACACACACACACACACAAACACACACACACACACACACACACACACACACACACACACACACACACACACACACACACACACACTCACACACACACACACACACACACACACACACACACACACACACACACACACACACACACACACACACACACACAACACACACACGTGTGTTGCCCACAAACAAAGTTTTTCAAATCAATAAGTTACCAAGATATGTCCCATATTAATATATATATAGGTATATATAAATATATACTTTGTTTGCAAATGTAATATATTTTGCATAGATATTGCACATTCAGTTCATTTTGTCAGCTACTGCTTTGATTATTGAATTGGATTAGCTTGGATTGTGTATTTGTGGATTGTTTGCTTCTCTAATTGCAAAGTCTTCAAACGCTCCATAAAATATCAAATATTTATTTTGGTATTCAAGTAAATACATGCCAAATTAAAATTGTGTTTAGATTGCGTTTTGCAATTAACTAAATTTGCTGAGGACTCATTTTAAATATCCTTCTCAAGGTGTTCCCAAATCGAAAAATGGCCTAGTTGGATTGTTAAAGTGTCAACGGGTTAAAGGATAAAGTCAAGGTATCGAAACCCTCTTAATATATAATTATTTAACAACTCTTATTTAAAGCATGTCTCAATAATTAAACCGTAAACGCAACGCCAATTCGGAAATAAACTCTTTTTAAAGATTACCATTAAAATGTCCCATCAATGTTTGACTATAAGCAATCGTCAGCTGAAATGCAATCAATTGAATATTCAAGGACTCAAGGACTTGAATAGCTTGTGTCACTTGACTATGCATTTTTTTTTCTTCCTTTAGAAATGGATTTGGTTGGCGTGCCTTGCCACAATCAACAGGCGCTTGCTCATGGTCCATTGAAAACTAACGACTGCAAACAAGCAGCATATGCAAATATTGCTCATACGCAATGGGGTACGTGTGAGCGCGGGTGCGTGAGCAGCAGAGGCGGGGACTCTTGCTGCTGTTGTTGCTTGAAAGTCGCGTTTGTGACAATCATATGACACGTTTGCGACTGGCTGACAAAACAGCGCATCAGCAGCCCCGATGCCACGTCGTCAGAAATGCTCTTGCGCAAGGTGGCAACAAGGGCGCGAGCTGGAGTTGGAGTTGAAGCTGAGGCGCGAATGGAGGCCGCATGCCTTTGTTTAACCCATTATTGACAGCTCGACGGGGCGCATGTTGCTAAATTTAAATATGCCCAGCAGTTAGCCCCGAAATCCCGTTCACAGCTGCGCTACGTGCCGCACATTTTATTTTAATTAAATGCTGAAAAGTTTTTCTTTGGGCCGTCAAATTTCGTTGCTCGCCAGCCCAAATAGACCGAAACGGATGTTCGTTTCACCTATTTGCGTGTGTGTGTGCCTGTGTTTGTATGAGTGTGTGTGGAAGTGTGAGTGTGAGTAATTAGACAGGCTCCAGCACGTTTGCTTTGGTGGCGTCTTAGCGCGGCCAAAAATTATTACCCGTCAAATGTGTCATAAATTTTTTGGCTTGGCGGCCATTTTGAAATGAGAGTGGCTAAGTAGCGGTAGTCGTTTGTGCGAATAGCAGAGGAGTCGGGGGCATCGGAAGTCAGTGGAGTGGGCGTTCTCCCAGGAGGCCAACTAAGACAAACGACTGTGCGTTGTACCAAGTCCAAGTCAAAAGCTCTCAAATTCTGCTGGGCTAAATATACATTTTTGATATTAATATGCAGCAGAGTCGCATTAATACGACTAAATGATGCCCTTTGCATATAACTTAATATAATATATTTTTCTCACCAAATTGAGAGTTTATTTGAATACAAAAAATATTTATCTAAATCAACTAAACTCTTTGTTCTGACTGATTGACTGACTGGCTGACTGATTCGTAACCAGCACAAACTAGTTATTTAGGATAATTAGATAAATTGCATTGGCAACTGTGTAATATTCGTGGAAAACTGTTATATACAATATTTTTCTAGTCCAGCCGAACAGCTGCAAACTCATTATCATAAATCTTTTCGACAATTCATTAGAGATACGTTTTGCATTTCCCACAAAATCCACTCCCTTATGTAAGTTGAAATAGATGTGAGTATTATTTTCTTTAGAGTAGCTTCAAAATAATTCTTAAAGGAAATTGCGATAAGGCTTCTAAGTATTAAAGAAAGACTTAAATATTTTCATGGTCGGACAATTATTTTAAATTAAAAGCGTTAACAAATCTGACCCGGTCAATGCCAGGTAATAACCGCTATGCATTTTCTCTTTTCCGTAGCACAGACAAGGGTTTTTCAAGTTTTTGTTTACTGTGTTCCAGGATAAAAGAAAACAGTTTTTTTTTAAATATCGCCCTTCTATGCGATTCTCATGATTTCGATTGAGATTTAAAGGTTTTCATGCTTTGATAATCAGCTTTGAGCTGTGCTTGAAATTCAATAAAATAATACTCGCGCTCCAATTAATGAAACTCCTCTCTTTTTCTCTCTCCCTCTGTAGATATCAATACAATATTCCTACATATGTGTGAATTTTTGGGTAAGTACATATTTGCATATATATTTTTATATGAAAGGGAAATACAGAACTGGGCTGTGTCTATATTCGAGTACATGAAAACATTTCGATAGTCTGTTTAACAGGATGTTTATACAATTTAAAATCCATAAAATTAAATTAAAACAGTTGATATTGATATTTTATGTTCATACAATTTTGGAGCTCATCGAATTGAATGCAAAAATAGAATCCCAACATATTTAGATATGATATTCATTTGTGTTTTAATCTGTATGAAAAGGGTCTAAAATAGCCCAAATACCCATTTTGTGTTCCGATTACAACCGAGGGCGAGTGTGTCTGGTGGGTAGCGTCTGCTGGTTGTTGGCACAGTTGGAGCAGCTGCCGCCGCATATGTGTCAACGACTTGGTCAACATTAAAAGCTTTGCGCCTCGTTCTGCGTGACCTCCTACCGCGCTTTGGCTGTGTAACCAAGTGAGTGTGTAGATGGGTGTGTCTTTGTGTGTGTGAGTGTGTGTGTGTGCGCGAGCTTAAGTGACTGAATGAGTGCGTCAGCGTGTCCCTGTGTGTTTGTGTGAGTGTGTATGTGTGTGTGTGTGTGTGTGCGCATCTTTGGGTGCGAGCGGTTGAGAGGTTTACATAGGGTGAGCGTAAACTTTGTAAACTCGGCATGTTCGGTTAATCCTTGCAGTAAGTAGCTGCTATAATATGTGAAATCCTTATGGAATTTAATAAGCTTATGCCGCCCAGCTTGGCACGCCCCGGAGCCCATTCAAAGGCCATACAAAGCACGTTTGCCCACACAAAAAAAAAATGCAATATAATAAAAAAAAAACAAAAATACGAAATTAACTGAGTATTAGCCCAGCTGGCAATTAAATAAGTCGAAGGACATTTTTTTACCAAGCTTTCGCTAAGCGATTACAAGAAAAACGAAACCCAATGTAAAACTTATTTACAGATCATGTAAAATGCAAATGTTTTTTGCATATGTGACTTGATTAAAGATAATTAGATTTGCTCGAAAAGTTGATCTGTTCAGGTTCGTATTCTATGCGTATATGCAATATTTTCCTAATGTAGTTTATATTCTATGAACAATTTTATGTAGAACTCAATCCTTTACATGATCGTGTGAGATTAAAAAAGAACGAAAACTTAGTTGAACATAAACCAAAATAAAGATAAGACCAGTTAGTCGCTTGTTGCTGAGTCTGCCTCAAAAATAGTTTTTTTTTAACGAAGTCAATTTCTAAATAAATATGCCGTTTGGTTCGTGTTTCGGTTCTGCTATTTGTTTAGGCAAATTCGGCTTAAGGATAAAATTCCATTATAATTCCAGCTTCTCTTACAGCCTACTAAAAGTAGGCTCAGAATTCTCTGCTCTCGTTATGCGATTATCCAAAACAGTTTCACCTTTCAAACATTTTATTTTACTTGCAAGTGCAACTTTGAATAGTTTCGTGGCAAACGGTTGCACGTCCTGGCTACATGTGTGGCAGTTGTCAGTTGCCTTGGCAAATCCCGTTGCGATTCTTATGAAGAGTTTAGGAAGAGAAGCCTTCACCCCGTTTCGAGTTCCATTTGGTTGGTTGACCGTCTTTCACGTAAATGGCATCATTCAAAAGGGGCGTTGGCGACTCTGAGGACCGACAACAATTACTTATTTAATTTCTGTGTGTCTCGCTGCCTTGCAGCATGTCTGTCCTGCAGATATCCAGGCAGTCAGTCCTTGACGCAGTGCCCCGACCAGTTAACAGGCCAAACGCCAAAGGCAGCGCCTCGCATCAGCCTCAGCCCCAGTTTCAACTAAAGCTGAAGCTGACTTTTGCTTTCTCTTTCTCTCACTCTCTCTTCCATCTCTTTCTCTGGCCCTTGGTCCTTGCTCCTTGGCGAGCGCTTTGCTGTTAAATGTGGCCAATGTAGCGCATACTGCGGCATGGGAGACAGCGAGGGAAGCCAGAGAGAGAGAGAGAGAGAGAGAGAGAGAGAGAGAGAGTGTATGTGTGACAGAGAGAGTGAGTGTTACATGGCAATTGTTTAGCCCTTTGCACAAAAAGTTTTCTTATTTTCGCGCCTGCTGCTACATAGTAGTAGCTTGTTGTTTGCCCTGTTGTTGTTGTTGTTGTTGTAGTTGCTGCCTCTTGGGTGCTTTATTACAATTTAACTTTTCTTTTATTGCAATATTTTTGCCTTTGCGTTCGCCTGCGGCTAACCAAGCAACCAACAGAGCCCCGGCCCCAAGCACCAAGCCCCGAGCCAAACAAAGGCTTCGATGCCGGATGCCTGGCCACAGACTCTGACAGACTGGAACTTGGGTCTGATTATGTGCCATGTGCCATGAGGCATGTGTGTGTGTACGAGTATTGGTGTGTGTGTACATGTGAGGCGAGTATGTGAATAGCAGCAACAACAACAGCATGGCAACAGCCAAAGCTCATTTTTATGCTGCTTTCAGTTTCATTTTGCGCTTAAGATTTCCGACCAGAACCCAGTACCCAACTCTGACACCGGCTCTATATCCGCCGACTGTCCGACGTGCCTTGCCGATAGACGGTATGCATGGTAGGTATGTGTGTTATGGCTTTTCTTTTATTTTATATGTATTTTACTTCATTTCACTGCTGATTGCTGCTCATGCCCGGCTGCCAGTGGCCCTTGTAGCGCCCGCTGTATTTCCACTTCTTGCCTCATGCATATTTGAATGTCCCTTAAAGGCACTTCAGTTCTTTTGCAGCTTTTGCTTATATTTCAGTCGTCGTTCGTTCCTATTGTTGTTGTTGCTGCGGCTGCGCTTTGTGGGGGCAAAGCCGTCGGCTGTTTAGTCAGCCACACACAACAGACTACACACTACACACTATACGCCCGCACACACAGTACAGCCGCCTTGCCTTACTCTTCCCAATTGCCAGGATCCCATCTAGCAGAATCATCATCAGAGTTGACGGCCGCCATTGCCGCAGTCGCCGACCTTAATGGTCAAATGTGTGTATGTGTGTATCAGTGTGTGTATGCTGTGTGTAGGTGTTTGCCTTTCTGTGTGTGTGTGTGTGTCTGTGCGCGAGCCTGAAAATGATTTCTTAAACTGCAATTCATGCTCTGCAATTGCGATGATGGCGCGTTTTTATTGCTCTCCGCCCCTTTCCAAAAAAAATTTAATCGAGTTTATCACATTATTTGGCCGGCCTCCAGCGAGTCCTGCGAGGACTCGTCTTGGCCCGCTGCAGAGAAGCACTTAAGACGTGCTTATTAGGCTCTATTATTAATAATTGCACTACCGAGTCAATTTAGGCATCTTCTGCAGATTGTCAGTAGCATTATCATCACCATCATAATCATCATCATCCTCAGCATCATCATTATTGGCCTTATCCTTAACATTATATTTAACCGCAGGTACAGCCCAGACAGTTGACTTACGTCTTATTCTCGGTTTTGGCCTTTCGACTGGCTATTAAGATAAAACTGACCGAAATAAAGATAAATACTTGTCAAATGGTATGAGTATAAATGAATTAACAAGGACCACAACTGATAGTTGGAATAGTAGAAATGTTAAATGTAACCCATTTAAATTATTCTGATATTTTTACCAGTTCGAAGCTTTGAGATTATTTGAACTTGATTATTTGGTATAATAAGACTCTGCGATTTTGTATAATAGAAAGTACAATCTAAATACACATAGCCTGAAATTAAATTATCTTATAACTCTAATTAAGACCTATTAAAAACAATGAAGAGAGAATATTTATTCAAGTAAAGTCATATTGTATAACATGAGAATTCCCAATTGCTCAAAAAACTTCTCCTGACCCGTGACCGAGTTCTAAAATATCCAACTATGCATTTAAGTAATTCCAGGCTACTCAAGGAAAATGAGCAATGGAATCTTTAATCAACTTTCAGTGTAACATATTCCTGACCTATTACACACACACCCACGCATGCATACACACATTCTTGGTCATTGGGTAAATGAAAATTGTGCACATTCATGCCTTGTGCTTAAGTGTGCGTCGTCCACGTTATGGATGAGGGGCAGAAATTTGACTCGTCTGACCTTTTGCTCTGCGGCCAGCTCAATTTGCGGCGAGCGCTCTACGTCGCCCTCTTTCTTCCTCTCTCTCTCTCTTAGTTCCTCTCTCTTTCTCACGCTCTATAAGACAGGCTGTGCCGATGCCATTAAAAGGCCAGGATGGCAAATATTTTGCCAAACAAATTGGGGGGACAAGGAGCGGGTCCAAAAATAAAGATAAACAGCCGACATAATATTTGTATAGGGGGGAGTGAGGCAGAGCGAGACTGAGGGGAAGAGCGAGAGAGAGAGAGGGACATGGAAATATCAGCAACAATAAACAAATTTTTATGCTAAAATCACAAGCACAGAACAGCTCGAACTCAGAGCTGAACCTGAACTCGCAGCCCACATGCCGCACACGCCTCTCCTTAAGGACTTGCGAAGATGGATGGGGGTAGGGGACATCTAATCTCTCTTTTGGGCGAGGCAGCGTCCATCGGCCGAAACAGTCGTCGAGACAGTCGAGATCAAAAGCTTTTGATAAACTCTAACAAAACGCCAAAGTATGCGCAAAATGCCACACAAGCAGAATGTGGACGGGACAGGCAGGGGGGGCAGCCAAAAAAGAAAAAAATAAAAATACAATATTTAAACATTTTATGTCAGGCCGAGCACCAATGCCCAACCCGCCACCCTGCCCCGTCAAGTGACCCCACAATCGGCGTGTGTCTTCATTTGGCGGCGCAGCTCATTTTGCTTTTTCATTCTTTGGTCGTCGCACAGCCGGCGGCCATTTCATTGTTTGCCTTTTTGTATCTGGCGCTTTTATCTTGCCACTTTGGCATTGTTTTATGGCCACCCAACGTAGCGTACCGCACCGCACCGCACCGCACCGCATGCCACGCTCCGCAGCACCATTCAGCCAACCCCAACTCACCTCCCTCCAACCCCCCTTAATTGCATTAAGCGCCTTATTAGATGACACAGCAATTTGCGCATTTCTTATGTCAATTGTTAAGTAAATTATTGAAAATTTCTGTAAACAAGAATTACGAATAGGCCTTAATGACACACACACACACACACACATACACGGATCGCACATCGCCGCCTGCTTAATCGGTTGGAGGCCAGCCCATTGCACATGAATATAATTGAAATATTTAATATTTATAAGCAGACAGCGGAAATACTATCAATTGCCAACCAAAAGAGAAAGGATCCAAGCACTTTTCTGCATATAGATACGTGATAATAAAGCGAAAGGAGAGTGGAGTTGCCTCGCCGTCAACGTCATGATCTATTTTGCCTAGGGCATATGCATAAAAGTATCCGATTCAGATTATTTTTAATTATACTTGTCATTAATATTTCTTAGCTTGCTTTATGTTTCAGAAGAATATAGGCTCTTGTTTGAACCTTGGTGTGTCAAGTATCTAACAACTTTCAATAGAACTAATTAATTGAACATGAATTAAACAAATTATATATTTTAATTAAAAAAGGCAATAATGTTTCTTAGCTTGTTTGATGCGTCTGTGAAATTAGGCTCTGGAGCGAACCCTGCTGCGTTGAATTTTTATCAATTTGCAATGTAACTATTCAATTTAGCATAAATTAAACTAAATATTTTAATTATAAAAGGCAATAATACCTACAATTTATTTTTTTATTTCTGAGAATCGAGGCTTTTGTTTGAGCCTTGCTTCGTTAAATTTCAACCTTTTTGCAATATAACTATTAAATTTAACATGAATTGAACTAAGTAAAAGTCTTGCTTATATGATGAAATATCATTTCTAAGAATCTAGGCTCCCTAGTTCACCAAATTTCTATCAACTTGCAACGGTAATATTTAATTTAAATGATTATTTAATTTAAAATAAATTCAACTAACTAAATGTTTCAAATTCGATTTCTAAATTGCAGAAATAAATATCTTTTGAGTCAAAATATTTTCTTAAGAAGTATATGAATTGGTCCTGGTTGCCATGAGGCTATTCTTCACCCAATTTGAAAGTCTTGGTAAATACAAATTGAATTTCAGAGCGCGGTCCAAAGCTAGTTTGCCTTGTTCAAAAGTACAACCTACTCCACATTACACCAGTTTTCTTCTCTAATAAATACTTAATATCTATAAAAAGTTCCTTTAACAATTCTGACCTTGTCCTATACCCAGCAAATAACACAATATTTATCCAATTCATTTAAGAGGCAAAAATCTTTTGACTCATTCCGCGTGATTACAGGGCATACATGCTGACATCAGTTGGTTTTGGCACGTATTTACGCATAATTATTTCATTTATTGTTTCACCCATTATACTTTTGCCAATTATTAAATATTTGTTGTTCTTCTTGTTATTGTGCGGTTCATAATTTGCGCATCATAATTATTGCGCCGCGCTGCGAACTTTATCCAAGTTAAGCCTTTTGCGGAAATTAAAATTATTATTCGGTCGGCTATCTTTGTCGCCTCTGTGCGTCTGTTGTTATGTGGCGATTCGTTGATTCATATGTTTGGTCATCGCGGTCAGCGATGTAAATGTGTTTAATAAGCGAACAGACAAGCAAAATTGTTGACATGTCCCGAAAACAAACAAACAAACAAGACCATAAACAAAATGCAATCTCGGACAGAGCCAGCCCCATGCTTTTCAGTCAAATCCCCAAGTCCAGTTCATCTGTCCCGCCCACTTTGCCTGGCCCATTGTGCCTGTTGGCCACTAAGCGGCAAAGCGATGGGCGCGCAATTAAATTTATTAAATCCCAATCAATAATTCAGACCCCCGCCGCAACCGCAACGCACTGCAAATTTTATGCAGCAAATGGTGCGGCCTAGCCGGGAATTGTGTATGGGGAATAGAAAGGCATAGAAATGGTATGAAATAATTCACTTGCCACAAATGGGCGAGGGATGAGCTGAAGAGGGATTGGGGGCGCGCATAAGCTATAGATATTTAATTATATATGGCATAGCTTTTTGCAGTCTTTCCATCAATTTCAGCACACACTAAACTTAAATAATAGTGTTACTTATTACAATAACAGATTGAAAAGAAATTGTTTCATTTTGTCTACGAATATGTTTAAGGGACTTTAAGAGCACGAAATGCATATTAACATAGATATTTAAACATCTCCTATTTTCGCTTTTGAAAAATATCTATTGTCAAAACAAACCCCTCTTGAATATCTTATATTAGGTATTAGACCATGTTCCAAGTTCTACTCTCGACTCAGTTGCACAACTTTTTTATAGCATACTTTTTTGGTGATTAGAAAAAGTTGTTCTGTTCTATTAAAAGCATGACTGCAAATACAGCAAACGTTTTCGGTGGTTCAGTTGACGGTGCACACCCTGCCGTAAAGTGCGGTTCATAAACCTGGTGTTCATTTTCTGTTTACCTAGCCTTGGGTTCAAACCAGCAACGTTCTCTTCAGACTTTCTTTCCAAACGAGCTCCGGGCTCAGAGCAGCTCGGTTCAAAACAGTTTTGCAGCTAATTGAATTTCCAAGCTTCGATTTAAGTAAAATTAATTCAAACTGAGCTCCTTAAGGCGTGACATACAAGTATTTATCAAGCCTGACAGTTAAATGTTTATACTTATCTCTATATATAAAACTGTTTGTCCTGACTGACTAACTGATTGGTGACCAACGCACAGTCCAAAACGTGAGAGCTAGGAAGCTGACATTTTCACTGTTACCTTATGTGATGAAGGTGCGCGTTAAGGAAATTCTACCCGCAAGTATGGAAAAATTCGATTGTATGAAACTTTTTTGTTTACCATCCGATTGGCCTCAAACTCAATTTCAAAGTTCTTTGTTCAAATTTATTTGAGGGGTGTTCCAAACTCTTCCAAAAATTTATTCCTTCTTGGTGGCAATGGGGTCAAAGATTTGGTGGGTGGCATTTCGCGGTCAAATTCATTTCCAAAGATTTATATGAAAAATCATTTGGTACGTCATATTTTTCGCAGATTTTTTTAGATGTTTTTTGGGTGAAATTTTAAGTTTTGTGCGATTTGCTTCAACCCTATTTTTAAAGCTCGACATTGGACTATAATGAAAACGTGTTTCAGCGATTTGGGAAATTCCACACGCAACAGTGGTAAATTGGTGGAAAACGTTTGTATGAAGGATGTTTGTTTCTCGTCCGATCAGTTTCAAAATCATTTTCAAAGCTTTTTTAGAACACTGATTTTATAACATACGTGCCACGGGCAAGGCCGGGCTATACCCGCTAGTACTTCTATAATTGCCAGATTGTGTCATCTGATTGACAATTGAGCAACTTGTAGAAGTTAATTGAATATAATTTCTTGACGAATGCTCGTAAATTCAACTTGCATTCTTTCCGAGCGAATGCTGCCGCCAGCTGCTGGCCCAGTTATTTGCTGGCTGATGGAACCAATAGTTGGCCCAGACACAGTGGCCATTAATAGACGCTGCATCAATGGCCCGCCAAATGTCGAACGTCAGCGACACCCGCTTCTGGATATGGTCCTGCTTCTAGCCCGCATCTCTGAGTTGCTTTGAGCTGCGGCAGCTGTGGCTGTTGTCTGATTGAGTTGACCAGGCTGATGGCGCAACAATATTTATAGAGCACATGTACATATACCAGACGCTGTTGTTGCTGCCTCGCTGCGCTTGCTTCAGGCTTTCGCTGGGCGTTGGCTAAGGGGCTGAAGGGCTGACGGAGGGGGGGCTGAGGCTTGTCTGTGGCTCTGCTAACAAATTGCAGCGCTGCGGTTTTTGTGGTGG
The DNA here is from genome assembly GCF_003285875.2 of Drosophila novamexicana. Taxonomy (NCBI): domain Eukaryota; kingdom Metazoa; phylum Arthropoda; class Insecta; order Diptera; family Drosophilidae; genus Drosophila; species Drosophila novamexicana. Next base: position 56,083 of record NW_020824841.1, read on the forward strand.
GCGGCAGCGCAGTGCATAAAATATGAGCAAGGCTAGCTAGCGATGGCCGACGGATGGTGCGGATGGGTGGGGCTGGGGCGACAAGGGAGGGGTCATGTTGGCTGGTCAATTTCAATAGAGTCATAAAAATAGTTAGGCCATTTTGAAATACGAGTATTGAGGGCGAGTGCACAGTCAGCGGCAGGCAAGCCTTTTGGCAAGTAAAATCAATTAGAAAAAGTGGCCCGAAAATCCTTTTGCCATGGCCATGGCACGCCCGAAAGCCACACCCACGGGCCACCAGCTACGCTTGACCAGTTACCCTCGACCAGTTACCAGTTACCATTTGCCAGTTAAGCCCTAATTGATTTACAACAAAAGCAAATACTGGAATATGTACAACAACAAATACGAAATGATTTCACTTGGCCTGTTTCCGGTTGATGCCTTTTGCCTGCCCACTTTTCACTTTTGTTGGGCTCGTTCTATAGCTGCTGGCTGCACTTGCGACCCTTAACCCACTCTTCCGTTCGCACCTTCAAGATACCCGTTATGTGCAGGCCAGAAAGGGTATGCACAGGCGGACCTTTTACTTTCTTTTCCATTTTTATTCTTCCAGTTTTTTTTTTTTTAAACCAATTGATTATGTGATATAAATGAATATGTTTCTCATTTGATTACTTTTTTTAAAATATACAAATTTATTGATAAACTTGCCAACAAAGCTTAGCCATTTCATTTGTCGATATACAATATATAATTTGCTTTTCACTTAAATTGCACACAGGGTATCACGCAGGTGAGCAGCTGTATTTTACTCTTCAGCCAGACCTTATGTGCTTCTCATACATATACATAATTGACCCAGTCAATTAATAAATGCTCGCTTTGGCCTGGCTTTTGTTCTCTGCGCGCCGTTAAGTATGCTGCACTTTATTTGCAAACGAGTAAAGAACAGAGTCTGAAATACAGAGACAGAGACAGAGATGGCCAGAGCGAGAGAAAAACGAGAAGGCTAAGGAGAAAGAAGAGAAAGGGAGCGAGCCAAAGCGATGTGTACATTACGCTTTTGCCTTGCCGCTGGGTCGGTCGCTGGAGAAATATCTTTATTACAACATAATTAAAAGTACATTTTTGCCGTGCTCATTAAGTAAATGCGCAAAGAGGGAAACACGGCAAGTGTTATGGGTGAAGGGGGGAGATGCGGCGCTGCAGTGTTGCGGTGGCTGCGGCGAAACAGCCAAGAAATCTAAGCAATCTCTTGCAGTTCTCTCTTATTTCATTTTCAATTGATGTCAAGTACAACTAAAGCTCATAATTAGGTAGATTCCTTTTAATATTACAGGTTCTAAAGGGGTTTCTTATATTTTAAGGAAAATCCAGGCTGAAATACTCGCAGAAAAAATAATACAATTATTTGTAATAATAATATTGATAATATAAAAAATAATTTTAATAAAAATTAAAATAATAAAAATATTGATAACAATAATAAAATTATTAAAATATTAATAAAGAAAAAATAAAATGATAACAATGTAGATTATGATAGTTTTAATAATAATAACAATATTGATAATAATAATAATAATATAAATAACAATAATATTTATGAAAAAAAAATAACAATAATAATAAAAATACTAAAAATAAGAATATAAATAATATAACAACAATAATATAATATAAATTTAATAATAAAAGTTATAATTTATATTATTATTATTATAATTTTAAAGTTTTAATTTAATTTTTAATTACATTTTTAGCCGCTGTAATATAAATTGATTCAATTATTTGGACTCGCAGCAATTTAATTAAATGCCGCAAAAAGCTGCATTTTTTTGCGCACACAACTAAAACTCGTGCGAATGTTAAAGCCAACTGACCCAGTGATGGCCAAAAGCTCGCTTGGTAATCAGAGATTTGCATTCGCTGCTCGAGGTCATCGCTTGGCCCGGCCAATGATTGCCGCGAAGTGCAAATGTAGATGCAGATACAAATGGCAACTGAGATACAGATGCAAACAGAGCAAAGAGCGAATGGCAAAAGGACTTTAGAAACAAGTAGCAAGTGTGTGTCTGTATGTGTGTGTGTGTATGTGTGTGTGTGTGTGTGTCTGTATGTGTGTGAGTTTGTGTGTGTGTGTTTGTCTGTGTGTGTGTTGGTCAGTTTGTTATTCCATTAAAATATACTCGCTTTTACTTGCGCTTTCCCCCTTGTCTCTAGCAATTGTGTTGCTTGATGTGGGTTATGCAGCACACATATATATATATATACATATATATGTATATATACATGTTCATCCGATATGCGCTCATATACATGACTGTAAGTACAAGCACTTGCTGTTGGCATTGCGCTTGTCCATGTGCAGCTGTCCGCAACTAATTGCCTGTGGCCAATTGCCAATTAAATTGCAGTTAGCAGCTTTTCTTCACATTGCGCTGGCTTAGTACATTATTGCAGCCATATTTATGTTAATTAAATTACGGAAACCAGCAACCGGCAAGTGGCCATAAATTGTACATTTCATTAGCCGAATGTTATGCCATCGAATCGAACTACCCGCAAACTGGCTGGCTGGTCACATTTAACCAACCACTTTAAAGTTTGTCTACAAATTTCGAGTTGTTTGCGAGCTAATTAAATTATTTCATTTTAATGATGCGCTCAAGAAATAAATTAAATATACTTTTTGTTTTGTTAAAATATTAATAAAAAGCGAATGCAACATTTGGTGAAGCTATGTGAACATGTATGCGGCTCTCTCTCTTTCTATCTCACTTTCTCTTTCTCTCTCTCTCTCTCACTCTCTCTCCCTCTCTCTCTCTCGCTGTGTGTATGTGTGTGTGACATTCCTCTTGCAATGAAACTTTTAAAAATTTTATGACGCAAGTTTATTTTAAAACTTTTTACCAGCCGCTACGGCTGCAAGAAAAAAATAAGTAAATACTTGGCAGCTGATTCCCGAGGGTTTCCCAAGTCACCAGCTTGGGCGAGATAGAGAAAGCGTGTGACAGTATGAGCGAGAGAGACAGAGAAGGAGAGCGAGAGCAAGAGCGAGACAGAGAGAGAGAGAGAGAGCAGAAATAAATTTGTTGTATTTTCATTGCTTTTCAGTTGGCATTTTGACTCACTCCTTGCTTTTTATGTGACACAAAAAGCTGCAGAAAGAGACAGTATGATATGGTGCGAAAGAGAGAGAGAGCGTGGGGGAGAGTGGGAGAGAATGGGAGAGAGTGAGACAGAGAACTGGCGCAGGAGTAGAGGCGCGTTAAGTTGTCGCTGAGCCAGGCAAGAAATTGTAAACTTTTTTAATTAAGGTAAAGAATTTGCTCTGGCCCGCAATTTAGCTCAACTGAATTCTGGACTACCTACACCCGGACTCTTTGGTAGTGCCGCTCGCCTAACTCCTGCCCACCCCAGGGTGCAATGCATATTTAATACTCCAGTTTCGACATGAAACTTTGAATATTCGAGCCATATGACAGTAATTGCCCAAGGCAAGCGCGAACAGCTCAAATATGCATGGAGAATTTTTTAAAAAAGAGAAAACAGAAAAAAATCGAAATAAATGCACATTTAATGACAATTAATTATAGGAGAGGGAGAGAGAGAGTGTCTAATTAGCGATTCGAAAAACTTTAAGAAATTGCATATGCTTAACACTTTCTGTTCATTTTTTTTATTCCCTGAACCCATTAAAAATGGGTATAAGGGTATATTGTATTTGTGCGAAAGCCAAATGTATGTAACAGGCAGAAGGAAGCATCTCCGACCCCATAAAGTATATATATTCTTGATCAGCATAAATATTGTTTCCGATAATCGATAACTTAGTCCGTTCTCGATACCTATATCGATATCCTGTTTTTTGGGCAATTTTGGTAAATAATAAGAGCTAGAGTCACCAAACTTGAGATATAGCATCTAAAATAGAATATATATATACATTTGATGTTGGAAGAAGAGGGTTCAGGGTATCGCCTAGTCGGGAGCTCCCGACTAGAACCTCTTACTTGTTATTTACTTTTCGTTAGTTAAATTATTTAACTTTATTAATTTGCTCGGCTTTATCCACATCTAATATCGGATTGTGAAAACCTTTTATGCTGCTTAAATATGAGGGCTCTTCCGCTGCATTCAGGGCCTGTGATTTCTGTTGGTTTCCATATGATATCATGACGCTGGCCTAGGCGGCGTATGCGCAATGTGCACTCAGAAGGCAAGGCAAATCCAACGAACAGGCTGCACTAATTAGCCATAATCTTCGCGTGCACTGCAGCTGACAGATAAAAACTGGGTGTGTGTTAGTGTGTGTATGTGTGCGTGTGTGGCTCATGCATATCCATTAGAAAACATGTGGCATATTGCGAGTGAAGGCAACGCCAAATGAAATGACGTTTAGCCGTGCAATTTTGACAGCATTTTAATATGCAGACGGAGCGCGCAGAACTCCCAACTGTGTGTGGGCGTGTGTGTGTGCCTGTGTGTGTGTGTGTGTGGGTGTGTGTGTGTGTGTGTGTGTGTGTGTGTGTGTGTGTGTGTGTGTGTGTGTGTATGTGTGTGTGTGTGGGCGCGTATATGTGTGCCTAAGCGCGTGTATGTGCCTGACGTTGAGCGCTTCAAATTGAAATTACTTGGCTGTTAGCTTTTAGCTGCACTCGAATGCGTTCTGCCTTTGGCCGTTGGCCGTTGGCTCTTGGCTCTTGGCACTATTTGGCACTAGATTGAGGCACAGTTAATTAAGTACAAAGCACAAGATTACGCCCAAACAGAAACAGGACAATGAGAGTGAAATTACAGCTCTTAAGGACTTAGGTATGGCTCCACAAGCCACACACACCCACCGCACCAGACCCATGCGAGCGCACCTCGAACTTTTATGGGTCGACAGCGGGCAAGGCAGGAACGCTCTCAGCCTAGGCAAATAAAACTGGGCAGTTAAATAAAAAATGTATAAGTCATCCGGGCTGCCAGATTGTCGGTTTGTCGGGTTGCCGGGCTGCCGGGCTGCCGGGTTGCCGGGTTGCCAGTTCACCTTCCTGGCCGCCTTTGTCATGAGCACAAACGTAGCCAATTCTAAATGTAGGCGCAAAAAATAATCACAGCATAGGCCTAGGTGCAGGTCCCTCAGGTTGACAGGCGAAGGCGTCAAAGTGCCGTCAAGTTAGTGCCGTGACAGCTGCATGCGCAGACGCTGCCGCCCGTAAATGAGGAATATAAAGGCGTCTTGCAGTCCACATGCCATTTGGCAGCACTAAAACCACGCAATATGTGTGAATGTATCTCATAGATCGCACTCGCATGGCCATAAACCTTTGACGAGTGCCACGTCAGCGCTGAAGGACTTTACAGTCATTATTCAAGCGCCTCATGCAGCCAGCAGCCAGCAGTCGCATCTGGTGGTGGGCCAAAGCCAAAGGTAAACGGGGTTCGGCTAGTTGCCAATAACTGTCAAGCATTTGACAAACTCTGACAGTTACCACAATCATTGGGGTCTTACGAGTACCCCTACCTGTTTGAGTTCAGCTTAGGTTGGGCTACCCAGCTAAGTTCAACAAGTATGTAATTTTGTGCTAGTCGGGCATGCCCGTCTTGGAGATGGCCTAAGACTGTCTCTAACAGAAACACAAGCACAATCCATAGATGTAGGTCCTCCTAGTGCCTGCGTAGATCGAGTTTGTTTCCTATGATCGACAACTTACTCCGTTTCCAAGCAATCGATAAAAATCGATATCGATTTCCTGTTTTTTGGGCAATTTTTGTAAATAATAAGAGCTAGAGTCACCAAACTTGACATATAGCTTTTAAAATAGAATATATATATGCATTTGATGTTGGAAGAAGAGGGTTCACGGTATCCCCTAGTCGGGAGCTCCCGACTAGAACCTCTTACTTGTTATTTATTTTTTATGGATGCTGAGCAAGAAAACATATACTTGCATACTCATGCTCGCAGCTGCTCTCCTCTTACTGTTACATAAATTCCGATGAAACCAGTGTACCCTTTTTACTCATATTAAATTTTTTTTATTTATTTTTTTTTTTTTTTTAAGTGTAGAACCTGTACAATCATAATTTGGTACTTTCACAACACATGGCCGGAAAATGTAATCTATAACCGAGCCCCATAACGCAGTATGAGGATTTTAAGCTCATATTCAATAGGTATAAATATCATGCTTGCCGAAGTCCCTTAAATAACGTTAAACAACCTCCGTAGAATATATGTTCTCAAGTATTGCCTATTCTTTTTATTCTATTAGGGAGAATGTGAAGAATGTAGTTGGAGAAATCATTTTAAAAAATCGTTAAAGTAATTCCTTTTAAATTTTATGCAAGGTCGACAACAGAAATAATGTTGTTATTTTGCATATCAATATAAAATTAAAATAAACAAAATTATGTTTTTTGCTCTATTTAAAATTGTGTACCATCTTCCCACTTATGATGACAACAAATCTGAGTTAACCAAATAAGTATTTAAACAATTATTATTATCGCTGTTATATTGACTGGCATAACAAATCAGATTCACTTTAAATATATATAAATTGATGGCAAATATATTTACATTTAGCGCAGCTCTAAATCAAATGATCAACAAAAAGAAGAAATACAATTTTCAAATTGTTGAGGTTCATAAAAAACAAAAGAGACCAATTTTCATATACAATCAGAATATTGAGTTTTCTTCCAATTTTTGCGTGTGTGTGTGTGTGTTGCATCGCCAGCGACTGCTCTAAGGAATCGCATTAAATCTGATTTATTGCTGCAGATAACTTTGGATTTATGTTGGACCCGTTCTCAGTTGGCCCGCTGCCTGCCATCATTGCCTGCCCCAAGCGCCACAGGCAGCCAGCAGCAGCAGACTGTGTCTGCCACCGTGGCTCTGGCTCTGGCTGTGGCTCTGGCTGGGAGCATCAAAGCACATTTAATTAGGATTTAACCTTTGATTATGATTTAAAAGATTACAGTGCCATATTCACAGTAGTACATGTTACCCCTATTATCTATTATCCGCTAATACCAGTGTTTGCTCGAGGAGCATTTCACATTTGCTGCCCCATTGTCAGCTGCTTAGGCAAAGCGTTAAGCATTGATAGGGATATGGCAAGGATATGATTAAGCCACCCACGATGCCGATGCCGATGCCGTTGTCTCTGTCTCTATCTCTGTCTCTGTCGTTGCCGTTGCCACAGGCAATGCATATAATTTTCCATTAGCGTGGCTTTGGCCATTAGCATTTGGCTGTGCCTGTAAGCAGGACTATGTTTTGGATATTTTTCTTTCCTCAACACATGTGCGCGAGCACATTCTCCCCGGCCTCCTCGCTAGTATGCTCGCGCAAATTAAATAGCCTCAGGGTTTTATATTTTCCTTATTATTTTCATCCAGACAACATGCGCCACACAACAACAAAATGCATTTGCGTTAACCGTAATGCAAATGGCAATGGCCCAATGGATGCAATCCACGAATCAGAATCTAATTAAAGTTAGTCCACGTGCGGGCACGTCTGCGAATATCTTGAATTTGCAATACATATGCGTGCAGAGCAGCAAGCGCGTTGCAGGATGTTTCAAATTAAAATTGAAGCAGCAAGTGCTCTAGTCGGAAGTGTTCGACTAGGAGGATTCTATGAGAAATAATTACGTACTTTACTTCGGTGTTTATATACCGTTTTCTATAAAATGTTCAGCTCATAAATATAGCATACAATAGTGTGTATATACCAAAGCGCAAGGCACTGCCTTTAAAAATGGGGCTTGTTTTCAATTATGGCCGAAACATTATTCTCCTTTATTCTATTTCTAGTTCCCATAATCTTCAAGTTATCCTGAGAAAACCATGTCTCAAAATCGATATTATGATATGGGAAGAGATATTGAAAGAAAAAGTATCTAGCTTTTGTAGTTACCGAGATCAAATCTTTCCAACAGAGGGGACAGACAGGCAGACGGTCAGACCAAGGCGTAGACTCAGTTTGTTGTTCTGCTCATGAATATATATATTTATGTAATTTTTGGGTTCGGATTTGCTTTTTTATACCCTGAACCCAAATGGGTATAAGGGTATATTGTATTTGTGCGAAAGCCAAATGTATGTAACAAGCAGAAGGAAGCATCTCCGACCCCATAAAGTATATATATTCTTGATCGGCATAAATAGCCGAGTCGATCTAGCCATGTCCGTTTGTCTGTCCGTCCGTTGGTCCGTCCGTCCGTATGTATGAACGCAAGGATCTCAGAACCTATAAGAGCTAGAGACTTTAGATTTTAGATGTAGATGCTACTAGTTCCCGCGCAGATCGAGTTTGTTTCCGATAATTGATAACTTACTCCGTTTCCAAGCAATCGATAACAATCTATATCGATATCCTGTTTTTGGACAATTTTGGTAAATAATAAGAGCTAGAGTCACCAAACTTGACATATAGCTTCTATAATAGAATATATATATGCATTTGATGTTGGAAGAAGTGGGTTCAGGGTATCCCCTAGTCGGGAGCTCCCGACTAGAACCTCTTACTTGTTATGTCTGTTACAATCAACATACCCCTTTCAGTCACTTTCAATGGATTTGGGGTATACAAATCAATTTGGCCCAGTTTCTAAACAAAATATTTTAATTTTATTATTATTAATATTTTCTTTTCCTGATACTCATTTATAGTTTGGAATATTATTATACCAAAGGAAAGCAGGTAGAGCTTCAATGTATGGCTTGAATATATTTATATTTTCGCTATTAATATACATGCATATATAGAACACTTATATATACATACAAAGATAGAGCTTGTGCGTTTGTGGGTATTTCCGTGTATGTGCGTGAGCGTTAATATTCATTACAATATGCTTTTAAATGTCAAAGGGAAGTCATGGCCCAAACACAAGCGCCCATCTCTCAGTTATCCAGTTTCCGGCCGATTTCATTGTCGCCATATTTGACTGTGTCTGTGTGTTAGTGGGTATTTGTGTGTATATGTGTGTGTATTCAAGTCGGCTTTGTGTGCATTCGCCTGCTTCTAAAAGTAGTTGCCTTTTCTGTTTTTCTGCCTTTGCTATTTTATTTTATTTATGTGAGCCGCCCGCAAGTCGCTTTCATAAGTTTATTATTTATAAGTCTTACTCGAGTGCGACACTTTGGACGAGTGTGTTCACAGTTTACTTACACTCCAACTATGTTCGTTTCAGTTTCAGGCATCACACACACACACAAACACACACACACACACACACACACACACCCACACACCCACACACACATGCATACATACACAGCAGCTACAGTCGTGTGCAGGCTTTTATGAGCGCCTGGCAATCAGTTTATATTTTGTATGGTTTATTAACAATTTGTGCGGGCCACAACAAATTTAAGTTTTATTACAATGAGAAAGAGAGAGTGAGACAAAGAGAGTAAGAGAGAGTAAGAGAGAGTGAGACTAAGAGAGAGAAAGAAAAAGAGTCTGAGAAAGAGAGAGAGAGAGAGAGAGAGAGAGAGAGAGAGAGAGAGAGGGAGAGAGAGAGAGAGAGAGAGAGAGAGAAAGAAAAGGAGAGCAACACCGAAACAAAAAGCATTTTAATGCTCGCGTCATCTTTGATGTGTATGTGTGTGTGCTTGTGTGCTTGTGTGTGTCACTAAAGTGTGCGCGCTTCGGGTGAAAATATTGTCGCATAAGGAAAAAAAATGTTTTTATTGTATTTTATTGTTAAAGGCGCTTATGTTTTTATGGCTCGCATAAAACATGGCCGAAATGCGAGAACTGGTCCGCCTGCTTTTGGCCACTGGATGATGCTGGCCGTTTGGTGGGGGGAGGTGGAGAAGTTGCGTTTCGCATTGTCACGCCCATTTGCACAGCAGGCTGTGCGCTTTGAAATTGAAAATTACATTTTCCAAATGCTTTCATAAAATAAAGGAAAACTGCTAACTCAATAAACAAACGAGCGTAATGAAAGCCAGCCGACACACACACACACACACACGCACATGCATGCATACATAAATATAAACATGTATAAATATGCGCTTAGCTGTTCGCCCTGATGTAAGTATGACCGACTAACTGACTGACTGACTGACCGATTAATGATCACGGTCCGCACAGTTCGGTGGAAAGCGATCATATGTAACTTTTTGTTATTCAAGATCCTTGTTTAATTACTTTTGAGACATGTGTCAAGTTCTTTGCTTAACTCGCTTCGCCTGTATGAAAAATGTAGACCTAAAGTTGTATTTTTTTACAGCCCATTAAAAAGAAGAAAACTTATGTTTTAGCAAATTTGGAAAGCTTAAAAGACGAAAAATGGGTAAGAAATTACTGATTTCAAAGTCTTCTTTGTCAGCCCAATAGCGAAAAATCCACCGAGAATATGGGACGTACAAAGCCGCGCAATACCCTCCAGTAGCTACGTATATAAATACAAAAAGTACTTCGATTAAAGTTCAGCACTACACAAGGGTGAAAGAATCACGAATTTTCGTTAAGCTTTACTGGAAGCTATTGAAATAATTTACTAAAACAATTAAGAACGCACACATGTGTGTGTGTGTGAGTGAGTGAGTGTGTGTGTGTGTGTGTGTGTGTGTGTGTACATGTGAGTAAAACTATTGCATAGTTATTTATTTAAGTAGTCGTCCAGTCTAAAACGTAAGTAAGCCGCTTAAACTTTGCTGCGCCCTTGGCGTTTGCCTGTGGCGTTAGATTTATCGAACTTCAGTGTAGCCAATTGCCTCATTAAGTGTTCACTAAGACGATTATCGATAAGCTCCTTAGATTGTTGCCAGCTAACTTGACTGGCTGATAAACTATTGGCAATACCAACAGTTTAAAACGAAACAAATACTTTTTTAGAAATAATGATGGTCTTCTAAATGTTTAGCCAATTGATTTGAAGCTTATGGTCATTAAGCATAAATTTATTAATTGAATTATTATTATAAATATAAAGCTAATCCAGTAGACTATATAGTACCGCAAAGGCCACTTAAGTTAATTATAAAAAATATTAATTTAAAGTTGCTTCATTTTTTGGACAAGCTAAGCTGACGTTTTAAAACTCATTAAATCCAATTCGTTGCTCGTTTAAATTTTATGCGTCTGCTGTTATCGATTTAAATAGGCTGATGAGTACTGTCGCTTATCGATTTTCGATTTGCATACAACACACGCGTCAATTGTGTGACACGAATTCAAAATGTTACAACAAACTGGCGGCATTTTCATGCCAGGTAAGTGCTGGCTGTGTCAGAGAGTGGGAGTCGCCACGGGAGTGTGCGGCTGTGGCAAAAGTAAATGTCAAAGGACAAACATTGCTGACGCCTACCTGTTAACAAAATAATACGAATAAATACTACATGTGCTGCCTATGCAATACCCTGCAGTGCATATGGGTGTATAAATAGTTTTGCAAGATTTTAGATCACAATTTCTATACTTATGCTAAGCTGCCTTTAAAAGCTTACTCATGAAACTCCTGGCTCAATTTTCAGCAGACTATGCGTTTAGAGGCCTCAACTTGTTGGGAATTGCAAGCGAGCAAAATCAGAGTCAATTTTGTGTAGCAAGGACTCACATTTCATTTCATATAAGTTTGTTTTATGCTGCGCCTAAATGTTGTATTATAGTGGTATACCCTTTTGGCAGCCTTTCGTTCCGGAGGGTGTATTAAAAGGGCGCTGCGACGCCTGTTGAATGTCAAAAGCAACAACTGGCAACTAGTGCGCTGACTGACGGCAAAACTGACAATTGGAAGCTAAAATAAGAAGCCATGTGCGCGAGAGCATGTGTGTGCTATATAAACGTGAAAAGGGTTGCATACTTATTCGGGCGCGCACGCAAATTTCATTCAACACACAAGCATAATGAAATTTGCCTCACTTTGATGGCGCAACTAACTAAAATAACTAATTAACATTCGATTTTGATGCGATGGGCGGTGCGTGTGTGTGCATAGTAGGCGTGGAAATTATGCTGCCTGACTTGCAGGGCCTGGGTACGTGGGCGGTGGGAAGCTTATGATGCGCGTTGTGGCAAGTACAAGTGTCACATGATTACAACGGCGTCAACAACGAGACGCTTATGGGCTATGAGCTTCAAAGCAGAGGATTTTATGCAACAACAACAACAAGAACAGCAGCAGCAACAACAATAACAAAACTAGATGGCAACATCGACAACAGCGACTACAACGGAGATGACACAGGCGAGGCTGGGCATGAAAGCCCATCTAAGCCGTAATATTTGCTGTTGCCACCAAAAGCGAAAGCCTGGGCACAGGCGGGAAGAGCAGCGTGTGGCGGAGAGCGGGGAGCTGGGATTCGATAGCAAAGCGAAACTGCAAGGCGAAAGGGCGTTTAACAAAGCAACAGCAACAAACACAATAACAACAACCAAAATTGAAAGGCTCACGCACAAAAAAAACATTACAACAACAACAACAACAACAACATAAAAAACAAGAGAAAAACAGAAAACTGAAACATTCTGTGAGAAACTACAACAGCAACATGATAGAAGGAGAGGGGGTGAGAGAGGAGAGCAGCTTGATAAAGGCACGAAAATCAATTTTTGTGTCAATTTTTTTCTGTCCAATTTTTTTGTGCTGCGTGTGAAAGCAAATATCCAAAAGAAAGCCTCTAGTTGCATATGTTCGACTAGCAAATACCCTGTATGCAAGCTGTATTCATGCACATCAAATTGCTTAAAAAATAAACTCAGATATTTGCTTGCAAAATCCAATCTGGAAATCGAGAATAAAATAAATAAAATCATTTGAAAGAGCAAACCCTAATCAAATTTTAGTTCCTTGCCGCGCAGTGTCTTTGAGCCTGCAAGGACATATTATTAATATAGCTCATGATCATTTTTTTTGTATTAATTTGTTCTTTTTTATGCCCAAAAACATGTGCTTTATTCAATTTCGTGCCGATTTTATAGGCTTTCCTCATTTATTATTTTATTTTATTTATCTTAAGCTAGTCTTGTGTTTTAAAGTCTACGACATTCAGATATTTTACTGAAATGGATAAATAAGTAAGATTTTTTAAATCACACAAGTGTGACTCATCTTCAATCTCAATCTTAAGAATATTTTAATTTCCTCATCCGTTTTCCTATTGTTGACGCCTATACGAAACTAATATACCCTTCGTGGCTCAGTTTCGGTAGGTATAGAGGGTAGAAAACCCGAAAAACAACGCAAGAAATAATAAAAATGCGTGCAGTCCATCTCTGAGGTCCTGCAGTCAGGAGTCTGGGTCTGCGTTCGTGTCCGTTTTGAGTTTGGTTTACGGTATTCTGTTTTCATTTTTTCCCCCAATTTTCCTTCTATTTTTTTTTTGTGTCGTCGTGCCTAAAAACCGCACAAAATGCGGCTCATATTTCAAAGCCTGCTGTCTGGGTCTGGGAAGGCTCGATCTGTTTTCGGCCCGGCATTGCTGCTGTGGTCGGTTGTGGTTGTTGTCAGTGTCAAGTATCTGCCTTTACGGCTGTCAAGACTTAGTTGCCCAGGCCACCACGCACACACTCACACACGAACACACGCACACAATTAAAAACAATCGCAGACGCATAAATTCTACCACAATTACCTCGCACCTCTGCTGACAAAAAGACATAGCTTGGTTTTTGTTTCTGTCTGTGACAGCACCTGAACAGGATTTTGAATGCATTCCCAAACAGATTTAACATTTTCGTAAATTATTTTTGTTCTGTTTATATATACATATATATATATTTTTTTTTTGCTGTGTTTTTCCAGCTAATTTGGGCTTTCAAGTGCGTGCAGCTCGTATATATCTAAAAGTTAAGCCCAGAGTTTGCTTTAGCATGCAGTTAATTAACATTCCGTTTTCGGAACTAGTTGGCGCAAGTTTTAAATGGAGCTTAGTCAAGCGAAACAACATAAACGAAAACCAAAAAACAACAACTAAAAACTAGTTATAATAGTTTGCGAAATTCGAGTGAAATGGTTTTCAGGCAAAACCAACAAATGTTTTCGGTGTCTCGGTTCGGGTTTCAGAACTGTTGCAGTCAGATTCAGGCTCTTAAGGTATTTTTCCTGAGTGGTAAAACTCTTGTTAATATCAATGTCAAAAGCTTTGCCAATCATATTTTCATATAATTAGCGAAAATTTAAGCACCGATCACATTTTGTCAAGTTAGACTTCGTTCCAGGTTTGGCTTCAGCTTGGGTTCATTACATTCATAAAACTGATATTTCGTTCTGGACGTGGTTCGGCTTGTTGTGTAGTATAAATGCAGACATTTTGTCACATTGCATTGCCGACGAGGCGTGGCTGCTCAACTGTGCGCTTACGTTGCGCATACGCCCCATTTTACCGTCGATTGTCTGGCCGAATTCGGTGCTATAAAATTCGCATTTCATTTAGTTATGTTTGCTTGTGTGTTCGTGTGTGTGTGGGTGTGTGTGTGTGTGTGTGTGTGTGTGTGTGTGTGTGTGTGTGTGTATGGTTCGGTTTATGCCTCGAGTCAACCTCTTTGATGTACATTGATTTAGTTGCTGTGCTGTGTAGCTATTGCGCCTGCCACGCCCTCAAGTAACTCTTGCGTCTGCATTGAAATTCATGTGTCGCTCAGCGCGCTTTGATTTTGATTTTCCTTTTGTTTTTACATTATTTTTTTGTAATTTTAGCGCGCCTCGTGCCCAGCCGTGCAGCCCAGCCCAGGCAGACAAATTTATAATGACATCGCCTATATTTATAGACGCCTTCACCTGTCTTGCCAAAAATCACTTACGAAATTAAATTTGTTGCTGCCTGTCGCTCTCCATTTGTGTTGTTGCTGTGCCCCAACTCTCTCTCCCTCTCTCTCTGTCTCTCTCTCTCTTTCTCTCTGCCGCCTTCTCTCTCCTCTCTTAGTACTGGCTGCCTCTGTCTCGACGTTTTGCCCATTAACTAGCATTGAAAGCACGCATTCGTTTAACTAAGTTATTTGCCAATTCGCGAGAGAAGCTCCTTAGCACCTCAAGCCTCCTGCTCATTATCATCATCTTCCTCATCATCATCATCATCATCTGCTCTTTCATGAGCAGCTGGGAAATGTTGCACATTTCACTAGCGTCGTGCGCCAGTTGTCAGCTTAGTATATGATATACCACATAATCTACTCAATAGATCTCAAAAGTTGTATAGAGTAAGCTGATAATTGACTGCGATGGGAATATGGATATATATGTATGTTGACAGCTCTATTTATATTTTATTTATTTATAAACTGAGTGCATAATTAGCTAGTCGCATCTTCCATTTGTTTGCATTCTTTTTTAGTTTTCTTGAAGAAATATTTAGTAAAAAACTTATTGAAGCGCTATGATTAATCATGGCTCTTAAAAAGTAAAAGATTTGCTTAAGAAACAGGATTTCGAAATCGAACTTTATATATATAACAAACTCGTACTACATGGGCACTATGAGGACCTATGTTCAAAATTTCATGTCTCTAGCTCTTATAGGTTCTGAAATCCTTGGATGCGTTTATACATACGGACTAACGAACGGACATACGGACAGACTCGGCTATTGATGCTAATCGAGAATATATATACTCTATGGAGTTGGAGATGCTTCCTTCTGTCTGTTACATACGTTAGCACAAAATCATGATACCCTCCTTAAAAATAAGTGTTTCTTATGTTGACCATTCAACTGAGTGCGAAGCTTTAGTAAAGTTAAGTCTGGGTAAGTTAAGTCTGGATATTCGTATCTTCGACTTCAAAAAGCATATACGTATAGGTATAGTATGGGTATAAGGCATATAAAACATATATGTAGTGGTTTAGTATGTGTATTTATCTTAATCAGCCTCTTAATCAGGACCTGAAATTGGCTGGATGTATGTGGCAGATATTGAGATACCTAGAACAGGCATTACCATCGGATAATTCAACTTGAGGATTCCAATTTATGAATAATATGATATAGATAAGCCTGAAGGTCTATGTTTTTGTAATTTTAAACTCAATTTCAAATAACAATAATACTAAATATATTAAAAAAATATTACACAGCTAAGAAAAAGAGCGTTGGTTAGCAACTGGATTAGCTAACAAATGCAGGGTATTCAGGCTTCTGCCAATCTTTCTATTTCGTTTTTGAATAACATTTCGTTGTTGTTGATGTTGTTGTTTGCCTTATTCCGATCAGATTTACAAAAAACATGTCTGTCGCATTTATAAATTACATTTGAGTAGATGGCCTGCAGGTATTTTATTTTATTTGCTTACTTCGGATTCCGGATGTGTTGTGCACACACATACACGCGCACATACACACCCATATACATATATACATATATATCTCGATGTCTCTCTAACGTATGTATTTGGAAATGTACAGCAAATACTTATTTGATTGCTCACAACAAATGCCCTGCCTTCGGGCCGGGTTGTTGTTTTCATTCCGTTTGCTATTTACATTAAACTAATTAATTATATTTGAAATTTTAAAAGTATCTGTGTTGTTGCCCAAAAACAAAATCACTCTAAATAAATTAAATAAATTAATTTTAATAAAAAAGCTCGCAAACATTTCTAGCTTTAATACGTTTGCCGCACAAATAAATATTTTGCGCAGTAAAATATACTTGTGTTTTTTTTTTAGTTAGTTCCAATAAAAAGCATTCAATTTAAGCCAATAGTTCCCAGCTTTGCTATACACTCATCCGTTTTGACAAGTTTTGTAGTTGAAATATATTTAACAAAAAACACATTAAATCGACTAGAAAAAATACTTAGAAGTAAATTTCTAATTGACTTTTATTTGTTTTTTGAGTTCAGTACTTCAATTGTTGTACTTTAATTAATCTTTTTGTACTTTTTTAGAGGGTATTATAAGTTTGTCATTAAATGAGTAACGCATATTAGGAGACATTTCCGACCCCATAGAGTATATATATTCTAGAGCAGCATCAACAGTCCAATTGAACCAGAACCAGAACCTTTGCATAGGTCCTGCTTTCTTTTCCAGTCAGTACATATACTCGACATTCATAAGTCTTACTCTTGCATAGGTCCTGCTTTCTTTTCCAGTCAGTACATAAACTCGACATTCATAAGCCTCACTCTGCTCCTCATATACATGCAAACTCTTATCAACATCGCACAACTTAATCATATAGCTGGCATAGATCGAAAAGTAGGCAAAATATTCTGTTTTCCAAGATACTCAGCATTTACGAGGCTCACTATTCTCACACATTTGCGAAAGGCAAATGTCTACAAGGGTATCGAGTCTTCGGTGTGTCGAAAACATAATTTATTTCTCGTTTTTAGATTATTATGTCATCCATTGTGTATGTATTTATGATATCAGCCATTTGTTGGCTCCAACTCCATGAATTTATCTAATTCATTTATAACTCGCAGTTTTTCAAACTAAAGAATCAACTAAGAAAAACGAAGTAAGGGGTTTAGATATTCGAAATGACAGTCCTAAAACCTAGACTTGATGGAAATTGTTTTAAGAAACAGTCGATGGACCTAATGTATAGAAACAATTTATATATAATTTGTATAAAATAAATGTATAAAAATAAATATTTATATAAAATCAAATATTGATATATTATGTTTTTATATAAATTATCTTTATCTAATATATTTATTTAATAAATAAACTGTTTTCCATTAATATCGACACTCTGAAATTATATTAGGATTAACATTTCAAATGCCGTGAAAGCTGTGCCCATTAAAAATACTCAATGCCTGCTTTCTTTTAAGCAATAATAGGTATTATACGTATTATCCCCTAAGTAATTGGCCCTATTTAAAATGCTTAAAAACAGGTATTTCAGCTTGCCACAAGAAGCCGCACGAAACACCGAAAGCAACAACAATAGCAACAACAAGAAAAAATAAAAATAATCACATCATTTATTTAGTTGTCTCCTGTTTCTGTTGCGCTCTTCCTCTTATTTTATTTTTTTGCACAAATTAAATGCACCTTTACATTGTTGTTCTTGTTGTGGATGTGTGTGTCTATGTGTCTATGTGTATTGTTTTTTCTGTGCTGTTTTCGTGTTTTTGTGTTTAATTCTTTTTGTTGGGGAGCAATTTTGATGCACTTTCTGCTGGTTTTTGGTTAGTTAATTTGACGGGTTTTCCTTAATTTTTTCTGTTGTGTTTTCTTTGCGTTTAAATTGTTGTTTGTGCAATTGTTTAAGCACACAGACGGCTCATTAATTATTTATTTGTGTGGCTACTCACCGACAGTTGTTGTTGTTGTTGCTGCTGCTGCTGCTGCTGCCACAAATCAATCAAATGTTGTGCCTTGCTCTGAATTGCTGAAGGTAGTTTTTTTGTTTTTGTTTTTACTTAGCTTTGCTTTTATTTTGTTATTGATTTGTTGCACGTTCAAATATTGTGTATTAAGGTTGTTTTTTTTGTTTTGCCCCCGCACCACAATCTGTCGCCGACGATCGCTACAGAGTATACAGAAACGGGGTTTGTGTATGCGTTAATTAAATGACTGAGGCTTTTGTTGAAATGTCTTTTTGATTTATGCAAGAACAACAAGAGTTTCCGCTTAAATGTCCCAACTGTTTAGCGCCTTTCGTTACCGTGCCACAATGGGCCGCAATTTGTGTCTATTGCGAAATCTGGCAACTGGCCGCAAAACTAAGCCAAAAACGTAGTGTACAAATATTTATGCACATAAATTTCAAAACATTTTCCCCCTCCCCTCCATCACCTTGTGGCCCAGCCAAATTACACAAATTACACACTCATTTAATTTCATTTTCGCTTCTTGGCTGCATTTTTTTTGTTTTGTTTATGCCACGAGATTCTCATGAATGAACAGCTGTGTGTTTAGGTGTGTTTGTGGGTAATTATGCGTGGGTGTAGCTAACACTTTGAACTGATTATAAAAATCAGCAAGTAATGTTGTTTATCGATTACATGGGTCACTTCAACACTGCAGCTGCGGCTTTCGCTGGAAACGCTACAAATTCTTAGTGAACTTTAAAGGAACCAACAACAAAGAAAAGGTTAACATTTAGAAGTCGAGTCGGTTGCCATGCTCCTCGTGTGCAGTCATCAATTTACAGTCAGTTCGCTCGAACAATGTGTGGCGACAAAAGGAAAAGCATTTCAAGCTTTTGCTGACCGGAGGACAGCTTAAGCAACGGGGAGTGCCCGTAACCCGGAACCCTCACGGACTGACGACCAGTGTCCTGGCTGGCCCGCAGGAGCTGTGACTTTAGGACGTATATAAAGTTTGGCAGCAGCTTTAAAATGTGGCAGCTGGCACTTACAAAACCTGATCTGCAGGCGTACAGCAGGGAAGGAAAGTGTATAAAAGAAGCTGAAAAGCTTTCGCTTCAAAGTCGAGATCTCTATCTTGTCATTAAACGTTAGGTATGACTAGCATTATATTATCATCAAAATTAATTGAAAATATATGTATGTATTCATATATGCGAGCAGTAATATATTTAAGTAACTTTACGCATCTGTGTATTTGCACACATTTGAATTTCGGGCGCGCGCCCCATGTGGCGTATGCGTAATATTTCTAATGCAATGCACAGCTTGGCTCTCAGATGCACATTTATATGAAATGAGCTTAAAACGTTTGCCATGCAACCGAGCCACGCACCAACACATCAACACATCAGCACACACGCACACGCACATACACATTTGGCAGAGTAAGCCTCACATAAAAGCAGTCGCGGAAACGCGGCGTATGTGCAATTTTTTTAAATAATTATTGCGACGCATGCTTCAATTTTTTTAGTTGTTCCCCTTGGTGCTCAGGGGTAAGAGGTTGGGGAGGGTGCTATGCTAGTGTGCTGGGGTGTTGCTTTCGCTCTTCCTCTTATTGCTGTAGTTTTTGTTGTCATTGTTGTTTTTTTTTTTCGTTATGATTTTAAATTAAAATTTAATGAATGCCGCTTTAATAGTTAACCAGCACCCGAACTAAAACAATGCCAAATTGTTGTTTCTGGTTATTTATAGTAAATTGTTTTTAAGGGCACGGCAATTAATTAAATATGCGCAACTATTTGTTCTGTTGGGAACTGTTTTTATGGTCTAGTTAAATTTGTTGGCCCTCTTTTTTATTGCCCTGCACCCGTTGAGAGTTTGTAAATAAAAGAAGGCTCAAATAGTTTTGTGTCCAATGTGCATTACAGGCAGACGAAAGCATTTGGTAAGCTTGACTTTCTGTCTGTAAAGAAAGCTTCTATTTCGAAGATACTTTTAGGGAAGGAGACTTGATATGGGAAATACATTTTACTGTTCTCGTTTTATTATATCATATGCAAAACGAGTTGTTTTTCGATATCTGACCCCATTTTCTGAATAGGATTAGCTGATTTTTTTAAACTCTGTGTTTTTAGCATATATCTGTAGGTAAATAGCGCTTCTGACACCATATTAAGTAGCTTCTCACATAACAACAGTTTTTAATTTTACTTTTAAATAAAAATGAGCAAAATAATCATTTTTAAAGCTAGGATCTTGTACTCTGCCATGCTATGACTGCTATATTTATGCCCTAAGCATTTCGTTAAAATAAGTTTACAAAAAAAAAGAAAAAAGCTAGAGCCTTGCGCATTGGTATATACACACATTACACTGCTAAATTTATACCCTGAACATTTAATAAAGATCGGAGAAAAAACACCAAAGTTAATAAAGCCTGCATTTCGCATAGTCTGGGGACTGCATTTCCCAAGGGAAGAAGAAGCGCAGCAGCTGCGTAAAATGCGCAGCTTCAGCGTGTGTGTGTGTGTGTGTGTGTGTGTGTTTGTGTGCGTGTACATGTGTGTGAGTATGTGAATAAGTGCTTAGAATAAATTCTAATATCTGTTACAGCAGCTAAGCATATGGTAAAGTCGGGCACTCCCTACTAGCGTACTCTTGGGTTGGTTTTTTATTTTTTATATTTTTAAACTTGACGTACGCAATGTGAATGTCTCTTTCAAGCCAACACATCCGCCCACACACACGTAAACAGAGCCAATTGCGTGTGTGGCCATTTGACCAAGAGCTAAAACCATTTTTCTGTCCAGGTTATTTCAAGCAGCTGAACCACAACTCGGCAGTAAACACTTCTATGTTAGGTAAACAGAAGAAAAAATATCTGTTGAAAGCAGAAAAAACTCCTGTATTCTAGCATTGAATTGTTGCATAGTTTTCGGCAAATATTGCCTGAGTTGAGACATTGCAAAAAGTTTGCCAAAATGTTTGAATACATCGTTCCATGAGCCTGATCAAGTGCAATTTTCCACAGCTCACTGGGAAAATTACAATATATAGTTATATAGCTTGCAAATAACTATGTGAATGTGCAGAGTTGACTGTTGGAAAAAATACTTGTTATTTAACAAATTGAGCGCAATTTACGAGTGAAAGGCTCTTAAATGAATCGAATAAAGGGTAGTACAAATAAAATGCACAACTGGGATTCGGGCTTGTATTCCGAGATATGCAGACAGAAATAAATGTTATAATAAAATAAGTAAATAAAATAAACATAAAAATAATAATAAGATATTATTATTAATATAATAATATGATATGATAACAATAGCAATAATAATAATGATAAAAAAGGTATGTTACTTATGATAATGATAATGATAATGATAATGATAATGATAATGATAATGATAATGATAATGATAATGATAATGATAATGATAATGATAATGATAATGATAATAATAATGATAATGATAATGATAATGATAATGATAATGATAATGATAATGATAATGATAATGATAATGATAATGATAATGATAATGATAATGATAATGATAATGATAATGATAATGATAATGATAATGATAATGATAATGATAATGATAATGATAATGATAATGATAATGATAATGATAATGATAATGATAATGATAATGATAATGATAATGATAATGATAATGATAATGATAATGATAATGATAATGATAATGATAATGATAATGATAATGATAATGATAATGATAATGATAATGATAATGATAATGATATTGATAATGATAATGATAATAATAATAATAGAAATGATAATCAAAATGGTATATACACAATGATGATAACAATCAGAATAGCTATAATGATATAACAACTGAATAATTATAATTACAATAACAGCTGAGTAATTATAATAATGATTATAATAACAATAACATTATTATATTAATTATTATTATTATTATTATTATTATTATGACTATTATTATCATTATTATTGAATTGAAAATGTAGACTTAAATAATATGTTGGATTTAAGTAAAATATATCTTAGTATTGCATAAATGTTCACATCAAAGAATAAGGCATTTGTCAGTTCACATATCAAAGATCATATATCTGGAAGATATAAACTCTTAGGCCCTTTGCCATGCACGCGATCAGGCTCAGAAGGAACACACACTAACAACATTTTGCTTATATTCGTCTTTAAATAATCTATATAAATACACATGCATATTTATATCAATTACTTTATTTATGTTTGACACTTTGTGCAATTTGCAATTTACAAAAAAAATCTCTTATTTTAATGTTTAATCGCCTTTTCGTGGCTGACCACGAGAAAGAAATGCGAAGCCTAATTGAATATTGATTGGGCTTTATGCGATTAAACGAAATTAACATATATGTATATATTAACATATATCTACATTTATGTGTGTATATTTATAGAAATGTATAAACCTTGCGCAAACAGACATATGTGGGACAATTAAAATATTTAAATTGAATTATGGATTCTTGTTGTTGTTGTTTTATTATTAATAAGCCTTAAAGGTGGATTTCACGCAAAATGTAGTCTATTCAAAATGCATTTTAAGCATTTGTGTTTTATAAAATTTAAAAACTGTTAATATTTATTCATTCATTTTTAACACTTGCCAGAATTTGCAATTTCTCTTCGAGTATTTTCAAAAATTTTCCAAAAATGTTTCCACTTCTGTTAATATTTGTACTTTGAAGTTTTGCACCAAAAATACAAAAAAAAAAAAGAAACTAGAGAAAATAATTTATTCACACACAAATTTGAGACACTAACCAAGTGAACAACAGTTTTTGATTTGTTTTGTTTGGTTTTGTCGCCGATTGTCGTTGTTGCAGGCAAAGGCAAGGGAAATTGCGCTTCGGCTGCTACTGCTGCTTCGGCGCCCGCGCCCACACACAGACAAGAACAAACACGTCGTGCCGTCGGCAATGCTGAACGAGAACTAGAAACTGAAATCACTTTGCGCCAGAGACACAGCCGCAACGCAAGCAGGCAGCAGAGCCAGCGACTCTGTCGACGGACGCAGAGCGTTTGGCTCCACAAATTTTGCCAGCGTGCGTGCGTAAACGGCGACGTCAATGTTGACGGCGGCGTCCACATCGTTGCGAATTCTCCGGCAATCCCAACGACGCGACGATTCGCACGACTCCAAAATCGCATGCGAGAAAACACTTGTATGATGTTGGACTGCTTGTGTTAATCGCACTAGGGAAATTTACAAGCACAACTTAAAGGCGAGAGCGCGAGCGAGCAAGAGAGAGATGGCCAGACAGAGAGCGAGTGCACAGATAGTAAAAAATTTCCCTGTTCTTGTCGCAGCGGCGAACACGAGTGCCATAAACGAACGGCACGAATCGGCTTGAACGCACCGACGAGCCGTAAACAGCTGCATGCTGTGGTTCTCTGCTGCCGTACATGTATATGTGTGTGCGCGACCGTGTGTGTGTGTGTTGTGAGTGAGAGTGTGTGAGTGAGGCAGCCTCGCAGGCCAAGCCAAAATGTTGGCCTACCTGTTGCTTAGCAACTCGGCAGCGCGCCCAGACGCGCGCTTCATTATCATTGTCAGCATGCCAAATGATGGGGCAGCTGCTCAGGAGGGAAGGTCGGGTATTGGGCGCGAAGTCGCTACTATGTGCAGATGTTGCACGTTTGTCTGTAAACGAAGCCTGTAACAGCTGTTCGAATCGAAAATAACCGTTAACGGATACTATTAGCATGCCCAAAACTGAAGAAAGGAAATTTTTGAGTCGCATGCGAGATTTTGGCCGACCCGTCGAAGAGGGTAAATTAAATGGCGTAAAGTACGTGTTAAAAAGAAATAGACACAAAACACACACAAAGGCACAGGCAAGCACACACACACACATACACGCACAAAAAGGAGCAAGGCAAAAAGCAAAGCCTGAGATGGTAAAAAGCACAGCAAATGTTAGCTCCATGTGCGCGCGTGTGTGTCTGCGTGTGTGTATACGTTAGTGTGTGTATTCGAAAATTGAACATATTGCGCTGGGATTATAAATCGATTGTAAGACTGAGACACTTGACACACGTAAACCACAAAAGGCGATAAAAGGCATTCAGAATTCGACTACTCGAGCCGCACTGACAGCATCTGAAGCCCATTGGAGCCGCAGGTTGTTCTGAAATCGAAGCGATTATCGGGGGTGGGACACCAGCCTATCGCATTCCAAATGATAATCATTTTATTGGCTATGAAACTCAGCTCAATGTTCAGTTAATGCCAAATAATGCTAGAAATATATCAAATGCCAATTCTACTCAAATTACGTAGCACAAGCTGCTCCGAACTCAAGTTGAATATTACATGAATATAATTTCCAGCAACAAGTTGATTTTTTTTTTTTTGCAGAATGTACCCACTAAAAATTTGAAAAACTGGCATATTAGACAATATATATACAATATATTTATAATGTATTTTAGGAACTATAGAAACCTTTTTTACGACTTAATCCAGCGATAGATTTTACCTAATAAAATTTCGCAAAGTCCTCAAAAAAACAAGTATTGAAACTAAATGTGTGCTTCAAATAGAAACACAAAAGTTTCGTACACTCATATCCAAAATAATTGTACTCCCCTATGAAAGAAATTTGTTGAAAGATATGAAAGAAAATACCTTTAAGTGCCTTTTACGAAACGAGCTCCAAAGTATGCAATATTCTAATTAACCACAACCCAAAAGGGGAATTTAACAAATACCACACACAATACTTTCACAAATGTATATATATATGCATGTATATGTATGTATGTACGCCTGTATATGCAGAAATTATCTGAGAACAGGTTATGTCAATACTAAAAATGAGCAGAAATTATCAAACATGATTAGCGCAAGACATTAACAGGCAGACAAAAGGTCTTTGCACGACTAGCAAATACCCCGTACGATGTAATGAAATAAATAAAAAACGTATAAAATTTAAATATTTATCCATGATATAAAATATCCAAAGCAAATAAACCGGAATTTAAAAATGTATGTATATGTATAAAAAGAATATAGGTCCGCGGCGGACTAGAGTATTTGGAATAAAAATGGAGAACTGTACACAAGATTGGTAACAAACAAAGAGGTATTCTCAACTAACTGTTAACCGTTTCAGCATTTTATTACTTCAGTTGTCTAATTAATGACCGCCAAATATGCTTCGTGCCGTGCATTGATTATGGGCTATATCAAGGGTATTTTGTTTGTAATACTCATTGCGGCTGCCCAGGCCTGGGCTGGCTTGTTGTTGTTGCTGTTTGCGGTTCCTCTTGTTTGCATTCGGCAGCAGCAGCCGTAGTAGCCGCAGCAGCAGCGCACGTAACGGCAAATGCCATTCAACACTCAACACTCCACATGCCAAATACAAACACGCGCGCAAAAGAAGCAACACAGATGGAAGCGTAGGTAGCGAGGGGGAGCGAGCGAGGGTAGCTGCGCCAGCAGAACCACAGTTAGAAACGGCGCCGGGTCTTCAAGCAAGGCAGCGGGCAGCAGTCGGTGGCAACGTGGTCGGGTCGGTCTATGGTGGGCGGGGAGGGGGGCATATTGGCAGCAATGTCGAAGTCGAAGTCGCCGTCGAAGTAGAAAAGTGTAAACAAGAAACGTGATATTTGACAGATGACTGTAGATATTTAGATACCAACATAAATACTACTTATGCCCAATGTCGCTCTCTCTCTTGCTCTTCCTATCCCCCGACTCCCCCCCTCCACTGCATAGCTAGCTGAGTCAAGCACACACACGCACACACGCACACTCGCACACCCGTACAGTCGCACTTCCCCCTGCACAGCTGCCACTGTCTCTGGGGTCTTATTGATTTTCTGCTGGCTTTCACAGCCACTTGCCGCTTGGTTTGAAGTGCCAGCCACGCATAAAGGACGCAGCCAAAAAGAGAAACAGAGTGAGCGAGAGAGAGCGAGAGAGAGAGAGAGAGTGGAAAAAAATGATGAAGTTAAAAAGAGACAAATAAGACAAAAAATAAAACAAGCACCAAAAAAAAAGAAGCGAAATGAGCACAAAAGAATCGAAAGATGCAAATATTGTAATGGATTCATGTTGTTCGTTGTATGTTGCCCACGCCCCTCTCGGCGACTCTTCCTTAATTTAACCATCAGTGAGTGTGTATATGGCGTATGCTTAACATTGACACAAGGCGACTCAAAACAATTTATTGCTCAGTAATAGTAATTAAATTTCATTTAAGTTTATTTTCACCGAAAACCCAAAAAAAAAAACTCTAGTCAATGTTGTTCATGTTATTTTGAAAAAGGTTTTTTATAGCAACAACCAACTGCTTTTTATAAGGTATTATAAAGGAGTCCTCTTTGGTTCTATAACTAGGCTTAGAACTTCTTATAACAGTCAATGGTTTGCTTGGAGCATTTAACCCAAATAGACAGAAATTAGTACAACCCAATAGGATTATTGGAAGTATTCAATTTTATAAAATGACTTAAAGTTCTTGTTACTTTAAGGTATTAACATTCTTCTAAAGATGACAAACATGTGGAAGAAACCTTATCAAATATAAAATTAAGGATTAACTGAGAGCAAAACTTAAAAATCTAGATAATTAAACGAGTTTTTATAGGGTTATCCTGGAATAGGTTTAGGCCTTTGCACCAACGTTAATGACCCGGCGTATACGTAATATTTGGTATGTTCAACATGTCGTATACTTTGCATGTGATGCGTTAAAGAATTAAAGGCTAGTTCAGGATAAAATCTAAAAATCTAGATAAAACCGAGCACTTAATCTAGATAACCAAACGGCAATACTAAATATTACGTATACGCAGGGTAATACACTGTGGTATAAATATAAATATTGTTGTAACTATATATTTATATATTTATATACTTCATATATGCCACTCGAGAGTAGGGTAATGTTGGAATAAGTCTATATTTATAGCAAAGTTGATGACCCTGTGTATACATAATATTTGGTGGGGTCAACGTGGCGTATACATTGTATATGATGCGTCAAAGAATTTGTTAGATGTACTCACAATCATAATAGTCATATCGATCCGCCTCGCTGGGATTATTGCTGCCCATGATTTTGCCAAAAACTGCAAACAGAATGAAGAAATGGTTGTTGAGTCTGTCAAGTGTAGGGGGTGGAGTACAATTAAATATACAAACAAAAAAGAAAATGGCGCAATTCAATTAAAATCGCTGTGCCGCAAACAAAGCAAAATGGACGCTCATGAAAATGCAGTTGGGTCAACCAATTACACGCCACGGCTAAGGGTGTCATCGGGATTGGAAAGGGGATCGGGATCGGGATCGGGATTATAAACTGTGATTTGAATATATGCGAATGCAATGCTCTGTGGCAGCGGGTCTGATGGGGGGATCAGCTAACTCACATTTGACAAAACTCCGGCTAAAGCGAACAAAACACGAAGCGGAGCGGGAGAGCTGCGTTAGGTCCTCGGGATGGGCGCCGTTCTGTATGCAATGGATGGGCGCCAGTGGCGTGATGCGGCAGCGACTGTGGCTGCGACTGCGACGCCGACGCTCAAGCAATGGTATTGCCACAAAGCTGTGCTCCACCTGGGCGCCTTCGGTTGCTCCACCAGCTTCCACAGGCGGCAGCGTTGAGTCACCGGGTATGATGCTGCCGTTGTCGTTGTTGTTATGATTGTTGCTGCTGTTATTATTATTGTTATTGCTGTTGCTGCTGCTGTTGTTGTTGTTGCTGCTGTTGTAACTGATGATGGTAATGACATTGACGGTACCCTGCAATGGGCTTGAGTTCGTCGCTGCCGTTGCTGCAAAAAAAGAAAATAGAAGAAAAGTTGAAAATTCTCATCAATTGCTTTGCTGATTTGTGATTTTAACAAAAGAAAAAAAATATAAAAAAAATGTAGAAAACTGCAAAATCGGAAAATGGGAAAATCCCATTTCGCACGCGACGCATATGTGACAAATTTTTGCTGTCCCGTGCAATTCTGATTTTTTCTTTTTTTTTTTTAGTTCCCCCTCACTTGCGAATGTCGTAAATCATTCGAATTTGCATTCAATGTATTCGTTTCACTTTTTTTCGGGCGGGGAGCTCTCAAAAATATGCAAGGCAATGTGCCAAATGGCGCAGAATGCGGAAAAAAAAATAAAACATAACACGCTTGCCCGCTGCAAAACTCTAGTCGAGGACTCAGCAGCTCAACAGCAATAAAAAAATAACATATGAGCGACAATTTAACTCTTTTTGAACAAGGATTCTTATAGTTCACTTATGACATATGAGAGTACTTTGTTGCTATTTCGTTCGAAGAACTTCGAGACCATTTTGAGATATCCATAGAATAACTCTTTGGAGGCATGCTTCAGTGGACTATAAAGCTTTGGACTTACAATCATTTTTAAATAGTTTGAATAAACAGCAAAGAAGAAACACTTTAAAAAACAACAACATAAGCGAAGCTTACTTGAGCATCATGAGAATCGCATAGAAATGCGATGTTGAGGAGAGTGCAAAAGCGAACATGCATGAAAGCTAGCAAAAAGTGACCTAAAGCAAGCCAAGTCAAACGAAAAGAAATTGAAAAGGAACATATTTTGATAAAAAAACATAGAAAACCCCTTTAATTATATAATAACGAAGCGAGGCTTACTTGAATTCATGAGAATAGCATAGAAAGGCGATATTAAGGAGCAGGCAAGAGAGAACGAAATAGTTGAGAAAAGAAACTTGAAGGTATACGATATATTGAAGGCAAATTTCGTGATAGGAATAGAATCCTCTAGCCCCTCCATGAATGAATATCCATAATGTAAAACGTGCCCCCTTATGTAGTATATATATAGTATATACTATATACTATATAGTACTTGCTGCAGATAGGTAGATATTTTAAGTTCTGAAATGAGCAGCTTTTTGGTGCCCTCTGTGACTTGGTTGGCTGTGTACAATACTCAAAGTTGCCACCTGAGGCACCAGCGACCGGATTGTACAGAATCTGAGCTCATTTATTTGCACTTACTTAGCTGCCAGGTTGCAAGTTGTTGGACATTTGATTTATATGCCAGCAGCTGTCGACACATTTTATTTGGCTTGTGCAACAGCATTTAGTGCAATAATTTAAAAATATGTCGACCTTTTTGGCTGAGCATTTGCTTTATGCTCACTCGTTGTTTGGGGCCTCCCTGCAAGGGAGGGTATATTGCTTGACAAACTCTTATCCTAGCCGCAGCTGGCTAATTTCTGGCTTGTTGCCAGCTGCAACATGCTGTTTGGGTCGACGTATCCGTTGCGGTTCTTTCTTCTTGTATTTTTTTTTTCTCATGTTTATTTGTTGCATATTTTATCGTGCCACAAATCGCACATGACAATTGCAATTGAATAGGCGGCGAGGCGGGCCCAACAAATAGTTGTTTGAAATAACTTATTGTTATTATATTTTTATTTTTCATCTATTGCTAGTTTTGTGGCACGTGTGATTCATCATTTGCTTGTTTCATTTTTTTTTGTGGCCAATGCAGCGACAAACTGTATTATTTTGGTTAGGGCTTTGTTGTTGTTTTTTTATTATTTATATTTTTTATTTGTTATTTGTTTTTGTTTGGTTTTGTTTGCTTGCCATTTATTTGCGCAGTGGCGGGCAACAACAAAAACAACAAAAAACAATTGATTATAAAATAAAACATTGCTAAATTTTACGCACAGTTTCCGGACTCCGCACAATACAACCAATTGTGCGCCCATCCATCACTTGATGTATTAGCACAACTACACACACATGTGTTTGTGTGTGTTGCGTGTGCGAGTGTTGTGCATATGTTTGCGGGCGCGTTGGTGTGTCAATGTCAGCGTCAAAGTGCCAAACAAACTGCCAACTGCTGAAATATAAATCGCACAACAATCTTGTCTGCGTATACGCAATATTTGTTGGCTTACAATGTCCTTGCAGCCAGGACAAGCACACACACACACACACTCTCAAACGAACAGCTATTTGCAACAGCACGAACTTAAGATCGCCTAGAAAACAGCATTCAGCAGTAGTTTAAAAACCACAGAAAAAATGTTTAATGAAATTATTTGCAAACGTTTTGCCTCACAAACGAAGAAGAGATACTTTTCTAAATGTCATTAAATTCTATATATATTTGAGAATCTGCGAGAAGTTAGGGCAAAATGTACAAAGCTTTAGATTTTTAAATATATTTGAGAATTTGAGAGAAGAGTGAAAAATGCATTCCTTTTAACAATTTGGAATTTTCAAATGTACTTTAGAATTTCACATTTTCAAACATATTTCAGAATTTTAGAGAAGAGAAAGCAAAATGTGCACTAAGCTTTTTAACTTTTATAAATATTCAAATATATTTAAAAATTCAAAAGATTAGAATGAGAATTTACAACGCTTTTCAAATATATTTGAGAATCATTCAAAGCAAATTCTAAAAGTTGTCAAAGTGAATTAGAGCGATTCGCAATTCATTCAAACAAAGCATGATTTCTGCTCGCAACTTAAAAATAAATAGTAAACGCACAACTACATTTATTTCATCTCCATATATGCTCCATATAATTATGTAAATCTAAGCGCATATCCGCACACACTCAATATGCCTTTGAGGACATTTAGGTACTGGGTATAAATAAATTAAATTACGCACACAAATTTTGCCTTGCATCCATCTGGGTGCATTTTCCTCTTAATTCAATTTGCCGAAAAACGCAGCTGAGCATCGAGAATTCTAAATGACACACATTTTCCTTACATTGCAACAAAACTGAGCTAAGCTTTGTTAAGTTTGCAGCTTTAATAATATATATAAAGTATATATACTGTAAACAAAAGGCTGCCTGTTTTTCGCTGCATTTTCAAATTGCATTTCTAATGAATCCATGGAACTGCACTTTGACTCACAATTGCATAAATTATTTATTTGATAATCTCTCTCCCGGTCTTGTCGTCCGCCGTCGTTTATTTGGCATCAACATGCTAGAATTTGATTTAAACAAATGAGTGCCATAATTATTCTTTAACTGCCACTTGACGATGTCTTTCTGGAGGCGTTAAGTGCCGGGGCTGTAAATTTACGCCCCATTAAAGCTAGACACAAAATATGTGAGAGAATGTCTCACCTATATGAATATATACAAATAAATAAATATATATAACTGGATTGAATATAAATAATGTTGAAAATATATGCGAATTTTCAAATTGCCTTCTTGGAATTTGTGCTTACATTCTCCTCAGTTAGTTGAATGTCTTATTAGTGGCTACGCTTTAAAATGTTGGCTACGTTTTATAATACAATAAACATGACAATTCTTTTAAGTCCTTAAAATGTTCTCTATATTATCCCATTTAACTCAGTCTTAAATTAAACAAAGGCTTATACTCTTGTCGAGGGTAGAGTACCGCATAGAAGTAGAAATCGGCGACCCTATAAAGCATTTATATTCTAGATCAGCAACAACAGCCGAGTTGATAAAGTCATATCCTTCTGAACTTTTGTCCGCCTTTCCTTCTTTACGTCTCTCTGTCTGTCTTTTTCTTTGCGAAATAGTCGCTCGGTAATAAAGCTCTCCTCCTTCATAGGTCCGTCTTTCTGTTTCGGGCAGTACATATGTATGTCCGAACCGGCCGAATTGTATAGTAACCTTTTTAGTTATCATTAAATCGAAAGCAATCTCGGCATTTATAAGTTCCACTATGCTCTTCATATTTGTGCAAAATTGTATCAATAACAGACTAGCTAATTATATATAACAATAACGTTCGAAAAGAAGGTCCTTATATGGCGAAATAAACTGTTTTCCAATATATTTTCATGAAACCCAGCAATTACGCGAGCTATTACCACATGTCTGCAAATGACAAATGTCTACCAGGGTTTTGAATCGTTGGCCTGTTGAAGATATCCTTACTTTAGCGTTTTTATAATAAGGGTATAATATTGTTGTTTACTATTTTTATTCTAAGGCATTTTACCAGTGTTGCAAAATCAAATAAAATATAGTATGTCGTTGGTTCAGACTTTGAACTAGGTCACTGGTTTTAAATTCGGTTCGTGAATCTCCCCCAAAAGTTTTTTTTATTTTGAACCAAACTATTTCTTAAAACGTATACATTTTTATTTTGGGGTTTCTGGTTTGCTTTAGGGGTTAGTTTATAGTAGAAATAAATAAGCGGTTCGGTTCGCAATTGGAATGCAAACTGGTTTTCTACTGTACAACATGAGCTCGGACTGGGCAGCATTTGGCAATGCTTTAATTGTCTATTATTATATTGTCTGTTGAATTGAAGTCAATAAAAACGAATGGCCTCTGGTAGAACATCAATTGGTGTCAATTAGCAGATGTGTTATGGACAGAAACATACACATAGTTGTTGCCCGTTTGGGATGGGTCTGTTCAGGATCTGGTTCTGTATAGTATACACTTTTACTGCATGTCTGCATATAGTAATAATAATAATTTTATTTTTTTATTGCTTCACACGAAATTTGTACGACGCACAAAACCGAAAATTGTTCCATTGTTGTTGTTGTTGTTGTTGTTGTTGCTGCTGCTCATTGTATTTATGAACGTTTGCATTTAGCTTGAAAAACAAGTCATTTTATATCCAAACAACAATTTTACAAAACTCATAAAATTCGAATGCAAAAAGCCAGAGGCAAAAATATTTATATTAATGATATGCACAAATACCACGTCTATAAGTCGGGCACAATTGCTCTGCCTCCGCTAACAGAGTATCTCCATTCGTTTGTAATATGTTATGTTGGCCAAAAAGCTGCCAATTATTCGCGTTTTATTTTTTTTTCTTCTTTCTTTCATTTTGTGGAGAGCTGGCAAATGTATTTATGACGAGATGAAATCTAAACAAAAAAAAAAAATTTGTTGTATGCAAGAGAAAACATGTTCCAGACATTGTTTAGATCTTGCGTTTGGTTTGCGTTTTCAGCTTTCAGTTTTTCAGATTTTCAGTTTTCAGCTTGTCGATTTTCGGTTTTTCGTCTTTCAACCTTCTGTTTTCGACAGTCGGGTTTCAAACTGTTTCTCAGTGACCATTTAATGGCTGTCTAAGGCAACACGGCCAAACCGAAACCAAATCAAAATGTCAAAACGTTCACTTGTTGAAATGCATTCAAGTTTATGTTTAGTTAAATGGATTGAGGTACAGCGCTCAATATATTTAATATACTTAGTTATTTTATTTTATTTTGAAAGCATTTACGATGAATTCTTTATTGATTGACAGTTTTCATATGCTCCCATTTTATTTAATAATATTAAATAAAGTAATAATTTTATAGTTAATATTTATCTTTATCTTTGGTTTTCCTAACTAATTTATAACCTTTTAATATGCTCAACATAATTACTCATTAAAAATAATTATCAAAACAAAAATTTAATAAAAAACTTTTTAAAACATATAAAAGAAAAAGATTCTTTTTTTTTATAAAAATGACACGCCGAAGATTTAATACCCTTGATATGTCTCTTATGCAGATATTTGTGAAAATAGTAAAGCATGAAAATGCTGAGGTTGTTGAAAATATCTTAGAAAACAGAATATTTTGCTTTATATTCTACCGATTTTTCCTGTTGCAGCTATATGATATAGTGGTACAATGTTCATAAGATTTATCGAATATAAGGGAAGTAAAGTTATTTGACTAAGATATCTCAATAAAGAAAAAAGTTTTCCATTTTTAAACCGACCGTTTCTATATCAGCTATATGATAGAGTGGTCCGATCCTGCCGGTTTCGAGCGTTTATTATAATACCCTCTACAAGGGTATAACAAAGAAGAAATATATATTTTTGGAATTAAATATTATTGTTTAAAATTCAAAAAAATTTATTTGAAAAACGTAAAAAAAAAGAATAAAATGTTTTTTCTAGTATTGAATACAATTTTTGGAAGTTTCTACAAATATATTGAAACTAGAAAATATTTTATATTTTTAATAAATTTTCCCGCATCTGCAAAGTGGGAAAGCAATGAAAAATTGTTTTACTTTCTTGAATGTAGAATGCATATTATATCGATCAATAAAAGATCGACACGGCAATGGCCTGAGATATTGATATTTTATGCCTGGGGTTCGGGGCTTTCGGATTTTCTGACAGCTAATTGAACACGATTCGAGCGAATTTCGTGCCGAATTCGAAGTAAACAGTGCGAATCTGTATTCCAAATATCAAAATAATCGTAATGCAATATACATTTCCGTTTGGCAGTTCAAGTTCATTTCGGTTGTGATTGTGTTCCGTTCGGTGTTCTCTGTTCTGGCTGCGATTCGTATTGTGATTGGCCATTCCGGGACTTCCAAATTGATGCGAGAGACATTAAAAAGTAACATCAAAAGGCAATTGCCACCTTTCTTGGGGGCCGTTCATAATTTGTGTATATATATATATATATATAAATATATGTGTATGTGTATAGGTATACTTTTAAAGCGCTTCAGCAGCGAGGCACATATGTTGGCCCAGTTGGCCGAGTTGGCCAAGTTAACGCAGTTGTTCTTTGGCTATGGAAAATTTGCCGCCTCGCTTCTTGTTTATTTGGCAAATTCTATTGCACTCGTATTTATTATTTTTTATGCCACCATTTGATATACATAATATGCTCGCATTTTATAAATTTAATTACATTCGCAATGGTCGGGCTGCGATTGAAAATGGGCATGGATTTGCAGCTGTGGCCATGTGCTATGCGCGTCTTTTGGGCAACTTTTAATGATGCCACCCCCCTGCTTCGTTTCCCTTTCCAACTCCTATGCCACAATGAAAATACCCGCACGTGTTGCACGCACAGTAATTTCAGTTGGATCTTAACAACACTAGTTTGATTGTGTGTGTGTGTGTGTGTGTGTGTGGGTGGAAATTGTATCTGGGGAATCTATTTTAATGCGAATCGTACGGCTATTTCTGAAGCCATTTAAACGCAATGGGTGGCACATTAAGTGCGTGTTGTGGCAAGTGTACAAATCGTATATACTAAAGCAATCCCAATGCCCAGGCCTAGCATTCCTATGTACACCCAATAGACATTGCCAAAGAAAAAACTGCTATGAGAAAACATACGATTTGTCGTACTATTCATTTTTAATCTATATAACTTTGTTATTGAGAATGTAAAGGCCAAATAAAATCATGCCAATTCTGCATCGAGTATCTGGTACAAAACTGTGTGTCTATATCATAACCGAACTATCTCAACTTACAACATAAACAGAACAGATTGATATGATTCTTATTGAAATCTGTGCTGAAAAGTAAATAAGAATTGTGGCAATTGTGGTGCGATTTATGGTGCGATTTATGGTTACAACCAACTGACTATCCATAGGTTCGCTTCGTGAACATGACTATCCACATTCCCCAGCCTAGATTTTGGTACTATCCCTGCTCAAGTTTTAAAACTTCAAATGAAACCAAACCATTTTTGAAGTAAAGTGCGCTTTAATTGGGATTTCAGCTCGATTCTGAAACGTTTGAACCTTTTTTTTATAAATTTTTTACTGTGAAGCGAATTCTTGCAGGGTCTGAACACAGTCTGAACTAAACTTTATTGATACAATATAAACTATTGAACCAGCATATTATGTAATTTATATATACTTCAAGCAAGAATACGCAATCGAAACGTCACGAAAAGACCATTTCTGATTATGTCTTCAATGATATCAATATTCACAATTTCTAAGAATTGTGCAGCTTGCCACAAAACTTCTCTGACAAATTTAAGGGATTTAAAACATTTAAAACTTGATCTTCCATTAAAAGAAAACTCTTAAAGTTTCTGGTGAAATATACAAAATGATGTATTTAAATTTAGGTACTGACCATTGGGAGTTCGCAAGGCCCAATAACTGTTAATGAAATTGAGATGTTGTCTATTAATTTACGTAGCCATTTAATTATTTCTCCTCTGCGGCTCATAATAAATTTTGTAGTTTATCGTGTAGTGTGTAAGATTTTATTTATAAAACATATCATTTTCTATACTGTGTATTGCAGCTTGTGAAATCCGCGTACGAAAATATATTTTAGTGCGTACGCTCATTTGAGCTGCAAAGCGTTTGAGTAATATTTCTGCATTCAAATATTCAAAATTTTGTTTACGCCTTTGTTTATAAACAATGAGAATGTGTAATCTGAAGGGCGAGCCCCAATTTCATCCGCTCTAATGTAGGTCTTCCAATCGCCATTTGAATGGAACACAATTGCAAATAGGAAGTGAGGAAATGAAAGCCAAAAAAAATAAATAAATAAAACTCGTTCACATTACAAAAATCTGTTTAGAGCAAATACTTAAGGCCCAGTAATACATTTGTAATCTAGGGCTAATGAAATTTGCCAAAAGTCGATTTAATATATCTTATTATCTGTTCAGGTTCAATCGGCTGCTACGCACTGCACAATACTCTGTACAGTGTTTAAAGGAGTCTGCTTGACTGAACTTCAAACACTGAAGTTCGATTGAACAGGTTGAGCCAGCTGCTACGCACTGCACAATACTCTGTACAGAGCAAAAATATTATTTGAATGAGTCTGCTTGTATATTGGATTAATGTCGATAGGAATGAGCCCCCCCTTTACGCTGACCCAGGCTATGTACTTCAAACTGTGACCTTAGATTGAACAGCTCGGTCGGCTGCTACCCATTGCCTAGTTTCTGGCCTCAGCATGATGGACATGCCACTGGACCAATATACTTTGTTGTGCTTGTGAACAGAGTATTATAAGAGCAACCATAGGGAACGGGCTAGCTAGATAAAACGTAAATAAAATGAAACTTAATATGTTTTTTAAAGGTAATCTGCTGTTGGAAGCCTCTCCCCAACTTACGCATCTCGACATCCAGAACTTCCTGTGGCTTTGCCATGACGCTGAGCATATCGTTAGTTCTCTGCACTCACAAGTTGCACGTGTCTATTGTAAATGTTGAAACAATCTCTGGACGCATTATCGTATAGTATTCACTCGTACTATATACACACACTGTCCGGTGCAGTTTATTGCATTAGCCAAGGCTAAAATTAGTTTGGCAACACGGCACACAACCAAAAAAAAAATAAATAAATCGAAAAAAAATTAACCGAAAAACCAAATGTGGCAAAGCGAGCCAAAAACCGCGCGTCGGGTCACACTATTGGTCATATAAGTGTTACCAAGGCTCAAGAAACTGCACAAACAAACAAACACACACGCAGGCACACACACAAGCACACACACAAGTGCACGTGAAATAGAAATTTGATTTGTTTAGCTGAGCTTTACGCGTTTCAAGCACACAAACTTCTATTTCGTACACATTCAGTGCGATATTACGCGATTTTGTTGATTTGCTATGGATTGTATTCGCTGTTAAATAACCAGCTGCCCGTCTCGTATAGTCGTCTGTTTGCGTTGACGGTTGTGCGGCAAATGCTTTTGGGCGCTTTTTACTTTCCATTTTCTTCAAGCCATTCGGACAATTCGACCGTGTCGTGCCTGGCCTGGCCTGGCCTGGCCGCACCATGCCATGCCATCCCGTACCGTGCCGTGCCGTGCCGTGTTCCTTGGACATGAGCCACAAGTACATATTTTGTATTTTTGGCAACACATTTTGAATTCAATTGCTCCTAAACTGTGCGCGATCATCTCATGGAATTTCAGTGTGCGTTCTCTTCGAAAACGAATGAAAAAGCCCAACAGCACGAAGAGAGCTTCGTGCCAGCGAGTTCCTCAGTGGCTGGAGGTTGAAAGGGTGTAAATGGGTGTGGATGGGTCGCTCTTCTGGTCTAGTCAGCGGATAGAAATTGAACAGCCCGATCAGCCGAGAGCATTCATTGCAGTCTTTGATTGGGTTAAATACAAAGTGAGCACAAATTGAATCGATTAGCGCACACTTCAGATGTGGCTGCTTTAATCGGGTTTACACAGCAATTATGTGTTACCAGAAAAAAACTGATTTTAATTGTCAGCCTTTACATGCCTCATGCCCTCAACGAGCACGTCTTCATGTTTCAAAGCAGCTAAATGCTCTCAATCAATTATTGTGCTCGTCGCATGTAAATATGTGGAAAATGTATCATGCATAAAAAATCTTTAAAGCATGTTCTTTTTAGCGAAATAATTGTATGTGTGTAAAGTGTCTGCGATATTTAATCTGACATTTCGCCAAAAGTGTTGCACAGTAAACCGATTTGAAGAACGGTTCGAAACTGTTCGAATTCGCAATTCCATTTTATTTCTTGTATATTAAGAAACGAAACTTTAAGCAAACCAGTTGCCGAAATAGCCGAAACGAAATCCGAATCGAACCATATTATTTTTGACTCACGTGCTGGTTCAGAACAACGCATAAAAACCTTTGAAATTCATTAATGTTTTAGATATGGCAAAACAGGTTCAAAAACAAAACCTCAAACTTGAAGTAAGTTGGTTTGAACTGTGAATCGAACCTTTGTTATTTTTTCAGAATAAATAACATTTAGTTAATGTGCTTCATATAAAATGTGTGGTTTGAGCCGCGAATCAAACCGTGGAGAATTTTTTTATGAGATTTAAACATAAATAACTTTCAAATTAAAGATGGAGCAAACTATTTTTTTATAAAAAAAAAGCTAAAGTTAGGGTTTTAGTTCGCTCCTTAAACCGAAACCCTGACAATTTAATTTTGATTCGAAGCCCTGTTTTTTTTTGTATACTTCAAGGTTTTCTTAAGTTGTCGCTTCCTTTCTCTATATGATTATGTTGCTTTGAGGCTTATTTTATTATTTACCACTTTACTAAATGCTAGCTAAGCGTTGTAAGGAAAAAGTGATCATTATTTGTGAGCCAGTGTTGATAAATTCTAGCATCATCAAAATTAGAAATTATCTGTAGTACTATATAAATAATCATGCAATAGATACTAGATAATAGAAAGCATATTCTTATGTTAATTCATAGTTGACCATTTGCTCGACAAGTGTTCAAGCGGAGAGTATTGCCAAGTTGTATATTCTGTGTGTATCCAGGAGCGTAGACTTTCTCGTATATAGCATATTTAATTTAAACGATTCATTTTATTATTCCACTCGAAATGCGTACGCATAACCATCAACATTCCCACTTTGACCATTAGCTCGGCATTCACCACTAGCTGAATTTGGTTCGTTTTTCCGCAGCCCCAACCCCCCGCTCTGGATCACCCAACTCAACTCGGAAAATTCCTTGCTCGCATTGTCAAATTCCAATGCGCATATGTGAAACATCTCGTGGATGGGTGGAAGTCTGGGACTGAATCTGCTACGGGCAAAGGCTGTAGCTGTCGAGCTGCCGAGTGCCTGGGGTGGGGTTGTAGGTTAATGCACTGCCAACCAGCAAAGAATTTCCGAAACTAAAAAAAGAGCCCCATGCCCTGCCCCCGACACACACACACACACACAAGAGCAACAACAACTGTAAAAACGAACTGAATTGTTTTGGGTGAGAAGAAAATGCTTTTCGTATATTTTATTATTGCATGCATATCGATTCGAGAGCCAGAGTGGCCCGAACCCAGCCAGTACCCAAGTGTGTTGACATCTATGCCATTATTTATTGTCACTCAGTGCGTAACGAAATCTGAATTGAATTGAATTCTGTGCCCTGACCCTCGAACCCACGGCCCAAGACCCGCGATCCCCCACTCTGTTTTTGACTGTGTGCTGGACATGTGCCATCAGCACGGCGACTTCCTTAAGATTGGTCTGGCAATAATTGTTTCTTGGCCCTATTTTAGGAATTTGAATTTGGCATCAGGACAATAAGCCCACTTTAATTTCAAATCGGGTGTATGTAGTACATTGACTTATATTTATCTCTCGGTATTATTAGCAGCTTGTCAAAACTTTTGACACTCGGCTGCATGTTGCCTGAATGCTGTCACAGGCCGCCAGCTGCCAGTTGCCAGCTGCCAGTTGCCAGTTGCCCGGTGCCAGCTGCCAGCTGCCAGTTGGGCTGTCTTTTTGGCATTCTCTCACATGCTGGTAAAAAGTTGAGTGTCTTGGCAATATAATTTGAGCATAATTTTGCGAGTGCTGCTTCAAGTTTTGCGGCCATTTTCGGCCATGGTCAGAGCCCGAGGCCTGGTCCTTTGGCTTGGCCTAATTAGCTTTGCCGCATTATTAGCTGCCTCCCTGCCCCTCTGCCTGCCCCTCTACCGGCCTCTCTGCCTGCCTGCCTGCATCTGGTCTGTTTCTAATTATTATAATTCACAGAGCTCTCCGGCCGTGGCGATTGGATTTGGGTATTGGGGATTTGTGGCTCTCACCACGTACGTAAATGTCATATGTGTCAGCATTTTAAACACGTTTTTTATTTTTAAGTGGTTTTGTGGCATGTCCAAATAATGTTTAGCAGTAGGGTAGCATTAAGCTGTCGCAGTTTATGGCTTTGGCATATGTTATATATTCATGCTCTAGTTAATTTGTATTAAAGAATTTCCGGAATATCTAACTAGTTCTAAAGATTGTAAATGCCAACTATAAATACCACTGCATACATTTATATATAAATATATATACCATATATCTTTGCATATTACCTAGGTTTCCTGATCTGTGACGATTGACTATAACGCCCTCAACCACTCTAAAGTGATGTATCTCGGTATATATATATATATATATATGTATATATAAGTATAGGTATTTCTGCTATCGGTTTTATGTTATAGTAAAGTACTTTAAAATAAAATTTGATAAAAGGCATAAACTACAGATATACTTAGGTCTGTACTGGCATTGTGGCTCCTCCTATTTAGAGCCTCGCAATACACTTTAGAGAGCATACTTTTTGGCTTTTGTGAAATTTGCATTACTGCAATGACAAAGCTCGCTTATAGGCTATGTACTATAAAAATTACCATATAAACTACTATAAAAACTGCCTTCCAGAAAGCCTACAGAAATAACACTCCTTCAAGCTGAGTCAGAGACTGTTTAAAAAAATAATCTCTTAAGATCTATCTTAAGATCTAAAGATATATGCTAAGATCGATTAAACTTGATTAAACTAATATTTATTTCGATGTGGCTTATTCATGCCAGGGCATGGCATTTGCTTGTATTACGCCCACTTGCTTTCACTCGAGTCAATAACATAAACCCGAAAGACATTTTGGATACGATTTTTTAAATGGTTATGCGAGGCCATCGAATAAAATAAATAAACAAATGCCGACGAAGAAAATAGAAATAAAAATTTTTGCGGATTGCTGGAGGCCAGCTACAACAGCTGGGTACAAATTAATTGAAAGTGTTTTTCTTCGGCGACGTCATACGTTTTATTTGAATACCCTAACTGGGGAGTACTTTAGATCAGGCCTTTCAATATGCCTAGCAGAAGGCTTTA
The DNA here is from genome assembly GCF_003285875.2 of Drosophila novamexicana. Taxonomy (NCBI): domain Eukaryota; kingdom Metazoa; phylum Arthropoda; class Insecta; order Diptera; family Drosophilidae; genus Drosophila; species Drosophila novamexicana. The sequence continues at coordinate 97,720 of NW_020824841.1, forward strand.
TGTGAATCTGTTTCAACTGACCAACTGGCAGACTCACAGACTAATTTATTACCAATCATATGGAATTTCACCCACATATATGGAGAACTGTTGGGAAATAGTTGCATTAAGCTTTGTTGTTTACCATTCGATTAGCTTCAAATCGCACTCTTTTTCAAATCCACTCTTCGGGGGAAAATGGGATGACTAAATTAAAAGTGTCCTGTTATAAACCAAAATAAGCGGAAAGCTTTAAATTTTATTTTTAGGTCGAATTCACTCTCTTTTTATAGAACTACTCAGATGGAGGCAAATAATTTAAAAAAATTTGGAAAAGATTTTTATTATTTCCTAAAGTACTTAATGTTGAATTAAATTTAAAGATGAAAACTTAGTCCAAAAAAGGACGGATAATATTAATGTTTGCTCTACCAAACGCACCTTACGTTTTTTAAGTACCTATGGTATCGTGTGTATGTAGATGTGCACGTAGGCATGTATGTACGCATGTTCGTATGTATGCACTTGTGTTTTTACATATGAATATATGTTTGTGTATATGTAGGTCTGATCTAAGTGATTCTCATGAATTCAAATAAGCCAGTCATGTTTTTATGCCTTGTTTGAAAGTGTTATATTAACACATTGTAAGATTCATCTATTATTCTTGTTTTATGTATGTGTATGATTGTGTGAATATATATATATGTGTTTGTATGTACATATATATGTATGTTTTTATACATTACTATGTACATATGTATTTATATGTATATGAATGTGTCTTTGTATGTGCTAGCATATGTATGTGCATATGACCTATGTACGTATGATCATTTGTATGTATGTGTATATGCACGTATATATGTATATGTGTGTGCATATGTATGGATGTATGTATGTGCCTTTGTATGTATGTATATATGTCTGAAAATATATTCGTATGTCTGTATATATGTATGTATGTATTTTTGTATGTATGAATATTTTTATATATGTATGTATGTATATGTATGTACATATATATGAATATATGTATATATGCATGCATAAACGTTTGCTCTTGTTCAGAAAATGTAGACCAAGAGTACTTTCCACTGCGCTGCAGTGGTATCGCCCATCTATGCGATTCTCACGAATTCAAGAAAGATCCTCGAGCATTCATGCTTTCATTTCATTCATTTCAAGCTGTGTTGCTTATCAACTAAATTTATGGAAACTAAATAATTCAAGTAAGTGTATCGAACGTGTCATAAGCAATTGTGGGCAATCGCTATAGCAATCAAAATGGTCTATTAAAACCACATATTTTTAAATATTTAGGTATGGTACCTTATTGTATGTTAAAGTGTTTTTCTTATGGCAGAGTTAAGCATATTAAAATTTGGTTTTCTCAATGTCCAGTCAACACTTAACTTCACTCAACCAAAGAGTAAAATCTATTGATTACAGATCTTTGTACTCGGAATTTAATTTAAAAAAAAAAATAACCCATAAAATTCTTAAAAATTTAAACAAAGAGCATACAATCTTCGACATGCCGGCAAAAGGTTTTCCCGTTTTTCTGATTTATCATTATTATTTTTTATTATTGTTTTTGTTGTTGTTGTGGTCGAACGCAAATGCAGGCGAGGTCCGATAAAATTGCCATAATTTTTCACAATCGAGCATTAAACTTTTAGTATTGTATTTAGCTTATAATAACAGCAACGAGCAACCGCTGCGGTCTCAAAAATAGACTGCAAATTGAAATTGGGAAAGCAACAGCGGCAAAAGCAAAATCATAATAAATAAATATATATACTCTCTCTCCATATACACAAATACATATATATAAATCGATCGATATATATGTATATATACTCACCACAAAATAATACACAAAAAATCGCACAAAAAATCAAATTGATATTTACGCCTTAATTTATTGCTTTAATGCATCGAGGTTATTGCTAACAAAATACACTCTCCCGACTATAATACAAAATGAATATGGAAAAATTAAAAGGAAAAACATTATAGGAAAAAGCAATTTGTTTATTGAATGCTCTCGAATTTTTTTGACACTTTTAAAATTTGCATACGAAAGCAGCACACGAGACAATTAACAAATGGAATTTGCTGCATGGTGGAAATTAAAAATAGACAAATTTATAAACTTTAGTATATATACTATATACATATTTAGGAAGCACGTGGGGGAGCTGCGACTGCAACGCGCTGCGAGACTGCGGGCCAACTGAAAACATTTCTAATCAAATGACTTGGCCGTAAATGTTTTTGGAATCACCACAAAAACGCCAGCAAAAAAATGGCACTCAAATGGCCAGTACATACGTACAAGTACATACGTATCTTGTCTCGAACCAAGAGAATATGAAAAAATTGAAATAAATAATAATGTTTAATTTGTATATGTAGAAGAGCCGGCAATACGGGAGATATAAATTCACTTAGGCGAGAAATAAATAGCTTTGGACGCGGACGCAGACAAAGGCGACGCAGCACTGAGCTGTTCGAAGCCAAAATCAGCTAAAGATTAAACAGAACCCAGCAGCATAACAAGAAGCAGCAGCAGCAGCAACAGCAACAGCAGCAGCAGCAGCAGCAGCAGCAGCATTAGCATTAGCATCGGGTCAAATCAACAGCAACAAACCCAAATTGAAGATAAACAAAAGTTATGATTCGGAAATAAACTAAAATTTGATGTGCTCGGTGCGCGCGTCGCGAGTCTTATTTTATTTTTGGAATTTGAATTATTTATACATATATGCATGTACATCACGTGTGTGTGTGTGTGTGTGTGTGCGTGTATATGTGTGAGTGTGTTTGTGCGTGCATGAAGTAGTTGCTCCATTGTATAGAGCTGAACAGCTCTGCGGAGCTAGCACAACACGCTCTGGGTGGCCCTACAATCGAAGTTCTTATTGGATTTTCGGATCAGCGTTTATCAATTTGTATTGAAATATCCGTGAAATTGAAAATTCACAGCTTCGCTTGGTTAATTGCAATTTAAAACACTCCAAGGCTGTACGTGACTCGCATGAAATAGTGAAAATATTTTCAGCAATCCTTTTTTTAATATTCACAAAAATATGGCTATCAAATGGAATATAATTTACATACAATTTTATTTTGCATACTTGTTTGAATGCGAATTTCCATAAATCAATTTGTTGCTCCTATATAAATATATATACGCAATATCTGGCTAATTGATGCTGCAGAAGCAATTTTAAGTGTTTACCAGAAAGTAATCAACTTTTAAAGACTTAAAATTTAATTTTTTAATAATTTCGTTTGCATGAAATTTATCAGCTTATAAAATAAAATGATGACAAATTAAATTTAAATTTTTTTACGCCCAAAACTAAGCTAAATTTATCGATTAATAATAGTTGGCAATATTATTGAACACTTAAACATTAATTGAAATGGAATACACTGGGTATCTGTTGGACAGGCAGCATGATTTTTGCCGCAAAACAATGGAAAGTGGACGTGCCAAGGGGAAATTCCAATACGAAATGTTATTTAGAAAATCGGCCAAACCAGCCGCCTGCCAACATATTTCGTGCCCATAAAAACTGAATACCATGATATGATTTGCATCTGCTAAACATTGATTGAAATACATAAAACATCTGCACACGACGATCAAAGCGGTTCAACGGTCGCTGGGCTATTAATTAGCCATAAAAAGCCCGGCGCCGCTGATAGCCACTTCTTTGTCGGCCATAAAAGTTGACAATTTGCGAGTTCAGAGTTTTGATAGGGTGCATATGAAACAGATAGTTGCTTTATAACCCATACCTTGTATACCCTATAGCCGGCACCCAAAGTCACGGGCTTTTCAATTGGCTATTAACGAGATCATCAAGTTTACATTTCTGCTAGTGCTTGCATATTCAAATGCCGACTGATTGACTCTCTGACAGACAAACAGACTGGCAGACTGTCTGACTGAGTGGCCGGCTAAGTGGCTGGCTGCGCGTATTCAATGCCAGATTCCATGTCATTCCAACTTCATTAGAATGCGCGGCACGTCTCTGGCAATGTTTGTCCTAAGGCGGCGTCTGGCTCCGGATAGCTCTTCGATTTGGCCTCTCCGCCGAAACACCTTTACGCATACCGCCCCCGCTCCCGCCCCCTGGCCTCGCTGAGCTGCTCAATTGAGCACTCAAAATGCGACGGTTGCAACTCAGGAAGCGCGTGTCAAAAGCTCATTAGCTTTACTACAAAAAAAAACAAGTAAGAGGTTCCAGTCGGGAGCTCTCGACTAGGCGATACCCTGAACCCTCTTCTTCCAACATCAAATGCATATATATATTCTATTTTAGAAGCTATATGTCAAGTTTGGTGACTCTAGCTCTTATTATAAAAACAGGATATCGATATCGATTTTTATCGATTGCTTGGAAACTGAGTAAGTTATCGATTATCGGAAACAAAGTCGATCATACATACGGACGGACGGACATAGCTAGATCGACTCGGCTATTGGTTCTGATCAAGAATATATACTTTATGGGGTCGGAGATGCTTCCTTCTGCCTGTTTCATACATTTGGATTTCGCACAAATACAATATACCCTTATACCCATTTTTAATGTGTTCAGGGTATAAAAAAAAGAACCATAGTCGCGTTCCTCGTTTTTTGCCTGGGCATATGCAACAGTTTTTTTAGCCAACTGCCTCAAAAGGCTTAGTTTAATTCATAGGCAAAAGAGCAATAGCGGAGCTCTGCTAAATGTGTCGTCACAAACATGCATATAATGCTCCCTGTCATCCCATTTAACCCGTCGCTGTATAAATGTATATATGTATCCATGTCTTTATATATAAGATTGTCCATATACAATCAAACGTACACGTGGGCATGCATGTGTCTTCCCTTATGCCAAACGCAGACAAAGTTTACTTCCCGCTGCGCTGCTCATTTACAATAAAACGTACTTTTAGACTCTGCCCTGCTTTGCGATTCTCCGAATTTCAAGTAAGCCCTACAGGTGTCCATGCTTTGCTTATAAGTGTTATATGAACACTTGAGCTCTCACTCTCATCAGAGTTTTTTTTCTACCAGGATTTTTCCCATATATCTTTATTTGTTTCCTTCTCATATTTTACTACGCCGTCTAACTAGTGCTTCTTCTCTAACTAATTCTCTACTTCTCTATGTTCTTTCAGTGATGCGTATCTATATTAAAAAGACTGATAAATTCCATAAATAATTGGCAACAATCTAATCATTGGTTTTACAGCCACACGTTTGCTTAGGTAAGTACATATTAATATATTATATATATGTGTGTTAACTTTATTCAGACAATAGAACGGATTATCACATAGTAATACAAATATATGCTTCTTTATTAAAGAAATTGACGCTTAAAATTCCCAAAGCGTTATGGCAAAAATGTCAAACTGCAAAGTGTAGAGCTGATAGGAAATGAGTAATTTGTTTAATTTGATTTAAGTTTAAGTTCGAACCATTTAGATTTGGCTTGGAATTTCAATTATCACAAAATCTTTGTCTGCCAAAGCGCTTAGGCAATTTAGCTCAACCCATTAGTCGCAAGCTTTAGCAGGCAGATATCTAATGAATTATAGCCTACAGATACAAGCACTAGAACAATAAACAACAGCAACTTGAACATTACGAGTATTATTGTTGCAATCATAAATATATATATATATATATATTTATATGTTTATATATTTATATATGTTTGTCTAGGTCTTCATCGTTGCAGTTGAGATGCAATAAACTGAGGCATATTTAATTGTGTCGGTACCTTCCTGTTTTGGGAGTATGCGTATACGTGCAAATACACATATACACATGTTTGTGTGTGAGTGTGCTTGTGTGTATATGAAGTGCACATTTGAATGCCTAAATGAGATTTTGTCGCTGCCACTGAGGCCGTTTAATTGTAATTTCGTGTGCAGACCCAAAATGCTAAATAAACAGAGAGCCAACCACGCACACATCGTGCGTAATGCGACCACAGTGAATATCTCTTATGTGCGCTATGCTAATGGTACAGTATTTACCAGACAATAATGCCAGACACGAGTTTCGCTCAGAGCTAAATCTTGCCGCACGGCAGCTGTCCTTTTTCATTTATGTATGCCGTGCTAGCCAGAGACTACTGTACTTGCGTTTGCAATGCAGCCTTGAATTGTGCAATATACATTTGGGTGCTGGCAATTCGATTTGTGAGCAGCCCCTGGGTACCCTCCGAATTTCCATTGCCGTTGGCGCGTATCATTGTTAACATGGCTAAATTATATAAGCGATTCAGCAGTTGTGTGTATTTGTGTGTATCTGTGTGTGTGTGTGTTAGTGTGTGTGTTGAAATCGCAGGTTGATTTTGGCGGCTGGCCTTTGGCGAATGAAATTTGCAATCATCGCACAAAATGAAAGGAAAAATAGTCAACCCAAATTCTTAAACGGGATGAAAGCGTAGTTGGACGTCAGTCGAAATTGATGTAAGGCATTTTTCTTGCATTGAAGTCGCCCAGATTTGGGTCAATGGATAATTTTTCGTGATGAGCGCTTGCAAACAGTACAGATTCATATCTTAAATATAATTTAAGCTGTAACGAGTGAGACTATCGAAATATAGATAAATATTGTCATGTGTATCGCATGAAAGGAGAATTCTCGTATCTCAAGCAAATACATATCCTTGATCAGTATCAACAGTTAAGTCGATAGCGCCTAAGGCGGTTTCTATGCAAGCTTTGCATGGGCTCGTCTTCCTGTTGCAGACAGTTCGTGGCAATAGACCAGATCGAACCAGAAAGGTATATGATATACCTTGTCGCAAAAATTGAGCTCCTGGTTGAAAAACTATTTTAGCTTACAAGAAATCTTGTCCAATTGACGGGTTTTACCAAGCAATCTGCTTAAGAGCAAAACATTGGTCTACTATATCATAAAGCTCTATTGGAAGAATCGGTCGAAAAATTAGTTTTTATATACAAAATATCTAAATCAAACTATGTAATTTTGGGCTTTACAATTATCCTAACATATCTGCCTACAAGTGTATTAAACCCTCGTCATATCGAAGTTAAGAAATGTAACTTTTTTAATAGACCATGTGGATAAAATATTTTAAAAGTATTTAAACGTAATGTATACGTATGTATATACATGCCATACCAACTTTGGTGTCTTTAACTCTGCTAATCTCGAAAACCCTAGGCTGAAACTCAATACAAATCGATTTCGGGAAAAACAGAGGTAGCTATCGATTTGAAGTCCCTAGATCTTAGTCTCTGGACAGGCGAATGGACAGACTCACATGGCGTGATCAGGAATATAAATTGAAAGAGTCGGATAAGCCTGCTCCCGCCTATTACATTACGTTAACATTATACTTGACTCACTTTTAATGGGTAGAAGGAATAACAAGAAAACAAAGAAGCCCAAAGATGGGTCAGCAGTGTTTTATATATTGGATAATGCACTTCATAAATTATATTTTGCCGGATAGAATCTTTGCAATTACCAGCTTGTATGTAAGCGCTAAACTCTTCTCCAGCACTACCAGCATTTAGAGATTCTTTGCAGCCTGATGCAAACGGCGCCTGGCCCAGGCATGCTCCGCCAAAAATCCAAGAGAGGCAATTATTGTGCCACCAATAACCACATAGAAGGCCAGCTGCAAGTCACCAATGGTCAGGACACGAATCTGGCTGGCCTCGGCTTCGGCGTGGAAGAGGGCAGTGCGCGTCTCAACGGTCACCTTGTACTTTTGATCTTGGATCCATTTGGGAATGAGACCCGCGTTGAGCAGGCGCAGCAGCTGTGCATTGACCGCCTCCTCCCAGGGCGCATCCCTGGGCATTACATAGGAGATGGTATAGTATTTGGGGCACTCGGGCACCACCCAAATGCGGCGCATAAGCAAAAAGTTGACTGACTCCATCATGAGCGAGGAGTAGCGCGAGACGCCGGCCTTGCCGCCAATGGTAGCCACCTCGTTGGTGACATCCGCATTGAGATCCGGATTCCACCGGAGCTTCTTGTTGAGGCTGGCATACAGCGGCGACGTTTCGCTAAAGAACAAATCATCGGCCATAGAGCTGTATTTGTAGACAACCTTGAGGCCGCTCTCGTCCAGATCCTGAAGTGTTATGATATCCTTATAGTGGAGCGGATGTATATAGACGGTGGCCAGGCTTGACTCAAATATGGCACCAAAGATGACGCTCACCAGGCACAGTGAGCCAATGAACATGCGCTCTGCATAGCTGTCCGGCAGATGGGACAGATTCACCCGCACCCAAACCACCCACGTGTCCACCACAATGCCCAGCGCCTGCTGCCACAGACGGCGTCCTCTAATTCGCACAATGTGCAGCTGCAGATTGATCACACGCAGCAGCAGCCAAATGAGGGCGCATATAAAGGCCATCAGGATGAAGCCCAGCCAGATGTCATAGCCCACCGCAAATATGGGCAGAATGGATTGTGGAATACGACTGGCCTTGGGCACATAGATGCACAATTTATCATCGTAGACAGTAACTGTAAAGTCCATGTAATCCTGAACCAGATAATCCTTGACAAAGAAGCCCGTCAAGCAAATGTCCAGGCCATCGTTCAGAATGGAGCCAATGGCTCCATTGTAGCTGCCATTGGCACTGCGCTCCCTGGCGAAAAAGAGCAGAAAAAGAAGCTGAAGAACAGTTCCAGCTGCTAGACTAGAGGGCTACTTACCCAAAATAGTTCTTGTCCGGCTGCTGCAGCAGCATCGTATAGTTGAGCAGCTCGCCTATCTCCTTAGCCACCTCCCAGTCGACGCCCGTGATGCGGCGCAGCAGACCCGTTTGGGGATCCAGCTTTGGACGCGAATAGACCGACTTAAAGATTTGCACGCGCAACGGATAGCCCTTCATGTCATGGAATAATAGATGGGGCAATGCCTCGCCACCCGCATATGGCACCAGGCGGCCAAAGGAGTTCTCATACTCGTTGTCATTGCCCCATTGATCATTGTAGCTGCCATCCCAGGTGGCTTGTGCGCTGCGTGCAAACGGATCGTAGATCCAGATGTCGGTATCTGTGATTATGTAGCGATTGAATACTCTATGCTGTGTCCACAGCTGGCGACAGCTATGAGCCAGCTGCAGCTGCTGTTCCGGCGTCAGGCTGTCCAGAGTATCAGCCACTATATAGAAATGGACGCCGGCGCGCTCTGTTATGCTGGCGGCGCCGCGGTTCGATATCAACTGCGCCAGACTGATGACCAGGGCAAAGCTGTCCCGGCTATCCACGCCGACCAAGCTGCTAGCCATCTCCACCGGCTGCTCCTCCATGTAGCTGTGCACGCTGTGCGGCATATCGGCGTGCTGCATAAACCACATGGCATGCCCATTGCGGGCATCCTCCTGCAGCTGCTCGCGCCGCAGCAGCACATGGAGAAAGGGTATGCTGCGCATGGGTTCTGCCAGCAGCACATCCAACTGGGCTCGCCTGGTCTGACAGCTTAGGCAGCCTAGGGCCAAGAGGAGAAGATGTAACCAGCCGTTCGCCATCGCGTTGCATCCACAAATGACCCAGAAGTCAGTCGGCACACTTTGCCCAACTGGGGCCCACTTCATGTTTTGACACCTGCAATTTTGTTTGTTTGCCCAAACGTAATTAGAGACCAGTTATGTCAGCTGCCATTCTCCCAGCTGGTGCCCCCTTCTCCTTAAGCAAACAACACCGTCGAGGGGCCGCCTTCTGGCAAGGAAATCGAAATCGAAATGGAAATTTATGCGACTTTCATTCTGCATGACACTGATTTATAGAGCAGGGTGGTGCCGGGCTCCTTTACAAATCGACACAAGTGATATAAATCAAATCAACTCAATTCAATTCATAGTTTTGTTGCCGAGCAGCAAGCAGCGCAAATCGAAAGAAAAACACTCGCCCAGCCAATTCAATGGAGATTTCCTCTTCAACTTCTCTGCACACTGTACTCGCTGTCTCAGTATCATAATATTTACACGCTCAATAAGTAAAAGTTAGTTCGAACCGGGCTTCGACATTCATTAGTACAGGCTTGGGCTTATAAGACAACTTGATTTCCTTTAATTTAATTTAAATTGAATTATATTCACATAATTCTATTTATCACAAATTGGCTTAATGGTTGCTTTCTTATGCAATCTTTCTACTGTGGATGTTTAGCTGGCTCACCTTAGGAAATTTTTATTAGAATTAAATATCTTTGAGCCTTACTCAAATGCTTTCAATTAGTCTCCAGTAATCTTCTTCAATGCGTGAATGTGACATGGTGTTTCTAATTGGTAAATGGATTTATTTTTTTTACTATCAACAATGATATTCACAATAGACCATTTTTTTATGCCAATTGATCCAGTTAAAGGGAAACCCGATTGGCCGCCTACAGAAATTTCATTACTTTCACTTGATATTCAGGGATTTAACATTTTTATAATTGCTATGATAAATATGGAAATAAACACCTGCTCTGCAATTGCGCCTAAGCAATAAAGTTTTTGTAGTTAGCCAAAGCATAACAAAAAATAAATATTATTTGGCAATATTTTTAAAGAAAAAGTACATTAAAATTGCATATACTTCGGTTTGTTTAACAAAGGGTGTTGATAGGACTTCCAGTATCACAATGAAATTTCTAATTTTTATGTCTTGAAGAAACCCAATTCAAGCCAGGCAGACAGCTTCAAAATGCAGAAATCCTGACCTGTCCAATAGACTTGTTTTTCAATTTCCTTGTGGTTGGTATAACCACACTTTCCGTAACCCCAACTGATGTCCTTAAGCCCATCGCTTTCGTCGTTGCGGTTACGTATCAGATTGAAAGTTTCGATTGTTAACCGGTTGCCTTTTTTGCGTACTTTCAAATTCGTGCAGAAAGCGGCCCAATTACAAAGGAGACCGTGGCACCTTTTGTTTTCAAAGAGTATATGCTCTTGCTCGAAATTGCACATATACATACAACAGCTGATCCAAGGCAGTAACTATTGTTAAGACTTTTAATTAATGTAAGGTCAAAATACGATTAGATTAAGATTTATTTATCAAAATATAGGAATATATTGAATGCAGAAGGAAGCAGTGGGTTATTGTTAATACAGAAATTATAATACACATGTTTATTTTTATTGTATTTTTTTATTATTATTATTGTTATTGTTATTAATAATACTATAAGTATTAATAATTGTTACATATATATTCTCATTAATCATTTTATTATTATTTATAATTATTTTTATTATTTTTTCTTACAGTTATTATTATTATTATTTTTATTATTATTATTATTATTATTATTATTATTATTAATATTAATATTAATATTAATATTAATATTAATATTAATATTAATATTAATATTAATATTAATATTAATATTAATATTAATATTAATATTAATATTAATATTAATTAATATAATATTAATATTAATATATTATTATTATTATTATTAATATTAATATTAATATTAATATTGTTATTCTTGATATTAGTGTTCATATTATTATTTTTAGGATTTAATTATATTTAATACAATTGTTATTATTATTATTTTTAAACTTACATGCTTGTTTTTGTGTACTTGTCACAGGGTATTTCCTCGGCGAAAACTATCCATTTTTTTTATTTTGTTTTCTAACAAGTGCAAAAAGTCAAATTTTCTGCTCCAATGTGCGTCAAGCACTGTTTTTGCCCCAAAAATTGAGTGTTGCTGGCGCCATTCCCGCTGCTCAATGTGTGTGTGTGTGTGTGTGTCTGCGTCAATGGCCATATCGACACGTGCGAGTGTGTGAGCTATGTGGGCACAGCTTTGTAGTGGGTCCCCTCGACCCGCTCCTAATCTACACACATGCTCATGCGTTCAGTCGCGTCGTCGTCTGTCGCTGCCAACTGCACCAACAAAAACCATCAATAAAGTGTGCTACGCTTTTCCTTCGCAGCTTACAATCGCTTGCTCTCGCTTTTGCTCGGACACTCACACACACACGCAAACACATACAGGCACACGCACACTTGGTTGTTTCGAAATGAAAAATAAATTGGAAAATTGAAAAAGCAATTCATCGCATTAGAAACGTGCATTGAATTGAAGACTGCTGACGTTGTCTATCAGCGGGCAGCGCCGTTTTGGTAGTTTATCGCTCATACGCCAGGTGTGACGGCACGAAAGTTGATGCAGCGCCCGCACCCTTTGCCGCTGCAAATGCATCTAGACAATTGCCATCAAGAAACGAACTTGCAGCTGCAAATCGCCAAAAGCGTCGAAACGCTGCTGTCACGAAACCCTCACGCTGGTTCGATGCTGCAGTGGCAAACGGTTGATTCGTCGATGGTTTATGACCGTGCGATAAAATCAAATTGGAAAGCTTTAAGTTTGAAAACGTTTTGCCATTTATTATTATGACGCGGCCGTTATATGCACTTCACTAAGCTCTGACAAGATCCGACTCCCAAAAAAAAAAAAAAAAAAAAAAAAAAAAATGAATGACGCCGACGTGCGTGTCATTTGCGGTTGCCCAGTGAACGGTTCGAAGCGGCGGGGGGCAGACTCTGCTGCAGTGCAGCGAAGCGAAATGAAATCATTTGTACGTAGCACGTGAAAATGAAATTTTTACATCAGCACAAATGCTTTTGCGGCATTGCCAATGCCATTGGCCATTGTGCCAGTTGCATTCTTATATATTTTTGCACTTAATTCCACATCATTTCGCACCAAAAAAATAAAAATAAAAAAAAAAACGAAGCTGTATTGAGCCCAATATAGCGCTCCCCATGGCCCTGACGGCTATAAGTTCCATTGCATTTACATCTGTTGGTGCAGAAATTGTAAGTGGAAAAAAAAGAAAATAAAAAGAAGAGGGAAAGAAAATGCAATCACGCCGGATTTGGCACCTGGCAGAGCCAGCAAAGCCAGCAGTGCATCCGCATCAGATTGCCAGTTTGGTTTCGGTGTGTGGCCTGGCAGCGACTTTGAGTCGCGCTGATGCCCCCGGCTTGCAATTGGATTACATTCTACGAATCGTCACTGAAAGCCAAACAGTTGCCACTCCATTTGCCTAACAAGTCATTCCGGATACACCGACGCTGCTTGAATCCGTCTGAATGTGATTAAATACCCTACGTAAAGTGACTGGTCGTTCCTCTTAAATTGTACTAATTAAAGTGTATTATTTTCTTTGTATAAGAAGTCTGTTGCTTGAACATTTGTCACATTTCTAAAAATGAGTTTGAATTCAAAATTTAGCCCATACAAACTTTGACAGGCACGTTTCATCGATTACGGATACAATTTGCAAGAAGAGTGCGAAACATTTCACAATTAAATTTTCACAAAGATCTGTGGAAATGACTTTGATGTCGTTCGAATGGTAATCAATAAAGTTGTCGGTTAGTACTTTTCGCCAATTTTCCAGTTGCGTGTGGAATTTTCTAAATCGATATAAAAAAAGGCGCAAGGCATACCCCTAATAAAGTCATGCATAGAAACTGTGAAATAATCAATTCGTTTTTTTTTTAGTATTTTTCTGATCATGTTTATTCGATAACAATAAAAAAATATATTAAATAATACGATAACTTGTCTTAGCCAATATCTTACATCTTAACCGATTTTTTTTTAAATATTTTCTTGATATAATTCATTAGAAAACAATAAAAAAAATGTTAATAATACGTTAACTTTTCTTAGCCTTTATCTTACATCTTAACCGATTAAAAAAAAATATTCTTCTGATATTATTTATTAGAAAACAAGAAAAAATATTAATAATACGTTAACTTTTCTTAGCTTATCCCTCTGTCTCTGTCTCTCGCTCACTATCTCTGTCGCGCTTTCGCTCACTCTTTGTACAACTTAAAATTAGTGTAATGTAGTACGCCAGCGGCTGGGATCAATGGTCCATTGTCGTTATCGCTGCACCACAGCGGTCCACGCCGAAGTTTTGACGCATTCGCTCCAGGGCAACTTGACTGAAGCCGCGGGCCATTAGCTGCGCCTCCGCCTGGGCGATCACCTCGCGCATGTAGTCCAGGGCGCCGGCGCTCTCCGTCAGTTGGCTGCAGACGAACTTGTGCCGGAAACGCAGCTTCGCCTTCTTGATCTTGTTGTTGTAGCGCGACTTGCGGCAGGATTCGGCGCGCTGGCGCTGTGCGTCGCGACTATTGGGCACGGTCTGGGTCTGCGCCTGGATCTGGCACTGGGCGCGGGTCTGTGTCGTGGCTGCCATTGTTGTGTTCTGTGCTTTGGTTGGTGCCGCACGCCGCTCAACCACAATGGGATTCTCGATGAGCATTTGGTCCACATAGCGCTGCTCCTCGTCGGCATAGTGGGACTTCAGATGCTGCAACTCCACGGCGACCAGCTCGTCAATTTGCTCCGGCTTATTGCCAGGCAATGCCGGTAGCTTAGTTGGATGCACACTGATGCCATGTGTTGGATAGTGGCCCAGCTGTGTATAAAATTTGTGTAGATAAAGATTGCTCTGTTCCATAGTCAGTTGTTTGGTTTACTGATCGCCTTTAGCTGTTGATCTGCTTGCCCCGAAATCAGAACTGCAATTGCTGGCGACCACTTGTCGGCGCGCTGCTTTTATAGGCCACCGCAACAGCGCACGCTCCGCCCCGGTCAGGTCAACCCGACAGCCTGCACGGCATTTGCAGCCATTATGAATTAACTGGTGACCATTTTATGATCACTTGTGCCGCGACCACATGCAATGCAATGCTTACCTGTGCAAGTACCTGACTCAAGAGTGACCCAGGAAAGGGCCACGTAAACAAACGGATTAGCGTGCGAGTTGTTTGTGACTTTCTTGACCTCATCTGGCATCAGGTGCTAACTATTTTGTTTCCGATTTAACTATTGAATGATGCGCGACTTTAAATCAACCGACACTATGCGATAATATTATATATTCATTTTAAAATAATACATAAAATAATTTTAAAGGAATAGATTCGACTTTTCTTGAAAAAATCGGACGTTAAGGAATTCAAATAAATGCTATTAAGGAATACAAATATTTCACTTAAATAACCTTCATTAATATTCTTAAATAAAAATAATAGAGATTATATATATATATATATATATATATATATATATATATATATTTATATACATATATATATATGTGTGTGATTATTATTGTTATTAAACTTTATAAATCGAGTATACAATTTAACTTAATATAGGAAGATTATATATTTCTTAAAAATAACCTGACACATATGCGATTTAATTACTAAATTAATTATTAATATTTTATTTGAATAAACCCTATAAATCTAATAAGTAAATAAATATAAAAGAAAATATATGATTTCTGATACATATGAGATCCAAAATAGTTTTATATAGCCATATTTGATCGTTATTACCTTTATTTATCCAATACAATACTTTATACAAAAAAAAAGATCAGATTTTTCTTGAAAAATAGATTCTTAGATTCGCCAGATTGAGGAGTAGAAGTGAGGCACATCTAGAAGCAATATAAGGAAAATTCGGCGCGGCGAATACTGTGCTATTCCTTACAACTATTTGATATAGCAATCATATATAGCTTAGAATCATAGTAAAGCATTTCAACGTCAAGTTATTTTGAGAAAGTGACTATTGCATACACGACTTAATTTTCGACCGATCAATGGCAGCTATATGATATAGTTTTTCAATCCGATCGACTCCGACAAAGTATGTGCTGCCGGAGACAAAAAAACGAACAGACTGTCGTCAACTTTATCAACTGTTAATGCTGTTCAAAGATATGTTTGTTTTATGAGGTGGAAGTCTGAACTCGGGTCGTAACTAAAATTGAACAACCTCCACATTGGTATAATGAAAAGGGGTTATCCTTACGATGCCAACCAATGAATATTTTTTCAAATTGAATAATTAGGAAGACACTCGTTCGACCATTAATAAATAAAAATAAAAAGCAGGTATATATTGGTATACTTGGTTAAATTAACTAACTAGATTTTTTATGGATCTAAGCCTGGCTGATTCTGAGCAAGAATATTTGAGCTCGGAGATATACTTTTCGACTAATCGCCTTAGCTATATCATATAGTGGAAATATACGAGAAGCATAGTGAAAGTAATAAATTCCGAGTTTGGTTTGGATATCTTAATAAACAAAGAACTTTTCCATACAAGAACTTACTTTTTGACCGATCGTTCCTATGACAGCCGTATGATATAGTAGTCTGATCCGGTCGATTCCGACATATTTACTGCCTGCTACAAAAAGACGGACTTTGCAAAGTTCCAAGAGGAAAGATATATGGACGGACGATCAGGCGGACATGACTATATCAACTCGGCTGTGGATGTTGATCTAGAAAATATATACCTTATGGGATCGGAGCTGTGCATGTCTACACCTTCTTCTAACACCCTACAATAGGGTATAATAATGAATTTATAAAGATCAGGCTATTCGGCTCAGATGTGGCAAATGTTAATAAAGTATCTGCGTGAAAAAGTACATATTTAGATTAGTGCGCATATACACCATTATCTGGAAACTATATATGTCTGTGTAAAGTGAGATTTTGTTGTTCTATTGTAACCCAAACAGCGTGATCTGACAGCATTAAGATAAGAGCACAATCGAAGTTGGAAATCGACTGAGCAAACAGTTTTGGCCAACACGACGCCAAGTTCAAGAGCGGCTTATCGGGCTGTCAATGTGGGAGAGGAGCTAAGCAACTGGCATTTACATTCGCACAGTGATAATGGGAAAATCGTGGTGGGCGGGGGGAGGCGATTGCGATAAGCGCTGTGCCATAAACCAATCAAGAAGCGTCTGAGCCGGCGCCTGTTTTGGGCTGCGGGGCGGCGTACCTGTGGACGGGGCTTAACCTGACTGCGGTCTCACATCCTATGGCTGTTAAAGTGCTGCATGTGGCAGCCGTGGCACTGGTGGCAGGTAGCCATTTTGAGTTGATAGATTGGCCCGTCCCGACGATTTGTCAGGCCAGTGCTGGCCGGGTTGGCGGACATGTTGCTGCCTGTTGCGGCAGTTCACGTAGTGCACGTAGGTAAAAGCCGGGCAATGGGCACAACAATTAAATTAAGTGCCTCTGGTCCGACAATAACAAAATCTCTGCACAAAAAACCCAATAATATGTGACAGTGGACTCAATTTGTTGCATTACTGTACACCAGGGCGAAACAAACAACAATAACAAAAATATTTTGCTTTTAATGGAAACGTTTTTGGCCGGACATACACATATGTATATAAATATATATATGCATACATAATATATTGTTAGCAAAACATGAGGAAAAGTTTGGCCTTTAATTGAGTTTAATCTTCTTCCTTTTTTTGTTTGGCCAGCATTTTATAACAATTTAAAACTTTATTTATATGTGCTTTTCCCAAGGCATTTAAAGCAATTTAGCCATCTTTAATATGATTATATATTTATTTATGTATATGACAGCCAGCAGTAGAAGACTTTTAAATAAATAAATTTCTAACAATTCCGAACAAATTTCTGGCAAGTTTTTATGATAGGAGAAAACTTTTAAAAAATAAATTCCCAACAAATTTCGGGCAATATTTTAACCAGCTTTAAGTTCTGATATTTATTCGATACTCGTTAATATTTTGCTTATGATACGACAGTCATATTTATAGCTGAGCACCTGCACGCCGAATATTAAATACCCTTGCACAAAACTTGAGTTTCGTCTGATCCCATATAATCCTATATGAGCCATACAATAGAAGGAAAGCTGAATATTATACAGTTTTTTTTCGAGATATCTTGAAAACATAATAGCTTGCCATAAAAAAACTACGTTTTAAACCGATTTCTTCTATAGAGTTTTGGCCCACATTTCAGCATAAGCATGCTAACACTGGTAAATGCCAAGTTTAGTCGAGATATCTATTAGAATTAAAGAGTATTTCGTGCTTGAACTAAATTCTGAATCGCGCATTCCTAAGGCAGCGACGTGATATATACATACATATGATATAAAGTTAGAACAGAAATCGGTAGATAGCTTTATGGACGCGACAATTGATACTGTTAAAGAATGTGAATATACTATTAAGGGTCTAAAAAGCCGTCTCTCTGGGGATCAAAAACATCTCCTTCTTGGCGTTACAGATTTCGTGACAAAATAGTAATAGCATCTATAAGGGTAGAAATAGAGTAGATGTCTATCAAGGATGAATACGTTTTCTTTTTTTTTACGAAACACGCGTTGTTTGGCTTTAATGTTCAACGCATGCCGAATCCGATTACCACTTCATTAACTTTTGGAGGCGCCACTCGGGTCATTAACGATACAATTTTAACGAGCTGCCCGATTTCAATGTGCCAAAGATTCTTATTCCAGAAAATGTTTTTAGCAATTTTAACTCGCACAGTGCCTGGTTGAGCATCCTTCAAACTTATGCATGTACTTGACAATATATATGTTGTTGTTATATGGCCGAGAGAATAAAAATCGTTCCCATTGTCTGTCGCTAGAAGGAAGCAGTAAGTCCGAAAATAAATAAACCACCCCCGTTTTGGGGCAGAGACTGAGATGAGCTCTGTCAGCAACAGATCCCAAAAATTCCAACCAGTATTATATTACAAATCGACGCAAAATGTTATGATAGAAAATGAGATTCTATTTCCAGCTGGCTGCTAAATGAGAGTAGAAGAAAAAAAGTCTGCTCATAAGTATAATTAAAAAACCATTTATAATCATTTTGTCGAATCCTCTGACCCAGCCAGAAGCCAAGCATAGAAACCAGCTTTCTCCTGCCCGCAGCCAAGCCAGCTGCCACTTGAAGTCCAGCCAAGTCCGGCGCTGACAATTTCCGACTGTGGGCGCCCAAAAAAAAAAAAGCTGAACAAAAACATGCAGGACCCATAAATACGCACATAAAGCGACAGGGTCCATGCTCCATTCTCTGGGAAGAAGCCCACAACGCCAATGCCATTGAGTTTGAATTATGTCAGCGCAGTAATAAATTGCTCAGGGCATTAAATTAAAATATACGATACGTGTGTGTGTGTGTTTGTACATGCAATTTTTGTGGCGCAACTAGAACGTGAACCCACACGTACAAGCACACACACACACACGCACACACACGCGCACGCACACATGAGTGGGGAGGCGGCAATGGACGCCCAATAGGATTTGTGGCGAGAATTTACTACAAAATGGCAAACATGTATCGCTTATACATATACATATACATATACATATATATATATATATATATATATATATATATGTATATATATATTAGTGGGTATGGAAATAAAATAGGATTTTGAGGCATTCATTCGAGCCTTGACAACTCTTTTTTTCCCTTTTTTTTGTTAAAAATATATAACACAGTCTGGCAGGACACCCAA
This sequence comes from Drosophila novamexicana, assembly GCF_003285875.2. Lineage (NCBI taxonomy): Eukaryota > Metazoa > Arthropoda > Insecta > Diptera > Drosophilidae > Drosophila > Drosophila novamexicana. Next base: position 117,107 of record NW_020824841.1, read on the forward strand.
CAGCATGATGTTTAGCAATGTGGGCGGAAATGCCATCAAGGTGAGCATTTAAATAACTGTGCGGTTTTTAAATTACGATTATTGTTTAGTTGCTTCCCTAAAATGCACAGAAAATGGACTCTAGTATGCCAGTTTAAATGTTTTTATATTACTTAAGGCTTGCAATTCTCAACAAGTTATAGCATTTGCAAAGGCGACAAAGCATTTGCAATCCTAGAGTCGATGGAAATATCTGCTGGTTATAGTTGGTTATGACTGCTTGTTTTTTGTTTGTTTATTTCATTTTTATATATAAGTAGATATTTTATATTAGTATAATATTGGTACTTGTTCTTGAAAGTTTCATTAAAACCAATTGTCATTATTAGTTTTATTTATATTACTTAAAATGTACATTTCTAGAATCGCCATGAGGTTCTTATCCCCAACGGGCAGCCGGGGTTTGAATTGCAGCCAAAGTATGATCTTAGGCAAAGGTCATAGTATCCAGAGCCATTTAAAAGGTAAGATTGATACTTATAGAAAATGTATATACAAAGTATTTGTTACATTTAGTATATATATTTTGTACATGCGTATATGCAAAACATTTGTTACATTTATTTTGATATATTTTTAACTTCATCTGACTATCTTACCTATTTTAAATATTTTTATAAAAAGTTATTTATGTATACAGAAATGCTATGATTTTCCCTGACCACAAATCTCTTAATACTCTAGTTTGAATAGTGCGAAACAAAGGCAAAATATTCGATAGAAATCCAAGCACAGAGTTCTCTTTTATTAGCCGGAATACATTTATCACATTCGTATAGCTAACTTCTTTTATTACATTCGTGCACATAAAACCTGGCAAGCTTTGTATAAAATAAATTCGAGTGTGATATATGGGAGTCACACGCCAAATTTGGCAAGCGCCCCTATAATTTGGGGTAACTATACAAATACATAAAATGCGTTTAACGAGCTGCTAGTGATACCAGAAGATAATGTAGACTTAATATGTAAAAAACTGGTGTGTTTGGACTTTCCAACTTGAATTTACATTAGAAAAATGACAAACTCTTAAATGTAAACATAAAACATCCATATTTAATTGTTTTTTGGTCCTGCTTATTTGTGAATATTTGTCTCTTTAAAAATGGTAGCAAAAAAAGTAGAATATGCCTACACGACGTAATTATACTATATATAAAGTGGATAAACAATTGTCGTTGTACAATATGATTCTGTAGCATAAGAAGAACACATTTTTGTTATATTCTTGAGCGGAATTTTAGAGTATTTACATAAAGTGTCACTCGATGCATCGTCAAGTGGAACCCAGATTAATATTAAAATCAAACATATTTCTATAAGTCGTTAAGCTACTTATATATAAAAAAAAAAAAACATTGTATTTGTATTGATTAGCCGGAGCAGCCGCGACAGCCGCAGTGGACGCATTCCACAATGCGGCCCTCCTCCAGCTTAGACTTAGGCACGCGGCAAATGCAATTGGTGCCAAAGTTCGTGTCGCGTGTTTGGATGCATCGCAGGCAACATAGATTCTCATAGCCGGACTTCTTCCATTTGGCTATTAAATTGGAGTCGGCAATTTTCTCCTTCAAACAGTAGTCGTACAGCTCGCGGCTGATGGCCTTGCGGCGGTAGAACAAGTCGTAGATGTAGCGTGTCTTCTGGTGGTGTATTTTGAAGATGGGCCACAGCGATTCTGTGATGCGTTTGCCCTCATGTGGTTCGGTCTCGGCTGCAAATATCCAAATGCTTTATATGCGGCCACATGTAGTAAGCGGGCATTTGGCATTTTAACATACCCTCGCGCATTTTTTGTTCCAGCTCCTCTAGCGTCGGTTCGATTAGCTCCCAGCCATCTGGTGGTGGTTTACGACTGCGACGGACTTTTGGCATTTCTTTTTTTTTTATATTTTTTATTTTTTTTAACAAAGTGAAGTAACTTAATATGCTACAAAACTAAAACTAAGCGCAAAACAGCTGTCGATGCCCAAATCTAGTCTAGTGTTGCAAAACACTCGCATTACAAGCAAGCATAGCACTGATTGTCAGAGCTGTAGCGAACATTCACATCGATAGCTGCACAGAGTATCGATAACAAGCTGTAGTTTATTTTTCATTTCAGTGTATATGTAATCGTAGAAGTAATGAGTTGATTGTTTTTGTTATTTCTATTTGACCGACGCGTGTGATTGCTATTGTACTGTTTTTTCTTTTTGTTTTTGTTAATGTTATTTACCTAATTTGTTCTGCTTTGCATTTATTAATTGTTAACAAAATAAAACAAAGCATCATTTAAACGAAGCCACAACAGCACAGCCAAAAGTAAGCAAACCCCAAAAAGTCAGACGCACTCGAAAAAGATATCTGTTGTGTGTGGTTGTAGTTGTGTGCATGTGAATGTGAATGTAATATGCAGCAGCAGCAGGCAGCAGCAGCCAGCAGCCAGCCAGCCCACAGTAAATCGCATTGGCAAACAACTTCAGCGCCAGCGCAGCTTCACACGCGCTATAAGACAGTTGTTTAATTGCCATCGACTGCGTAGGCGGGCACCTCGTTTTGTCTCTCATGCGCCGTGACAGTAAATACTAAATAATTACACGATCAAATAACAACTTTAAGAAAAAATTTAGGTGTGTTAACGTGTTGTGTGTGGCTGTGTGCGCCTTTTAATGCAAGACACTTTTCTCAATACATACAAACATAGATATGTATGTATGCATGCATGCGTGCGTTTTATTATAATTAGCTTGTTATGACGTCGCTGGCTCACAGTGATTGTATTTGTTGTAACGCATCGCTTTCATTCATAAGTCGTTGGCTTTCTTTACGGCAAGGCACAAGACATTAGCAGTAACAACAACAGCAGCAACAACAACAAGAACAACAACAACAAGAACAACAACAACAAAACAAAGAAGCACTTGGCCTTCGCCTAATGCGCGCTCTTGCTCGCTCGGTCGCGCATTCTGTTTCTTCTTGTGTGCTTCTCTCCCTTGCCCGCCCGTCACCGATTGCTACTGCATTTCCCATTCATTTGGCGATTGGCGTGTATGCTTTGGTTGTCATTCGTATTCGTTGTATTCAGTGCATGGTACGTGAAATAACAAATTTAAGCGCGCGCACTCACACATTTACAAAGAGAGATCGCCAGCCCCCAATCTGTTGGCACATTTAAACGCCCCCTTGACGGGATGTCTGTGTCGGAGTGTGTCTGTCTCTGTATGTGTGTTTGTATGTGTGTGTGTGTGTAATGAGCGCATTAAATCTGTATTGTTTTGTTTTTTGTTTCACATTCCTCATTTTTGCTATTTTCCGCAATTTGCACACACATACACATACACACACACACACACACACACACTCTATTGTTGAATTTGAGCAGCTCCACTTGCAGCGCATTCCATGAGCCGAGTCACCTCTCGCCGGTTACCTGCCAATTGGTCATGGCGTTTATCTAATTTGTCATGTTTGTGCAAAGCACTGCTAAGACTTGAAGTCGACCTAACGTAGCTTCGCATATCGATAAGATAGTCGGGAAGTCATGTGTGTACTTACCATAGTTAAAAAAAAGTACCACTAATTATACCTTAATATGATTACACTAACTAGATGGGTTAGTGCATTATATTTTCGGTCTTCTTAATAGCATTCGAATAATAACATACATATGTATTAAAATATGGGTGCACATCTTATATCGCAAAAGTTTGGCTTTGATATCCACACATTAACGTGAAAGATGGTTGGAAAACTCTTGTATGCTACTTGTAATATCCTCAGCATGACACTGCACAATTCATGTCACTTACGTGGTCAAATCGGTGGTCTAATGCATCGTATAGTTTATTAATGCTTTCCCATAGTCGTGCCATTGAGAATCAGATGTTTTGCACACCTCATTCACAGGAGCAGCTATTAATTGCCTTTCTCACATACAGCTCACAATAGTACTAATACTTAGTACTTTGTGGCAGCACCTGCATCTCGCTTACAGCATCTTTCACATGCTTGTCACATGTTTTTTTTTTTTATCAATCAAAGCTCTGGGTTCCCAGATATTAATGGCCCATTTAATTGCTTAACAAAGATGCTTAGTATTTATACCCTGAACCCATAAAAACGGGGTAAAAAGGGTATAATGTTTTTGTGAACATGTGAAAAGAAAGCATCTCTGATCCCATACATTATATATATTCTTGATCAGCCTCAATAGCCAAGCCCGTATGTCTACACTCAAGGATCTCAGAGCCTGCAAGAGCTAGAGACCTGATATGTTGAACGTAGGTCCTGCTAATGCTCACGCAGTGCGAGTATGTCCGATAATCGAAGCCGTTTCCAAGCAATCCATGAAAAGCGTTGTCGTAATGCTGTCTTTTGAGCAAATCTCGCGGTTTAACCGTCACCAAATTTGTGAAGGAAAGCTTCTCAAATAGTATATATATATATATATATATATATATATATATCAAGTATCTTTCATTTTATAGCCATCGTCACCCCCGCCCGCGTCCCTTGGCACCCCAACAAGTGTGGAAGAGGGTTCAGGGGAACTCCCGACTAGAGCCTTTTGCTTGTTTTATTCTGTTTGAACGCCGCAAATATCGTATTTCGAATTCAAAGTAAAATTATAAAAAATGTATATGAAGTTAAATTTATATTCCAAAATGGAGCATGCATGAATTTTAGATGCGCAATGCTGTGAAATCCAAACAGGTTGATAAGCTTTGGCAATAGCTCGCTTTGCACGAGCTAATGCTGTTCAGCTACATTAGCTTTATTGTATATATATGTATTATCAGTACATGTATTTATCAGATGAATGTAACTGACGCGTAGCCCTGTCAAATAGCAAATGCGCGTTAATTGCCGGACAAATAGTTATTGACTTGAATATGGGAAGCAGCAGGGAAAGTTGCGATACAACAATTCAACCTTATACTTCTTAAATCCGAATTATTGTACTACTCATACGCACATGTACATACATGTTCATGTACATGTTAATCGAATAAGTCATGCACTATAATTTAAAACGCAGAACAACCTTGAAGAACTGAAAGAAAATGTCGGAAAGGGAAGCGTTCGAAATTCGATAAGCAAAAATAGAATTCTGTCAAAGCTCCATGCAGCTGCAACAATTTCCATGTATTCCAATCAGTTCCAACATTTATCAATATCGAATATTTCCCTTCAATAGTTGTATAATATAAATAATGCATTCAATTGAACAGCAATAAGAAAAAATATACTTTAAAAAAGAGCTCGAGAATAAATAACGGATTACTCTTTTGGAAAATTATGAATGAGAAGCGTAAAAAAAAATGGTAGACATTATAAAATGAATAATATAGGAATTTCAACGTGAATTAAATGAAATAATGTTCTGTTCTCTTTTCTTACAGTCAGCTAGGGCCTCACCATGGAGCCCACAGCTGCCGGCAATCTGCTGGAGATCATGGATCTGGCACGCACCCTGCGCCAGGAGCAGCTCTTCATTCAGCACGAGCAGGCGGCCTTTGCCCAGCTCACCGGTGCCCTGGAGACCAATGCGGCGACAATAACAAAGGTTCGCACCCATATTTACATATTAACGATGTCACGTCGCATTGCTCTTTATTTAATTAACATCTCCGCCCTGTTTTATCTCCCCTCATTTAGCTGGCGTACATCTGCGCTCAACAAAGACAAAACCTGCATGATCTGCTGCTGGCCAGAACGGATCATGATCCGCTTCTCTGTTGCCGACGTGCCAGCGCCTACGACAATGCCCCATTTATGGATGCCAAACAGGTGTTGCCCTACGAGGTGGGTAACGCAAAACGAAATATATGTGTTCATATTCATATATACGATATATATCCATGTATCATGTAAATATCAGTTGGCTTGGGCGCATGCAAATCCAGACAACAAAGAACATTTTCCGATGCGAATAGAGGAAACATTCATTTAGATACAGATTTGCCCTTGTACGCGTAGTCGTTATATTTCCGGAAGCTATTTAGTTCAAATATAATGTATGTCGGTAACTTTAAGGCGTAAATTGTAGTCGGCAGTTATCAGCAACTCATGTGACTTAATCGAACCTACATATTGGCTATTTAGTCTGACGTTAATATTAACCATCAGTTAATTGGCCCATTGTAATGCTTGTGGAGCAAACGAAGGGAATGAAATAGGTTAGCTGGTAATAAGTCGAGAAAATAGTTCATTAGTGGCCAGTCTTGACGCTGGGCTGGTGTCCTTATCATCATCTGCTTCTCGGAACTCGAACTCAAACTCTAAATATCGCGCTTAGTGTGCCGACACTTTATTACTCAATCGAATAATTGGGAACTGTCATCAAATCTAAACAAAAGAAAGAAAGAAAAATCAATTTCTTTACTGTGTCGCATTATTATTGATTTTCTCATTGTGAATAATAAGAAATTAAACATGTATAAAAATTGAATATTTCTGCTGAAATTACCAGCTACTTCTCGCTCGTTAGTCCGACGCTCAGGGAGCTAAGCCACGCTGGCTCATGACGTCACGCTTGCAGACGTATATTTGCTGTTCTTTAAAACCCATTCCGCCGTATTTTCCAAAACAACATCTTAGTGCTCAGTTTCAACACACCTTAACGCCTTATCGTTGTTTAGGCGTTAATCACCAATAAGTCGGGACAAACTCTTTTATATATGTATAATATATATAGATAGAGATAGTGTAAAATGTGATGATTTGTGTTTGTAACCAGTTTTGTGTCTCTCGCTATCTCGCACTCTAGCACGCTCTTGCCTATGAGGATCTGTTCAACTATTTGTACAACGCGCCATATTTGCTGGCCCTGTCGCTGGCCACAGCGGATCGTCTGTCGCTGCTGGCGCCGGCGCAGCTGGGTCAGATCGTGAATACGATTGCAACAGGTCTCTATGGGAATGCGATCAACACAAAGGATGTGGAGCTGCTGCTTAAGCTACTGCGGGAGCTGATCGAGCTGCAGCTGCTGAGCAGCGAGCAGCCGCGTCGTCTGCTGCGTACAAATGGCAGCGCCTTTGCGCGTCTCTATCAGCGGCTGGTGGAGTCGCTCTTCTCGGCGCGTATCTTTCTGACGGCTGCGCTGCATGATCCGCTGATGGCGGTGCTGAGCGAGCACGAGGTGCTGCTCGATGTGGATCCACACAAGCTGCTGCAGAGCTTTACGGCGCGCGAGCGTCAGCGTCGCTTTGGCGAGGATGAAGGCAGTGCGGACTATCAGCGGAATGTGGCGCGCTTCCATGCGGATACCCTGGGCAAGTTGCACGGCCATGCACAGGCATTTGTGCGCTGCTTGCAACAGAGCTGGGCGCTCTTTCCCAGCTCGCTGCGCTGGCTGCTTCAGACGCTCGGCCAGCAGCTGCGTCAGACGCAACGCTACAGCGACTATGAGATACGTCAATTGCTCGCGGATCTGGTCTTCACACACTTTATTTGCCCGGCCATCGTCAGCGCCGACCTGCTAGGCATCATAGATGTTAACGTGGGCGAACAGATGCGACACAATCTCAACCAGATTGTGCAGCTGTTACAGCGCCTGGCGCTAAGCGATGAGCCCAGCGAGCTCACCCAGCTGATGGAGCTGTTGCTGCTGGGCCAGACGGGCGAGGATGTGGTGGCTATTCTTCCACAACAGAGCGACTTTGACCGCGCCCAGCTTGCCATCAATCAGCGCGAGCTGCAGCAATTCGCCGACTTCTTTCGCCTGCTCGCTGCACGCGACGAATACGATGTGTCCGCCGAGGAGCGGCAGCGGCTGCAGCGTATCCTGTTGCGCATACCCAAGTCGGGAACACAGTTAAGTACAGCAGCGTCTTCCATGCCCGCCGCCGATGCGCTCACGTCCGAAAAGAATGGTAAACGCTCGAACAAGGGACTCATGCGGCTTGGCAAGGCCACCAAAAAGAAGCTGGCCAAAGGCATGAGTTTTAGCACCACCAACAACCACAACAATAACAGCAGCAGCGGCACCCACGCCCCAGAGCTGGGCAATGGCAGCACGGCAAATGGACAATCTTCTGGGGCCAACGGAGATCTGGAGCAGTGCTCCTCCTCACACAGCGGCAGCAACACCAGCCTCAGCTCCTGTGGAGGCACCACCAATGGAGCAGCTGGGGCAACTGCAGCTGCAACTGTTGCGGCCGGGCCAACTCTACCAGATGCTGCTGCAGACGCTGCGGACGGGGATGAGCCGGTGCTGATGTTTAGCATTTATAATGCGGCTTCCAAGAGCAAACTAAAGCCTCTGACCGAGGAGGATTTGCTGAAGATGAACTGCATCGGGCAGGATATTGTGCCGGCAGCTGTTGCTGCCGCAGCTGCATCCTCCAATGCAGACGATGCTAGCAGCTTGGAGGCGATGCGTCGACCCCAGGACGACGCCTCAATTGCCAACTCGGACAATCTGGAGGCGATCAGCGAAGCGGCACATTCCGTAAATCATTCGGTGGCCAGCTCACTGGATCTGGAGGAGCAGCAGGAGCGCGATGTGCACGATGCCGAAAACGATGACAATCTGTCGGACATGGTATCCGCCAATGTGTCCGGCCGTGGCACGCCCAACATTAGTGGCCGGGACACGCCCTCGTCTCAAGTAACCGATGGCGATGGCGCCGGCGGCGAGCTGGCTCATCATGCGGCACGCCCGACGCCACAGATGCAAAAGATGCTGCTATCGAAGGCGCGCTCCGACATCGAGGACAAGTTCTGCAAGTTCGAGCTGAAGAAGTTCGAGGGCGATGAGAATGTGAGCATCATTTCGGATACCTGGTCGACGGATGTACTGGCTAGCGATTCGGAGAACACGCTGGATACTACCATTGAGCGAGAGCGGGACAGAGACAGGGAGCGCGAACGAAACTTTTCCACACCCCTGATACCATCCGCTGTGGTGCTGCCCGGCGACAATAACAACTTTGTGGTGGAGGCGCTCGCACGAGCCGCTGCTCCGGCGCTGGACGCCTCCGATCAGCGTTCTGAGTCCAATTGGAGCACCGATGTGCTGGCCAGCGATTCCGAGAAGCTGGCCGAGATCGATACGGACGATAATGCGAGCATAACAGCCAAATCTGATACTGCCGCCCCACTGGCGCCAGCTGTCAACCTCGATGATGGCGATCAGACGCCCGGCAGCAGTGGCGACGGCGACGCGGATGGAGATGCGGACGCCGACGGTAATGGCAATGCTGGCAGTGCCAGCGAGCGCAGCCAAGAGGACTCCGCTTTCTTCGATGCGGTCAACTCGTACGACGATGCGCATCATTATCATGCGGCTTCGTCGCTAGCGCGCAGCTCTGTACGCACCAGCTACCATGGCCTGGGCAGCGATAGTGCCGACAGTAGCTTCCAGCAGCAGTACAAATGCAGCGCAGCGGAGGGCAGGAAGAGCACCCCACTCATGGGTACCGCCTGCATGCGGCGCCAGACTTCGGCCGAGAGCAGCATTTCCAATCAGAGCCTCAATCTGGAGGAGCCGACGTCCACCAAACAGCTGCAGCTGCAGCAGCAGCAACAAGAAAAACAGCAGCACCACCATCATCATCACCACCATCACCATCATCATCACCACAAGAAGAAGAAGCAACAGCAGCAGCAGCTACTGCACGCAGCATCCAGCAATCAGCATGATCTGATCGACTTCAGTGACTACAGCGAGGACAAGGAGGATCCGCCCGGTTTAGTGCAGCAGCTGCTGGACAGGTTTGGTGACGACCAACATTTGCGCGGCGGTGTGCAGCATCGTCGCATTTCCATGGAACAACGCACGGCCAGCGTAGATGGGCGACGCAATGGCATACTGGCCGGCGGCGGTGAGCGCCGGCATCAGAGTCTCAATTATGAGAATCACGAGATCATGCTGCATGCCATGTTGCCCGCTGAAGCCAAAACGGACGATGATAAGCAGCAGGAGCAGGAGCTGCAGTTGCTTTGCGCCCAGGCACAGCAGCTGCAGCTGCACGATGATCCGCCCGACTCTGCCGCCAGCCAGTCCAAACCCAGCAAGGCCACTGGCGCCATACCAAAGAGCATCAGCTTCGATGCCAGCGCGGACAAGGAGAAGCATCGCGCCGGGCAGCGGGATCAACGCGAGCAGAGTGCTGGCATTCTCAATAAACTGAAGCAAGGCATCTTCAAGAATCGGCGCGGCAACAACAGCAAGTCGTCTTCCTCGTCAGCCAGCCAGCGCTTGGCCAGCGGCAGCACCGGCAACAAAAGCAGCCACAGCGGCGGCATCAACGATCAAAATCGCACCGTCAGCTTTGATCCGGGCGCTGCCTGCGTCAGCTACGGCGCCCACTACTGTGATAGCAGCGAAGACATTCTGGCCAAATACAGGCGCAAGGTCAGCAGCTCCAGCGAGGCCACCAATTCCGACTCCGCGGGCAATGGCCACTGTCTGCCCTCGGCGCACGGCCAAGCCATAAACGGCGGGTAAGTGTGCCTGGCAGCTCTTTCTTCCATATTTGGTTGGAGTAATCATCTGGCTAAAGAGTTTGCTGAGCTCGAGCTCATCAGGACAAATAGACCGATTCGCTCGCAGGGGCCTTCTCTCTCTCTCTCTCTCTCTCTCTCTCTCTCTCTCTTTCTCTCTCTCTTTCGTTCTCTCCCGTTTGTGAGATTCCCTTTACATTAATATTACCATTACCAAGTGGACAATCGAGGAATAGCTCATCTGTAGTCTTCATTCCAAAGTTGGTCACTTTAGCTCTAAAATTGTAGAATCGATCGATTTCAGCGATTTCTTAATCCAAACACTATCATTCGCGAGTATTCCCGAGTTATATTCCAAGTCTCAAGTCCCTAACTTAAGCCGAAAAATGGCATTGATGAGGAACACTTCGTGATCAAGTGTAAACATTAAGGAACTTGCAAAAAATTGTCAAATTGTGTTTGGTCCGTATTAAAAGATCGCATTGTTAATGCTTGCAAGGCAGATAAAGTGTAACGTTTGCCATGAAGACAGAGTTTTAAGGTGTTGGTTAAGCATGTGGAAAAGTCTCTCTCTCTTACTTTTTCCTGTCCGTTTTATATTACAATCTCACTCCAACGTTCTCTTTTAGAAAATTACCTGGCGTGGTGTTCAGCAGTGTTAAACAGAAGCTGCGCACGGTCCTTTCCAAGACTGATTTGCACAGCGGCGATTTCCGGCAGACAACGTTGCGCCCGCTGGATGCGACGCCTCTGCAAACGTACCTCCAGATCCAGCTGGCGCAGTGCACCAGTCTGCAGCGTTTACCACAGATCTCGTATGTGTCGGAGGCGCTGCGCTGTTTGGCGCAACTTGAGCGGCCGCAGCATGCCCAGCTGCTGCTGGAACTCCAGCATGATATGCAGCGCAGGCAGAGCTATCTGCAGTACCTGCTTGTACATCGACAGCAGCTCCTGTTGCGCGCCGAGCAGCTGGAGCAGCTCGAAGAGCGACTGCGTGGCGAGGCGCGCAGCTGCCAGCGCTGCCTGCTGCAGTCGCTGGTGCGTTTGTATTTGGGACGGCAGCAGGCGAAGCTGCAGGCCTTCCAAGCCGAGTTCGCGTTGCTCAGCGTTAGCGACGAACGGCTGGAGCTGATCGAGGAGTTTGTCGAGGGTCTCCTGCAGGAATTGCGCGAGGGCGGCCTCCAGGACGACTGGCAGCGAGAAGCAGCACGCGTGGCCATTGAGCGACTGCTGCTGGAGCAAATATACGAGCAGGTGATGTTTCCCAACGAGGATGCTGACGTGTCCAGAGACGGTGTGCTCGCGGCGCACATTGGCAAGCTGCAGCGGTTTGTGCATCCGGCGCATCCAGCGCTCTGCATTGCCCAGGAGTATCTGGGCGAGGCACCCTGGACATTTGCCCAACAGCAGCTGTGCCACATGGCCGCCTACAAGACGCCGCGCGAGAAGTTGAACTGCATTATCAAGTGAGTGGAACGAATAAAAACGAATCTCAAAGCGACTGCATCATATTCAATTCCTCCTTCCACAGCTGCATCTCCTGCATTATGAGCCTGCTGCGTATGTCCAGCTGCCGTGTGCCTGCCGCCGACGATGTCCTGCCCGTGCTCATCTATGTGGTCATAATGGTAAGTGGCCAAGTGTGCCAGTCGCCAGTCGCTGCAGCTACAATCAACTTCCACTCTTTCTATCCATATGCCAGGCTAATCCACCCTATCTGCTCTCTACCGTGGAGTATATTAGCTGCTTCCTGGGCAAGAAGCTCGACGGCGAGGATGAGTTCTATTGGACGCTTTTCGGTTCCGTAGTCAAGTTTATCAAGACCATGGACTACCTAGACTAAATCAGTCTTCGCCGAAGTCGTTAGATCAAGTTGTTATATATATTCAGATATTTGTTTAGTATGATATAGTTAAGTATGGCTTCGTATCGAGTTCCGGTTTATGTGTTTCTATGTTCTTTTCTTGGTGTCCAGGCGGCGATTGATATATATCTACTTTCTATACAAATAGATGATATACATACATATATGTAATTGTCGCACACGAATATATATATATATATATACAAGTACATGACAAGTACATATATGTATAAAATTGTTATGAATATTGAAATCAAAGGCAGCTATAAAAAGATAAGCTACAGGCGGCAACTGCTCAGCAATTTCAACTATTTTTCGATGGCCGCATTATATATTTGTATACCCGTACATACTTAGTAGGTACATGATGTAGCCATTGTACACACATGCATACATAAATACATATACTTAGCTACATACATATTATAAGCATGCAAGTAACATGAAAATCAACTTAATATTCCTTATTGTGTAACACAAAATAAAAACTTAAAACAACCAAAATAATACAAGAGAAGTGTCAACTCTTTTAATTGAAAATATAATGTAAAGAAGTCTCTTTGTGCTAAACAATCTATGAAAATGATACATTTCTATTGTGGCACATCTTATATATCGTATTTCAAATATTTGCAAATTCTTTTAAAATTACATTTGGTAATTGGAATTCGTATTTTGAAACAAACTAAATTAATCCTTTAAAATTTGAGCAAACTTTGCAAAAATATAGTTAAATAATTTTTGAAAACGTTATTGGACTATAAACCAAGCCAAATCTTCAAAACATGCCTTTATGTACTCAAGAAACTCCATAGCATAGATTGTAACCCAAAAATAATGTAATTGAAAGCACTATTGAAAATCGATTGTAGTTACCAGTGTATGTCCATAAAGGTAGATCATTCCAAGAGCGAAATTAATATACCCGAGATATTTTAATTATTATAATTTGTTACTTTCACTCGGTCCGATCTTGGAAAGATATAAGCTTTTTACTCAAGGCAAGGCATAATAATATGCGTTGTGTATTCTCTCTTATACCAACTGCAATTAAAGAAGCCTTTTGCCCTTCTATGCGATTCTCGCGAATTCAAGCTAAACCTTTTTCTTTTTTTCTTTAATTTTCTATAATCTTATAATTTACTCTCTTGCAGGCCATCTCTCTGGCTGACTTTCTCTCTCGCTCTAATAGATGCCTATACTATTACACACCGTTCCTTTTGATATGAATTTTCGGGTAAGTGCATATTTACATATATATTTATATATCAATAGAAATATATGTACGTATGTAGAGGAAATTCAGACTTGGTCGCGAGCTATCTCCAAATACTTATATGATATGAGTACTAACCAGTGCTCACTCACCCACCTTCCCAATTGCTGTCTCTGTTTCTAAAAATCTGTTCAATTTGCGGGTTTATCTAAACAAATATTTAATAGCAATCTTACAACTAGATTGAAATCAGACTTCAGTCGGTTCTGGACATCAGATCCAACATTAATAGAAATGAAGTGAATTTAAACAAGTGAAAAAAAAAGGGAAATTAAATAGAGATAAATATAAGAACTCCGGAATTCGGTTGTTACTGCCGTATGACGTACTTCTCCAGATTGGTATCGCGACCACCCATGAGATAGCTATTGATGCACATTTGGGACATGATGCGGACGCCGCGCTGCTGTAGATAGGCGAAGTCCTTTGCGTCCAGAGGCGCCTTCTTGATGTCCACGAAACAGTGGGTGGCACTGGCCGCCGTTGCGTCCGAGCTGAAGGGTGAGCTAGGCTCCAAAATGGTGGCGCCGCCGGCACGCAACACATTCTTGATGGCCGCCAGATTGCGCTCCTGCAGGCTGAGTATAACACAATGATCACTGAAGGCGCCGCTGCCGGCTGTTAGTTCGGTACGCCAGCGATGTGCGGCGACGGCGATCTGCTGCTCCTCTGGCGCCAGTGTGGGCAGATTGAGTGCCTTGAGATTGCCCCACTCGTATAGACACTCATCCAGAAAGGCGCCGCGGGCATGACAGTCCTCGATATAGTTGATATTCAGCACCCACTTGCCGGCCGCCATGCAGCCGAGCAGTTTCTCGCCGCGATTCGGACGCTCGCACAGCAGATGCGTACAGCTGGCATCATAGTTGGATAGATTTTGGCAGATCTGGCCGCCCAGCAGCCGAATGCGTTCCATGAGCAGCATGCGCTTCTGCTCATCGTCGCCGCAGGAGATGCTGAAGCAGGGCGTGCCCTGGTAACGCATACGCGGCGAGTCGGCATCGGAGCTACGCTTGCCTCCATTGAACTCTGCGGGATCACGCCATCCCACAATATCCTCGCCGGCGGTCAAAGCAAAGCCCTCCGATTCGAATGGCTGCACATACTGCGCCTCGCTTCTGGTCTGACCCTCATGGTCGCGCTTAAGGCTGCTCCTGCGTGACTCGCGGCTCTTCAGGTAGTCTGTGATCTGCTTAAGCTCCATTGAATTGTTCGTGGTCTCCTCAAAGCTGATTTTGTCAAAGTTAATAGTGCTACCGCTGGGCAGCTCCTCGCTCGCAGTTCTGGGACTCTGTGTGCTGGGCACAAACGGCGATCCGGATGCGGCGGCGCCGGCGGCGGCCGTGATGTTGGTCGCTGGCTCTGGCTGGAATAGAATACGCCCCACTGGAGGCTCCATCACTCCTTTGCTCTTCTGATGATGCGCTTCCTCCTCCTCATCCACACTCTCGCCGCCTTCAGCGGCGTTGTAGTCAATACCCAGCGTCTCGCAGGTGATGCGCATCACACGCTGCCTTATGACCGTTAGGGGCGTGTCCGGCTTAATCTGGTGCTTGGGCAGGCGCCAGCGGCGCTCGAAATCGTCGGCCATGCGCTGCTGGAACTCGGGTGTCAGACAGAAGTTGGGTATGCCCGGGGCGGGGCGTGTTGTCTGGCGACGATTGACGGGCGTGCACGCTTGCCGCCTGATCCGCTCCAGTTCGGGCGTTTGGTTCTCGCGCATCTCGCGTATTATCTGGCGTACGCAATCGCGCGCCTGGCTCGTGTCTAGCCGCTGCACCACCTGCTCGAGGAAATCAAAATTGCATGCACCGCTGGTCTTGTGGTTGAGCGGCGTGTGCGGCGACTCGGGCGTCGTGGCGCCGCCCGAGCTGCGTCGCCGCGTGCTAGCCAGGCCAGTGACCAGCTCGGAGATGCGCGGATTACGCAGTGGCGTTAAATCGGGCTGATGGGGCTGCTGCTCCTTATCCTCCTCGCGCAGCGTCTGCTGTTGCTGTTCCGCCGACGATTTATTGAGGGGCGTGGTAGGCGTATTGCTTTTGGGCGTCAGCGTTTTGGTGCTGCTGCTGCTCTTGTTAATCTCCCGGAGGCCGGGCGAGGCGGGAAAATCGCTGGCGCTTTTGCCCACCAGGAAACGCACGTAGGGCAGTTTCTCGCCGCGTTCGGCGCACTGCAGCAGCCAGTCGGCGTGCACCACCGGATAACCCCATTTGAGGGCACCCTCGTACTTGGATCCCTCTGCACTGGAGCATATCAGAAGCGGCCGCTCTTTCTTCACAAACGCCTTGTTGAGTACGGCGCCGAGCAGCTCGGCCAGCGCATTGATGTAGTCACGCTCTAGGCCCGCATAAATGGAAACCACAATGGTCATGCCCCGCAGTGGCTCCAACCGCGCGCCATATGGCACCGGCCGATGATAGTACTCCAGGGGAAGCAGCTTGTTCTGCTTCATGCAGCTCTCCAGGTACAGCTCGGTGACCACATGACGGGCACTCACAGGCAGCACGGACTCATCAATCACCTGCTCGAAGCTGACAATGGCATAGTCCACCGGATCCGTGTAGCTGGGCGGCACCAGGCAGCCCTGGGCGGCCTTGCACTCGCTGAGCATCTGGTCGTAGAGCTCGCTGCTGAAGCACGCCTCGTGCACGTACACCGACGCGCCCATTAAGTAGTCCAGTTTGTCAAAGTCTATGGAGAGTGTACTTGCGCTCAGATCGGGCAGTGCGACAGGCAAAGCAGAGGGGCGGGGAGCAGCAGGGGGCGCAGCGGTCAGGGCCGTTAGCGAGAGTTGGGTGGAGCTAGCAGCGGGCAACGGCATGGCAGGCTCCTGTTCCTGGGAGTAGTGTGTTAGCAGATCGGGTTCCGGGTCCGGCTCTGGTTGCAGCTGCGCCTCTGCGTGCTCGAAAAGCTTTTTCTTGATGGGCAACGTTGGCTGCTTGAAACTGTGGTTCATGGAGCGCAGCGTACGCTTGCTGGCCGGCGAGGCGGCGTCGGCTGCCTCACAGCCATGCGGCAGATGGACACGATGTGGCAGCTCGCTGACAAGGTGACCGGCACGCATGCTCTCCAGGAGCCACTCGAGCCGCACAACTTGCACCGTGGGCAGCAGTCCTTCGCTCTGCCACTGCCGATGGGCGGAATCGTCCAGCTGGCCGACAACAATGTGGGTCAGGCCCTCATGTGGATCATCATAGCGTATGGCGCCGCCCGTATTGAGGACACGATGAAGCTTCTCGCGCTCGGCGTTGCGAAAACCGCTCAGATAGACACAGCAACCGTCCAGGAAGTTGCCCGCCTGCTTCGCCTTGCGCGGACTAATCTCGGCCAGAGTCTGCTGATATGTTTGCTGTTTATGACTACTGCCGCTACCGGCGGTGGCCTGCTTGAGCAGCTGTTTGGCAGGCAAGTGGCTACCACTACCGCTGCCGCTGCGGGTGACTCTGCCGGTGCCGCTGCTGGTGCTGCAGTTGCTGCTGAGCGTCTCGTTGACAGTGGTATTGTCGCTGCACATACGACGTCCCGGGGCGCTGACAAAGCTAATCCGCGACAGATCCGACAGCTGTGTGTTGTCGGCTGCGTTCAGATGGGCGTGTTGCTTGGTGGGCGTGGAGATCTGCTTACGAGGCCGCACCTCGTACTGTTTGGTGGGCAGCGCATAGCCGCGCTCGTGGCTATCGAATACCCATTCGGGCAGCAGGATGTCCTTTTTGAAGCGCAGCGCAGCCTTGTACTTGTCCGAATCGGTCTTCGATTGCTCCGTGATCACAATGTCCACCTGCTGGGAGCGAAAGGCGCGATGGTAGATGCCGCCATTCTCATTGACCAGACGCATGACCGCATCCTTTTTCGCTGTCTCCAGGCCGCTGCACGTGATATTGGCCCCAAAGAACGTGGGCAGACGGTACTTGTCGAACTGCTGGTCAGTGGCACGAATGCTGCTGCTGCTATTGCTGCCACTGTGACTGCACTCCCATACGCGCTTCACCCAGTCGACGTGCATGACGGGCACCTCGTTGAGCGTGGCATGCTCATACTTGTTGGACTTGATCGTATTGGATATGAGATGCGTGATGTTGCGCCCAAAGTTTTGGAAATAGTGACCGCCCATCCAGTGTATTAGCTTTTTCAGCTCGTCCTTCTCCTTGCTGCTAATGCCGCTGGCCGAGATCTGCAGCTCACGCATGGCCGTTGTGTATATGGGACTGCTGCCCAGCGGCACCGGCTCGTTTTGGCGCAGGCATTCCACAATGCACGGCGGACCCAGTACCAACGCTTTCGTCAGCTGCAGCTGCTGGAAGAGATCGCCCTCGAAGTGGGCCAGCACGAATATATCCTTTTTGGTCAGGCCGCCGCCGGCGATCAGCGGAAATCCCTCGCTCGCACGTATCTCCCGTATTTGTGTGTCCGCCAGCTGCTCGCGCATCAGCTTTAATGCGTTGGCATATTGCTCAGCGATGGCCAAGTCGGCCTCCGTTTCGCTCTTTATGTTGTTGACAAAATATGCGCATATTGATTCGTCCAGGCTCGTGCTCATCCTCACTAAAATGATTATGCCAATTGAAACTAATTGCGAATCCCGACGCTGGCACACTTTTTGCCAATGTTTTTTGGCGCGTCTGCTAGATGTTTGTGTTTTCTTTCGATATTGCAACAACTTGTTATCGATATACCGAGCAAAATACCAAATGCGCAGTTGTATATATAACTGTATTTTTATTTAATGATTCCCATTGGAAGCAAACTATTCTGTTTAGATATGAACTTAATGTTTATTTAAAAATTTGGTAGAAAACGTACACAGCTGCCTGGCAAAGTCTTACCGATGGTTTGGCTACATGACAGTTGCGATTATTTTGATTTAGAAACTAAAAATACTTTGAAATACTCAATGGTCGGCGATTTGGTATTTTGCCAATGGGTACGATATATATCGTACATAATGGCAATGCTGCAGGGGTGGCAATGCTGGTCACAGTTGATTTTTAAATGTTTTCGCGGCTATTTCAAATGTTAAACTCAAAAACGAAAACGATTTGGAGTATTTCAGAAAGTGAAACGAATGATTTGTGGGTTGCACTGTACAATATCTATTTATTTATGTTTTATGCGTTACTTTTAAACATTATTCAAGATATGATTTACGTTTTTGCACATTGAATTCTCTGTTGCTTATAGATATTAATGCTTATTGGGCTAAATTGCTGTTTCTTGTTTCTTGAGACTATTGTAGTTATTGTTCACGTTTGTTAATAGATAGCAGACCTTATGTAGCTGTGAATTAGGGGTCGTTGAGAGAAGGTTTCTTATGGTACAAAATAATACAAATCATATAGATTCCATATATAGTTTTATATATATATAAATACTTGCGTACACTGATAGTCAAATAACAATTAAAGTTAATTAAATAAATTAAATATAGCTATGTAGGCCTTAAAATGCTAAACAAATCAAATTAAATGCAGCTGTTAGTCAAATTAAAGTACCGCTAATTAACTTGGCCCAAAAAAAAATAAACAAGAAAAAATAATACATTTGTGTATATGTGTATATATATATACATATATACATATATATATATATATATATATATATACATATATATAGGAGTCGGAAACAAAGTAAAGCGAAAACTTGGCTATGTTTCTATGTAAAATTCATTGGAGTTGCGACGCTTTGATTTGATTTTTTAAATTCTTAATTCAAGCTCTAAAATCTACACATATGGTTAGCAAAAAAAAAATCGTTGAAGGTAGGTAATTAAATTGACAGCAAAATGTGTGACAAAGATGTGGACGGCACATCTACGCACAGGTGCGCGCTCGCCGTTGAAAGCGCTTCATGCGTCGATACCAATCGTCCTTCCACTCGATGACTATCGAGCGCGGACCAATGCCCAGGTAGCCGGGCGGTGCCTCCGAGTCCCGCCCCAATATCAAATAGGATCTAGAAAGAGTACAAGAGTTGACAGATTAATGATGTAAATACATGAATAGTCGATAAATTAAATTCAGTATGTGGGTTCTTGCATATCTACACTCGTCCCCAGACAAAATGGTAAAGAACTTAGTTAAGCCTTGGGCTTAAGTATCTATACACTTTAATGTGCCATAGATATTCCTTGAAAATTTAATTAAGATCGGACTGGAAACTCCTTAGTTTTCAAATAGTGAATTGACTATTGGCTTGGTCTGAGCAGTGTGCGTGTGTGTGTATATACACGCTACTGGATATACCTAGGCTCATAGAACACTCCCGGGTAGAACCCTTTAAAATATTCTTACCTGTTGACTTTGATCTTGGGACAGCGGCACTCCAAATTCTTAATCGGTATGATCCAGGTCATAGGACCTCGTTTCAGCATTGTATTCGGCATTCCATAGGCGTTGGTTCTGCTGTGCTTGAATACCGCCTGGATTTGCAGATCGAAGCGCGCCGTTTCGCTGTCGTTTGGATAATCCGGAACGCTGGCGCTGCTGATCCCAGCCGCCGCCTGATACTCGTACTCCTGGCCCCCCGCCGGCTGCTGATCCATTTCGTAGTCCACGTCCTGATCCATTGCGCGCCTGCGCTCGTTGCTGGCCGCCTCGCTGCTCGTATCGCGGCCAATTACTTTGGCCATTATTGCTGAGAATTGGAGAATTGAAGAATTCTTGTCGTATCGATGGCTTTCCAATGCATGCTCGATGCCCACTTACCGTAATCTCGTTTGCAGAATTTGTTGAGGTTTAACCTTTTGGTGCTGATTCTGCACTTTTCGCATTCTGCGAAGAGGGAAGAGAGTGAAAGGGGAGAGATGTTAAGAGAATTGTTGCGCAGTTGCATGCATTTATGGAAATTCAGATTTCAATCACCCCCCCCCCCCCCCCCCCCCCCCTGTCCACTGTCCCCTGTCCCCTGTCACGCCCCTGGGCAACTTCTTGCGTGTTTGTGTTTACAATTTAATTGCAAAATTTATGTCTTTATGGCCAATGCCAATTAGCGTGTCCAACAGCAAAACAGAAACAGACGTTGCTGCAGCAATAACTGCATTAAAGCGCGATCGGCATTGCATTAAGACTGATGCCCCGCCCCTTCCCAGACCTGACGAACAGTTCGACTCCCACTCCCCCTCTCCCACACCAGCAGCACCATTTGGGGCAGTCTAAGGTCGTCAGTGCCTCCTTTTGTGTACTAAAATTAGCCCCCTGTTCGTCTGTTGTGATTGCTGCAATGCAAATTGCATCGTTTGTTGTTTTAGTAGCAACTGCTGTTGTTCTCGTTGTTGTTGTTGTTTTATACCCTGTAGACAGCACCCAAAGCGAATAAGCAGAACAGCAAATGTGGTAAAGGAGACAAACCTGACATCACAAAAGTACATATATAAATTCTTGACCAGTCGATTATCATCTCCGCCAGACTCTGTCAGAGCTAAAGAACTCCAATTTGGAGTTTAGCTTTTCCCGTTCCTTAAAATCTAATCTAATCTAATTCACTCCATTTTTGATCTACTACTCAGAGACTTAAAGACTTAAAGCTGACAAGAGAATATTATAATAAAGTCACGAAATGTGCTAATTTGTTAACCCCTAAAAAACACACATCTTGCTGATAGTTCTTGATGTTTGGAAAGGGCACTCATTTATATGTCATTATATGAATACGAATGTGAATATCAATATGAAAAGCAATTGAGGAGAGGAGAGAAGAGCAGGCTGTATGGGATGCCTGCTCGTGCCAACTACAGGGTATTATCCACTGGGCACTCTCGACTATTTGTTGTTTCAGCTGCGGTTGCCAATGTCAGAGACACTGCCAGAAAATCGTGACACAATTGACTTTGTACTATATGAGCAAAAGTTCGATCGCTCGATCGATCGATCGGACGATCGATGGATCAACAGAGCGGGTGGGTTGGGGGTGTTGGCTTCTATATTTGTCTGGGTGCGCCAACATTTCGTGGATCTCGCCTCTTCAATGCGGTATTTATGGACGCACGAATAAATTGACTTTCAGGGCGGGCTTCTCGCTGCCCAGTAAGTGGCCAAGGCGATATTTATCGCGGCTATTTGCGGCACTGGCGCTAAAGAGCACCGGCCACGCCCACACGGCAATGGTCCAAAATTGTCGAGCGGTACTCATGTGTCCGCTTTTAATTCGTTCCGTAACCGACTCGTTAATCATTTGATTGTGCATCTAATTAACATGTCATTAAATTTCGCATGCAAAATCAGATATACTCGGCAAGGTTGTGTGGCGAGGGTTGGGGATTGTGGTTCCTGAGGGGTGAGAGGGGGGGGGGGTGAGGTGTATTTCGGGCACTAACTTTAAATTAACTCAGACCCGACAGAATTTCAAATTAATTTAATAAGATTATCAAATTATAAATTCATAATTAATATTCATGTCGAGCTGTCTCGCCCACGCCCAGGCTCAGATCCTTCCTCCCCTAGCCTAGGTTCGAGAAAGCTTTGCCCCGCAGCGCACACTATGCAAGGACTAACTTTTAGGCAGTATATGTGTGTGTGTGTGTGTGTGTGGGTGTGTGTGTGTGTGTGTCTGCGTGTGTTAGACTTTGTCCATCTTTCTAGTGCGCTTCTTGGTTACAAGCGTGCAAACTTCAACTTCAACTTCAACTTCAACTTGGGTTTTCCCAGCATCAACTTTGCGCTTTTCTTTGCCATTGACAAATAAATTTAACTGACTGCTGTCTGTTTTTTGGAGGCGGTTGCGTAGGGCCGGGGGCGGGGCTCAGCACAGCCACTTTGACTCAAGTCTTATTTGCATTTGATGATGGATGCTCTTCTGAATGGGCGCCCAATGTGCGCTCGTATTTAGCTCTGAGAACTTGTCACAGTTCGCTTTTCTTGATTTTCCCCCTCATTTTTTTTGTTTATTTATTTTATTTTATTTTTTACAGCTTTCAACTTTTCTTTTCTCTGTGAATCTGTTTGAATTAAGTTTTTGCGAGCGCCAGGACTTGGCAGAGCATTGAAGCAACCCAGTCAGAATATGTCTAGAGTGCGATCATTATTCGTGCATAGATTTTGCTTTGCCAGGACAATAGTTTTGCGGACTTTACGGCAAAATCCAAAAAGCATTCTCGGTGTTTCAGTTTGCGATTCGAACCAGCGCGCTGCCTATAGCGTAGATTCGAAAAGAATCGGTACGGACCAGGTCCCTGCTTTAAGGCTCGGTTCAACGAGACTGCAAGTCGAGCACAAATTATTGGTTTGTCAGTTTAAGTTTCGAACCAGCGACCTGCCTTTTGCTTCAATTCAACAAGACTGAGAGCCTAAAAAAGAAATGGGATTTTTTAAAGTTTGCGGTGCAAGCCAGCCTTTAGTTTCAGTTTGACGAGCCTGTCGGTATTTCCGCTTATGGTTCGAACCAGCGTACTGCCTTTAGGTTCGGTTCAACAAGACTGAGAACGCATAAAAGAAATAGTGTGTGTTGCAGTTTGCGGTTCGAACAAGCGTCCTGCGTTTAGCGAAGCTCGTCGTCATCCCTTGAAGATATCTCATAGAGGTAGATGAAGTATCTGCGAAGGAATTATCGCAATTGCATCCTCCAGGCGACACTTCTAGACATAGCTGCCAAGTCTAACGATTTGTTTTGTCAAGCGAAACGCGTTCGTATCGCCTTCTTATCTTCCAAAGTCGTGTCGCTGCTGTCAAGTTCTTGTCAATTTGTCATTTGGCTGCCTGCTGCTGTTGCTGCTGTTAAATGCAAATAGTTGGCAGCAATTAGCGACTGCAGCTGCAACAGTGCCGCTTAAAAGTGTGCGGCCATTGTCGGTGGACGCCGCTGCTCATTCATGAGCAAATTAAATAAAGAAACTTTTTAATACATTTGCGTTGCGAGTTTGGTTTCTATTTGCTGCTCGCCATTCGCTTTGCCACTTTGTGAAAAGTTTACTTTGCTTTTACTTCGGCCACGCGCCGCCTCACGGCGCCAATGGGGGCTGGGCGTGGGCGTGGGCGCAGGGTGGTGGGGCGACCGTTAGCAGGGGCTTTAGCATGATTTATGCCGTTGTTGCGCATTCTGTTTGCTTGCTTGTTGCAAGGCACACTCCGCCCCTCCTCCCGCACATCCAGCACATCCCACCAGCGCCTGTGGCAAGGCGTAGCAAAAATGTAACTAAAAGTTGCGTGCAAACATTTGCACTATCTGTTAAGTGCTGCCCGCCCACGCCGGCCATGTTCTGGCCAGCCACGCCTCCCTCGAACGCAGTGCGTTAACAGCCAGCAGCTTGCAGCTAACAGCTTGGAGCCCCGGACCCCGGGCCCCGGCCGCCGCCGACGCCGCCGCCGCCGACGCTCACGGCCAACCGTTGTCTTCTTTAGAGGCTCTGGGCCGCCGCTTAACCGACAACCGACTGCACTTTAGCGGATTTGTGTTTTCTCACCCATTTGAAAGGATTACAAAGCGAGAGAAGCGACGCGGCAAAAGTTTGCCGTCTGGAATAGTTAGTAGAAGCAACCACAGCAACAACAACAACAATAACTACAACATTTGTTAGCACATACAATGTTGAGAGAGAGAGAGAGACACAGAGAGTGAGAGAGAGAGAGAGTGAGCACTTACTTACCCCTGCCGCCCTCGGTGCGATAATATTGAGTTGGGGCGGCCGCCGAGGAGACGCCTCTATTCACGCCAACGCCTCCAGTAGATTCATTTGGCTCCGGCTCCGTATTCTGTGTATCCAGAATATTGATCATGCGTGGTGGTTGTTCTGGGAAAGAGATTTGAAATAATTTAAGAATTTTTCCAGATTTTATATACTCTCAGACCATTTCCTATCTCAACAAATATGATATTATTGCTTGTTTGGCTGGCTCGAGGAGGTTGAAACTCCACGTCAAAGAGCGGAGACGTGTAAAACAATTGCCCTGAATACGGTTGCCGAAGTGCAGCCAAAATATATTGGTTAGATTCAAACAAAATTGCATTTAAATTTGTCTTGAATAAATAAACCCCGCACCTCGAGCCAGCCAAACAAACAATTATAAAATGGAAAGGTCGCACAACATCAAATATGATATTAATTTAAAAAAACAAAATACTAACTATAAATATAGCAATTAAGCCATTTTTTTCTTTCCTTATGTCTATTTCCACCCGCAGGAAGGCGTTTGCATGAAACATTTTGTTTACTTCCGATCAGCTTTAAACTTAGTTAAAAAGATCTTTCTGATAATTTATTTGGGTTAAAACTCAATACCCTTTGGGTGGACAACACTGTTTAAAGGTTGTGTGAGCGAATGTTAAAGCCTTTTCCGATCATTAAACTATTTTGCTAACATGTGCGAGATTCCACTCGGCTGGCTGGAAATGAGGGTTTTATTTTCCCATGATCGAACATTTTGTTTTCTAAGATTCGAGCCTTGCCAAGGCAGAGTTGAGCCCGTTTGTATTTCATACAAATTTTTCCACCCAAAATTCCATCTGCTATAAGAATTACCTTCGGCGTTGTCGCCTTCAATTTTCACATAATCCTAAGCAATTTTTTAACTTTGTCAATTCTAAACGAAAGACATCTACTTTGCCTTCTTCGGTTAAGTTTGCAGATGAGAGCGCGAACACTGATCCAGGCATAGCCGATCTGTTCGCAAACTTTTTTCAAACTACCTACTCCTCCATTAGGTATAATAAAAATCAGCCTTATCCTTATCAGTTACAGAGGTCAAACTGCATCTTTAATCCCATTATTACTGAAAGTTCGCTTCTTAGCGACCTTAATACTATCAAGCCGGTTTACTCGCCGGGCCTTGATGGTGTTCCTGCTTGCTTAGATACTGCGCTGCAGCATTATGTAAACCTGTTTTAAAACTTTTTGAATTGTCCGTAAACACTTCATCTTTTCCGACCATCTGGAAGGAATCATACATTATCCCTCTCCATAAGAAAGGGAGTAAGTCCGATGTTGAAAACTATAGAGGTATTTCCAAATTATCCGCTATACCTAAAGCTTATGAGAGAATTATAACATCTCAACTACAGCATTTATGTAGTTCTATTATTTCACCTTCCCAGCATGGGTTCGTGAAGCGCAGATCTACAACCACTAACCTTCTTGAGTTTGCTTCGTTTGTAATTGATGGGTTTAAGGAAAGAAAGCAGACTGACGTCATCTATACTGATTTCAGTAAGGCTTTCGACTCTGTCAACCATTCCTTGTTGCTTCATAAAATAAGCCTTCTCGGCTTCCCAGTCAATCTTTTGAACTGGATATCAGAGTATTTGCGTGACAGAACCCAAAAGGTTCTTTTCAGAAATTCATTCTCTAAACGTATTCTGGTGACTTCCGGTGTTCCTCAAGGTAGTCATCTTGGCCCGCTACTCTTTACTCTTTTCATCAATGACCTTCCCTCGGTACTGTCTCACTCTCGAGTATTAATGTATGCTGATGATGTAAAATTATGCCTTGCATATAAGGATATTGCATCATGTTATCTCTTACAAGCGGACATTGATGCGTTTCAGGCTTGGTGTCTAGCCAACCTGTTAAACTTAAACTGCTCTAAATGTAAGGTTATGACCTTCTATAGAAGCCCTCCTCAATTTGTTTCTTACATCCTTGATAGCATACCGCTTGAGCGTGTTAATAGTACTTCTAATGAAGTTAATGATCTAGGTGTCATCCTTGATCATAAACTTAAATTCGACTCTCATGTTAATACCGTGGTCAATAAGGCTAGAATAGTTATGGGTTTCATCAAGCGATGGTCAAAGGAGTTTGACGATCCGTACACGACAAAAACACTTTATATATCTTTGGTACGACCTATTCTTGAGTATGGCTCATGTATCTGGTCACCACAATATGCTACCCATCAGGGCAGAATTGAATCCGTTCAGAAACAATTCTTGTTTTTTGCCCTTAGTGGTTTAAATTGGGATCCTCGTGTGCGGTTACCGTCATACTCCAGTAGACTTCTGATGATTAACCTTCCTTCTTTAATTAATCGTAGAACCATGCTGGGTGTAATATTTATTCATAAATTAATTACTGGTGAAATCGACTCTTCTGTGTTGATTAGCCAATTAAATTTCTCTATCCCTACTAGACTAACACGTAATTTTGTACCTTTATCGCTTCAATTTTGCTCAACTAATTATGCCTTGCATGAACCGTTCAGGGTTCTCTGTGATGACTATAACAAGCATTACAGAGTATTCTGCTCGGAAGCTTCTCTTCCTCGTATAAAGTCTTCTATTCTAAACTATTTAGCAAGTAGATAGTCCTATTTTTATTTGTAATTGTATTTGTACACGTACTCGTTGTTTGTATCGACTTTTTTTTAATATTATTTTTTTTTCTTCATATTTACTTTTCATTTCGTGTCGTACGTTATACGACTGCGCCCCTCGGTCGGTTGGGCGGGAGGTGGGATGCAGTACGTTGCATCGGGATTCGCGTAAAAAAAAAAAAAAAAAAAAATATAAAGACCACCCGAAATCCAAAAAAATCTGACAATCCCACAATTCATTTATTGCCTGACTAGATCAAGTTAGTTTGGTTCGAGTGATAGATTTTGACAAACTTTTCCGACAATTTGCCTTATTATGTTATCGTGCAGCTCGGACTTGGCTAATTTCTACAAATTTTGAGATTTTATTGTCTGTAAATTTTGACTAGAAACAAACGATGCGCTTCCCAGGTTTCGTCTCTTGATTGGCTTCACTACAATTGTTTAAAGTGGGTTTCTTTCCAAATCAATTCGTTTTCTCTATTCGAAAGCACTTATCATACATTATTGTAGACCCCCTCCACGTACTGCCCCATGCTATAACTTTTGGAAAACACTGTACGCTTGTTTTTGAACTTATTGTTTATGAACTACCATCATATTAATACACATTCCTTGTTGAACCCATTTGTGCTCTCTGGTATGGTATGTCGTTTACTTACTGATGCACGGTGCGATGGGGGAATGGCTTTGTTGGTAGCCGCGGGCGCAGCGATTGCAGGTGAGGCCCGTAACGCCGTCCTTGCACGGACATTGACCGCTCGTGTTGTTGCAGATCTTGCCAGATGAGCCGATCGGATGGCACTCGCAGGCTGCAAAAAGGGAAATAGAACAGTTGAGAGCCGATCAAGAATCAGTTGAAAGGCATTGAGATACAGATACAGATACATTTACAGATACAGATATATTTGTTGTGGCAGTCGCAGCTGCAGCTGCGCCGCGTTGAGAGCTTAATTGTGCTGGCCGCACTTCAAAGTCTTTTACTTTACTTTTTCTTTTGCCAATCGCAAATGCAATCTGCAATCGACACATACACACACATATACACACGCACACACACACACACACACACACGACTGATTGCCACTTGAATTTAACATGAAGTTGCTTTCAAGTTTTCTTTTTCATCGCGCTTTTCCATTGTCTCTGTACGTTTACGAGCCGTGGAAATGTGCATTAACAGTTAGCAGAGACTGTCGGCTGACACGGCCGCAAATTGACCAAAAGAGCGGCCGCGATAATGAGTTCTTTTTTTCATAAATATGTTATATATATATTTATCCCGTGCGATTACTGAGTTATTTTGCATATTTGTACTCTTCCGGCTAGAAGAATTCAATTTTGTGAAAAAATGGCAACGCCATGCGTTTAAGTCGCAACACTCCTCCTATTTACGGTAATTGTTAAATTTTGGTCGGTGCTGCCATTTTTGCTGTGTATTGCTAGGTGGCAACGCTGCGATTTCTAAGCTGCCAGATTTTGATTGAGTAGTTCAAGTAGTAAATGCGAATCTGGCAGCTAGTTTGACAGCATGTTAAAGTCCTTTAGCTAGAGTTATTTTAAACGCTCGTAGAGTACTGGCTAATATATCTATATAATCTTAGCACAGTTTTATACATACACTGGAAGAAATTACCCGACATTGCAAGGCGTAAATACTTTAAATTGAACTGGTACCGAAATTATTTGTGTTATTCGCGCCAGTTTCAGACTTATGCAAAACATATGCTATGCATTCGCTATATGCTATGCTCAGGCATTGCATCGATCGAATTAATTGCTTGTAATTTATGTTTTTATTAGTCGAGCTTTAAAGCCATTTCGCCAGCGGCCTTTCATTTTTTTAATACTATTTATTTTTTTGCTGCCGCGCTTTGTGGCACGCGGCGTTTAGCTGCCACCCACAAAGGACACAAATGTGTGTGCTTAATGGCTGCTTAGATCTCTCAGAACTAGCTGCTCCTCATTTGCTGCCCGAAAGCCGACGAGGCGGGGGTTTTTGCCAACGCCTGCATTTTGCACTTGAATGTGGTCGGTTTAGGTTAATAAGCCGCTTTCGGCCACACACTTTAAATGCAATGGCCCTTAAGACTTGGCGTGTCTAAAGCATTACTTGCAACTACTGAGCGGTAAACTGAGACTCTACATATTGCCTGGGCAGTGCGGGGTGGACCGTAGGGTCGCGAATGAAACTGGGAATGGAAATGGGTATGGGACTGGGCATGTAGCTGCCATAGAGCTGAGTGTGCAGCGTGCGTGCAACATTTGGTAATTTAATCCGATTTACAATAAATTAAATGCGATTTATATGCACAGAGCGACACATCCGGAAGATAACAACAACAATGACAATGACAACAACAACAACAGACAATAATAACTTGCTACAACAACAGCACTTTAACCATTTTGGCGCTCTTGTGTCCATTGTTGGCCACAGGGCATACGCTCAGTTATGGGTGGGCGTGGCAGCAACAATATGACAACAATATGACCATACGTATGTGTGTGTGTGTGTGTGTGTGTGAGTTATCTGAACTCTCCACAGCTCGACTGCTGGCATCCTGTTAAAATGGTCAAGGCAAAAAAAAAAAAGGAAAAACAAAAAAAAAATAGCAGCAACAACGAGTTCATTACGCATCCTGCCCCATATCACAGACATGAATATGAACTTCAGCCACGCCGCCCGCTTCCAGCGCATATGCATATGCATATGCATATATGCATATATGTGTGTGTGTGTGTGTGTGCGTCTGTGTATTCCTGGCATTTTCCATACGGTCCGTGCTGCGCTTTTTTGCGCATTGACCAAGCAAGAGATTATGAATTTTCATTATAATAAGCCACAGAGGCACACACACACACACACACACACACACATATAGACAATGATAATCACACTCGTAGAAAACAACACACAGTCCCGCCTCCAGTTTTGACGCCCACTTCTATTCACAATGTAATCGAGTTGCTGCATTTTTGCTTAGCTTTAGCTGGATTCTATTTAATGTTTGCCGGCTGCAAGGCTTGGCTGATTCATTCACATTCATTCGCATATCCGATAAGTTACCGGGGAGCACCTTTCACCGCGTTGACTCACTGCACGAAAGGACGACCCAAATAGCCGCATTGAATCACAGTCGAGTTGCCAGCTTTGATACAAGTCTGTGTGCATGCAAAAGGCCCAAGCCACACAAAGAGTGTGTCAGTCTCTGGCCAGCAAGAGATGCTCCTGCTCCAATTTGTACGGCTCCAACAACAGATGTCTCTGTCTGCTCTGTTGTGCACTGAAAGGGCTCTGTGAAAAATTGGCTCTTAATTAGGGCAGCACGTGAATCAGCCAGCAGCCAAGCAGCCAAGCAGCCAAGTGAATCAAAGTAACATATTCATCATGACGGGCATGGATGAAAGTGCAGCTGGACAGCTGGACGGCTGTAGAGCTGGAGCTTAAAGAAATCTCATTGCAGACAATATAACAAGTATATTTGAAGCAGTTCCTTGTCTCAACTATTTTCCTTATCCATTTCGCAAATATTGCAAAATATAGTTCAGATATAATCCTGTTTTAGCTGTAAATCAGAATGAACGAAATAATTGTCAAGCTTTTCGGCTATATATCAGCTCCGGGCAAACATTATTTATGCACCTGACTGAACGTTATGGATTTATGTAGACATTTATACAAATTTGACAGCCATCAATTAGACTTTAGAGATTTTGGCCTGGTTTTTCATTTGATATTCAGTTATTGGCACTTTGCTTGCGGTTCATTTATTTACCCACAAATTTTCTGGATTTCCAATTTTTGACAGAGCCCTGTTTCGCTCTTATTTACAATGCTTAAAATTTGTTTGGCTTTTATTTATTTTCCTTGGGCTTCCAAAAATTAATTAACCGAAGTTTCACAGTGTGCGCCGTTTGCGTGCTCACACTCACACAGATACTTACACTTACTTACACACACACACACACACACACCGATTCACATTCAGATATTCATATTCACACTCACACAGCGCGGCTCTGGGCGAAATGTAAACATCATAAAGCAAATCAAGCGCAATTTGTTATTGTTTATTTCAACTTTGCGCAAGCGAACCAACCACACCAATACCCACGCCCACGTCCACGTCCACGCCCATGGCCGCCAACCGCCAGCCCCCAGCCTCCTCTTAGCTGACCGCCAGCAAAAAGTGCGTAACGTCGACGTCGCAGTGGCCACTTCCCATCAATTGCCATAAAATATTAGCCGAAATTTCGTAGTCCAGCAGAAAAAATGGTGAGCAATAAAAAGCACAGCTGCCGCCCCTGGGAGGGGGCCGTAGAAGGGAGGGGGGTGCCTGCTGCTGTTTGTTATTATTAGACAAATAGATTCATGCAATTTTCAAAAGAAACCAAACACAGAACAAGAATTATGAAAAGATTTCGCCTCGTCGAGTCGCAATCGAATGATTTGCTGTGCGAGGGATTACACCTGACCGCATCCGATCTGGTCGAGGTGAACACTAAACAGACCGCGCTCCAGCCAGATACATTGTACATCTGATGGATGCTCGGCATGAATCATGCTTGTTGCAACATGCAACAGATTGCACTATTTGTACATTTCATGCACAATTTGCCGCACTTAAAGTGTGAATACACTCATAGTATTCGTATTCTTAATCACATTTATACCGATAGGATTGTGATTACAAATGAATACAACCAAAATATTTATATCATTTATACAAATGTTTAATTATATTATTATTGGCCATCCATTCAATTGGTGTGAGTAGAAATGAATACACGAATTCGAGTGTATATATTTAATGAATACGCGTCGATGAATATGTTTTGAATGTCTTGTAAATCATATTCAAAACGATATATGAATATCCATCACAAAATTCAATTATTTAAAGCTTAAATATTTTTCGATTAGTTTTGGACAACCATTTTATTTTAATTGTGAGTACAAATGTATGGTCCAAATATTTGTATTTCTTATATGTATATTTTATGAATCACATTCAAAATCAAATGAATGTAGAAGTTAATCGACGATTTAGAGTTTAAATTTTGAATATCCTTGTTGTGAGTAAAAGGACATCTAATAGAACTTAATTCTATTAATTAAAAGATATGAGCATTCATGAATACACTCGCAAGTTGAGTAACACTTTAAAATGCCCAAATAATCAAAGTTGTGAATAGAAATGAAAGCACTGAAATAAATAAGTAAATAAGTACTTTTGGGTACTTTGCCTCCTGCATCAAGAAACTGCTTGAAATTAAATAATCAGTGAATACATTCAAGCCAATCGAACTGAATAGTCCGTCTTTCCGCCTAGTCTGGTTGGGTATTGGCGGATTCTCTTTACTGGCCTATTAATAAATCAATGGCTTCACACGGCGCGACAAAAGTTATGCTCCATTCTGGTAGGTCGTCCACATCCCTGGTCCTGGTCCTGGGCCTGCTTCTGGTCCTGCTCCTGCCGCTGCTCCTGTCTCTGCCCAATTGCTGGTGGGTAAAAGTTTATCGCGGTTGCAACTGGCGCAAAGTTCGCTTAACTTTTGCGACGATGCCAAATGAGCAAAGACTCTCGCAGGCGAATCCCTTACAGACTTCGAGCTGGAGAAGTTGCAGGCTGGGCCGACCTCTGCTCAAATGGATTGTTACAATTTTGTTGCATGTACAACACGGCAAGACTGCAAACTTTTTGGCATCAGGTGCGAAGCGTGGAGGCCCCGGCAGTGGCAAGAAATAAGAGCCTCATTGTATTTGGAAACTTTGGCGCACTTTTCAAATTGTGCGTTCAAATCGAGACACTGACATAAAGACTATTAAAAATCAAACGAAGCGCATAAAAGTAGGCAATTTCACATTGCCAAAAGATCTGACGGGGGCCGCTCCTGGGCGAGCTCTCGGTGGTTAGCCTTGGGGTGGGGGTGGGGGTTGTGGAATCTACGAAATGGCAGCGCCAATTTGACGCTCGAACAATTTGCACAGCTTTAAATGTCAACTCGCATGCAAAATGTCATAATTCAAATTCCGGCTACAGCCTGCCCACGCCCACGCCCACAAAAGCCGCCGGAGAGCCAAAAGCGCGGCCAGCCTGAGGTTTGCTCTATGTGTGTGTGGGTGGTTGCTCCTGGTAGTGCTGCGGGCAACGCGATATGCAGTGCTTATACCCTAAGACCTCAGTCGAGTTGCGAGGGTTGATCAGCGCACAGAGCTGGCTGGGATGAGATACACAAAATTCATCTGTATGCTTCTGAGTAGTATAGGTATTTTGGAATCTACCCCTAGACTTTCGTCTTCTTTTAATTTTTTAAATAATTTCAAGTAATATGGCTAAGCGGATTGGTTGTTCTGTGCTTCTCACAAGCTTTTATAAAAACAAAAGTTGTAGAATTATTTATGGATGTTATGTTACGTTATGTCCTACATTAATGAATACATTTTAATCAATGGTTCGCTTCACGTTTTGACCGAGCTTCCTGCTTCAAAAATATAAATTTAGTTTCCATTAAAAATATGCTTAGAAAAATGCATGGGTTGGCACCCCACGTTATAAATGTCTTGTATTCGGATCACTTTCAATAGTTTTTGTATTGAACAAACCATTTTTAAACAAAATTCGGTTCGGTTCAGGTTCCGGTTCAGCTGTTATTTAGGCAGCTGGCTTCGCTAAAGGTTCAGCTCATCGCAAGAAGTCAATTGGTAGTCTGGGCTTAAGCCGACTCGGCTTAAACTCGACTTAAAGCATTGTTATTTTAAGCGCACTATTTTTTAACAAAATTAAATGGTTCTAAACGCTTGTAGAGTATTTTTGGTTCGTACTCTTCGAACTCTATTAAATTCTATATCAGAAATCTATATCAATTATATGTACAGGGTATTTGCCGTTGCCAATTGCGTCCGACTTTTTGCTAGCAGCAACTTTTATTGCTGCGCCAGCGTAAAATTCGCTACGCCGCTTAGTTCGTGCTCCCCCCGGCCCCCCTTTACATAGTTGTAATAGATTTTTGTAGCTTAGTTTTTAAAACCATCAGGACTTACCGCCACCCGCCACCCACCACCCACCGATCCCCCTTCCTTACTTTTTGTAAGCTCTATGATAAATTCATTTTGGCCTGGCATTCAATTAAGTAAGTTGGCCGGAACGGTCGCAGCTCGACCTTTAACCAATTTGTAACAGTTGCAAAGCGAGTTTTATGAAATTCTAATGATGTTTCCGCCCCCGTCCGCACAATATACACACTCACACCTACTCACCCCAAACCTAACCCACCGCCACCCCTGTCTAATGATTACGTTGGCAGCGGCTGCGTTTCATGAACTTGCTGCGGCAAAATGGGCAGTTAAAGAAGTTTCTGCTCGGTGTGTGTGTCTGTCTGTGTGTGTGTATGTGTCAGTGTGTGTTAGCGTGTCTGTGTGTGTGTGTGTGCAAGTGTCTGTCGCATAGGTAATTCATGACATTATTTTAATTGCTGAGGCTGCTGCTGTTATTGCTGTTACATTTCGCACGTGACTTTCTGATTTTATGGCTTTTAATTTCACGTATTTAGCTACGGATATTGTTAATTGTATTCATGTCCGCCCTCCCCCAACCCGCCCAGACAACGACACGCCCATTTGTATTGCCTCGTTTATGACATGCCATATACATATAATTTTGTCCCATTGTGTTATTGACACAAAAGCCAAGCACTGCCAATTTGCGGTATCTTTTGCATTTATAGGGTAGCAAGGGGTATAACGAAATGTGCAAAATCCTAGCCTCAAAACTGTTACAAAGCGTCCTGGCCATAAGCTGTGCTCATAATGTCAAACTGGATTCATTTTATTTCGAACATTACTAGCTTAATGTAGCCAAGAAGCAGTTGTGAGAGTATCGCAAAGTCGTGTTACTGTTGTTGTTTTTCTCCATTTGATGTTGCATGGGGCATAAAATTAATGATGTCACAGCGGTGACATAAAAAGCAGAGCACACTTTTCGGGGCGGGGACGGCTTTTAATTATCCAAAGATTTGTAACAAACAGCAAATATAATAACAACCAAAAGCTAAACTAATATGAATAATGATCAAATGTGTGTGTGTGTGCGTGTATGTGTGTGTGTGTGTGTGTATGTGTATCTTGCAATCTCGCATTGGACAAATAATAATGTGTAATTTTCCGGTCATTGAAACATTTGCGCAAATAAGGAAATTGGCTGAGCCGAAACTGAAATGGCTTTGACAACATGTCTGTCCAAGTGTGTGTGCGTGCGTGTGTGTAATGGTTTGCCTGGTCATCCGTTTGGACAGCCCACAATGTCTGTCCCTATTTGCCGTGCCCTCGCCCGGCCCTGCTGACTGACGGATGAGTTATGGCTCTGGCCACGTCTGCTTCATTTTGCTCTGCTCAAGTAAATCATTTGAATATTTAAATTAAATCGAAATCATGTCAACAACAACAACAACAACAACGACGGCAACTGCAAGTTGTTTGTGCATCTTCACTCCTGTCCCGGAAGTCTCTGCACAAAGTGTTTGCTTTAAGGCGTTAATTATAATGCGAGACATGCGAGCAGCGCGTGTTTTGCCATCTACGGGAAAACTTATGATATCTCAAATATGAATCGAGTTGAAAAATTAAATAAAATATCAAATATTTATGACTGACGAGCAGATGTAGAGAGCAGCTTACAAGCTGACAGCTAGACGTAATATATATATATATATATACCTACATAATATGAATGTATGTATGTGTCTATGTGTAATCAGTATGCAGCAAAATCAAGCCAGAATCTAGTCGAAGGTTGGTTGGTTCTCTGCAAAATCGATTAAAAGCTGTGTATTATCAAAGGGTATTTAACTATTAAAAGTCTTAGCACTTTTAAAAGCTTGTTAGGTTTTAGTTAATTTGGACTTTCATTAGTCTTGGATTGTTTTTTATACCGTGACCTTATGGAAAATGGCTGTAAAGTTAATACTAGTTTTGTGCCAATGTATCTAACAGCCAGAAGGAAGCATCTCAGATACATAAAGTGTTTTTATTCTTGATCAGCGGCACTAGCCGAATCGATCTAGCCATGTCTGTCTGTCTGTCCATAGTTATTAACGCGTCGATCTCAGAACTTATAAGAGCTAGAGACTGAATTTTAAGCTTAGAAGCAATCGATTCAAATCCTTATCGAAATCCTGTTTTTGTGCAAATCTTTAGGGTTTTAGATCTTTTAAAAAGTTAGATAATATAGCCCGTTAGAAGTTTCTTAATATCCATAATTAAGTTACTAATTATTTATATTTCTACTTTTGAAAAGTTTCTCCCTTAAGTATCTTTTAAAACTGATTATCTAGCAGCTGTGCTGCTTTTGCCTTCTGTCAGCTAAAACATTTCTTAGACATTCATGTTGGCAAATTTGTTTCTTGGTACGAGTGCTCATCATATGTGAAAAGTGCTTGCTCAATAATGTATTTGCTGAGGATCTACGTAGTTTGTCCGTTTTAGTTGTTTTATTCTAGATATTCTGAAGAAATTCATCTTGGCGAAATTGTTTCCTCGCATTTTTCCAGCTAAAAAGCTTTTAGCTGCTGCCCTTGTGCTTGTTTTTGGTTCTCAGGAAAATGTTTGCAAATTGCTTTGCCCAAATCTTTGATATTAAATTGATGCGATTTCATCGATTGATTTATGCAGACTTTTCAAGGTATATACTAGAAGTATTTATCTTTCGAAAAGCTAAACCCAATTATCATTTCGCATGCATCAAAGAATTTTTATTGAAATGCGAGCCACTTGTTCTATTGCGGCAGATTGGGATATATTGCGTCAACCGACTGCTGTTTCCATGCTATATGCGCTGCACTTGATCTGGATCTGAAGTACCCGCGCTTGTAATGCGGCGCAAATGTTGCATTAAGGCTGCCGGCAGGTCAAGACAACTCCAGACAGTTGACTAATTGAAAGGCAACTCGCCAAATGGTCAACCCAAGCCAAACCAAGCAGGACATAAAACATTCTGCCAGCACGCAACAACCACAACTGCAACAACAACAATGAGAACGGGCTGAACAACAATGAGAACAAATGTAAAAACCACAATGCAAAAATGTTTTAAACAAATTGCACGCGTGTCAAAATTTAAATGAATAAATTTCTTTCGACGTTGCGCAAATAAAACAAAAAAAATTAAGGAAAGGCAGCAAAATAAAATAAATAAAAAAAACAACAAAAATGTTGAAAATAAAACAAAATTCTGCAAAGAGAAGCCGCCGACGATTAAACACAGCAAGGCTTTAGGTGTGTGTGTGTGTGTGTGTTGATGCTTACTTGACTTATTTACGATTTGCGCATTTGGCTGGCCTTGTAAATTTGGTTGTTGTTGTTGCTGGATTTGTTTGCGCTGCGTTGTATAATTAATTAAAAATCGATAAGATTTTGATATGGATTTAACGGCTTTTCAGAATTATGATGCTTAGTCAGCAGCAGCAGCCACAGCAGTGACAGCAGCGACAGCACCGACGTCTTTTGAGAAATGATGACAAATGGGACACGCGGCGTATGCGCAATTCGCAGCTGCGGGGGTCGGCAACCAGCCGAGCCGAACAGGAACTACAATAACAGCAACAATTACATTCACAACAATTTATTTGTAGGAAATAATATATTTTGTTTGTTGTTCTTCTTTTTTTTCTTGTGCTATTTAAGCACCTTTTTTGTTTGTTTACAAATCTCAATTTGCAATTGGCCAAAAACGAATATGGAAAATTTGTTGTGCGGACGTCAGCTCTGATACGAAACGCACAGTTAGATGGATATAGATTCGTTTCTATATGCATATGTGGGCTAAATATAGTAATTGCCTAGTTTTGTTTTTAGCCAGCCATCTGCTCTTGTTGTTGTTGCTGTTGCTGTTCGACCAATTTATTTGGCCGAGTTGATTAGACGGCGCGTGAAAATTATTGCCAGCTCATAAATTAGCTGACCACACTGCCCAGTTCCTGTTGAGCTAATGCTTGTTCTGATTATACCCTGTAGCCATAACATGTTTAGGGTATATCAATCGTGTAAATAATATGTATTTATGTCTATATGGATCTGTTATCTGTACTGCAAACGAAAGTGTTATGAAAAGTGGATCAGATACATATATACATATAACATCGATTATATTTTGTTTATCGATATGAGCGCGTTTTCGAATATTGCAGGTAAACAAAAGTTATTTAGCACTTTTTTTTTGGAACTTAATTATTTTATTTATTATATGCCGTTACTGTAGCTTAATAACTTTTATCAGCGTTAGTGATTCAACACTAAACTAAGCTAATTCGGATCCGTGTACAGGGTATTTGACAGCCTGTCAGTGTCGAGTGCAGCATTCGTATTTGTCTTTTCGGATTCTTAAATCGGGCTCTCAGTTCTTGACTGCCCATCGATTGGCAAGCGCGGCAAATTTATCGGTTACATAAATTATTTGGAATATTTTTAAAGGTCGTTCTTGAAAGAGATTGCATTTTTTGATAATGTTGGCTCTTTACGAGTTATGGACATAATTTGGGCTAATTAGTGTGAATTGGGGAGGAATTTTGTTTGTTTTTCTTTTGTTTCAAGTGTGGCAACAGTTAATTAAATTTTAAGTAGCGCCTTACCGACTCGTTCTGGAATTTCTTGAACGGTTTTGGCATAACGGAATGCCCACACGGCCCCCGGGGGGTAGCATTCGAATATATAGCGCATGTGGCAATTCATCACAGTTGACTTACCTTTGCACACCTTGCGATGATTCAACGGCTTGCTGGGATCCCGATAGTAGCCCTCCTTGCACAGATGACAATTGCGTCCCGTGGTCGAGTGTCGACAGTTCTGGCAGACGCCGCCAGAGACGCCAAGTGAGATGCGAAAGATATCCATATTGAAGCGACATTGACGCGCATGATTATTGCAATTGCACACTGCGAAAGAAAGAGAGAGAGAGAGAGAGGGAGAGAGTGAGTTGGTCAATTAGAAAGAGCTGGCTGGATGAGCATGTAATATATAGCATTTGCCTAACTATCTCTTAACTACCATCAATGGCTTTATTACGCCCCATTTTAAACTTGGCAAATGCGTTAAATGGAAATAAATGGAACGCAAATCGTCCAACAATGCGCAACCGAAGCACGAGATGGGCTCCAGCTGGACTGGGTGGAGTGTGGAGGGTTGAGTGGGGGCTGTTGGCATTGATGGGGCCAAGGCATGTCATTTTTCTAGCGGGACATTGGCTTCTATTGCATAATTTATGCGGCGATTTGTTTGAACGGCTTTAAGAGCCATCATCAGCATTGGAATAGAACCATCCACGACTTTGTGCTCTATACCCTATAGCCTACTCGGCACGGTAGCTTCCTTTAGCTGGCTTTAAAATAATATTGTCAATTTCTTATAATAGCGTGTAAAAGGCGCATTAATGCTCTTCATTTAAGTTTAGTTATTATAAAAAACTGAGCTCAAATTTGTTTAACATCTAAAACTAGCTCAACCAGCATTTCGACTCAATGCTTAACCTTTACTTCCGCTGGAAGCCCAGTCGTATTAGAAAATTCTTATATAATTTATTTGCATTTTATTCCATTATCTATAAGTTAGGGCATTTGGAATTCGTTGCGTGTTTAGTTTTGTCTGTCGCTTCATGTTTTGCTTTTGGCAAACAATTTTGCTATTGACATTCGATGACGTCTGCTGTGTTGGCATCTTTAGCTCCCCATCGTCAGCTTTGTTCGAGTTGAAGTCCAACTTGGAGCTGTCAATGGCAAAGGCCGACGCTTGCAGCTTGTGGCTACACAAAAAAAAAAAGAGAAAAAAACTTGAAGCGTGCCTCAACTCTACAACTGTCCACCTATCCATGCAAGTCAAGTGTATACGTGTGTGTGTGTGCACACATGTTATAATTATCTTTCACACATTGTGAGGCGCAGACAAAGCGGCTGCCTGTCGTCTGCTGCTCTGTCCACAGAGCCCCTCTTTGCGCTTCTCAGGCGCTAGGCGCGCGCCAGCCGCAGACAAAGTTATGTCAGCGCAAATATTTGAGAGCAGTCGACTTGTCGGGGCCATTGGTTGCTATGTATGCACACAAGCACACACATATACATATTTCTTTTTGCGAATGTGCGCGTGTGTGTCTCTGTGTGCAGGTGCTGTATGAAGAAGCGTCAACAGAAGAGCTCTGTGTGCAAATATTTAGAACAAAACATGGAAAAGCTCTGCCACGACGTGTGGCTAATTGCCAAGCCGAAGGGCCGAGTGGGCTTGGCCGCGGATGCGGATCCCTTCCCATAGTCCGGTGTTAAAAAATGCTAGATAATTAATTTTAATGACACACTTTTTGGCAGCTGACTGCGAATACAACTTGATTTATGGCTTAGCCTTTTCGATTTCGTGTAAATCTCACTCACAAAGATTACAAAACGCGTCTTAAAACTATGCATAAAACTGTTCATTAGGCCACGATATTTGTGGCCCGGGCGTTATCTGAGCCACGCAACGCGTCGCATTGGTAATTAAGTTTAAATTTGATAAGTGAACCCAAAAAGCCAGCCACAGCACAATCAAATAGTCAGCTGCCAGCCGTATCTCAATCCGTATCCGCATCTGTATCTGTGTGTGTGTGCGTTTGTATCTGTAGCTGCATCTGCATCATCAGCTAGGCCCTCTAATTAACTGGCCCAGGGTTGAACATATTATACGAGGCGCTTTACTTTCAGCTTAAACACATTAGAGCCATGGCTAAGAGGGGAAATGGCTAAAGCGATTGACAGTTTTTCGATGCAGGCATAAAAGGAAGTAGCTGTGGTACGGGTTCGTTGAAGTTCAAATACCCTTCCAGACATATAACACATAAGAGCAAGGCTGAACTGACCACAATTTCAATTTCTTTTCTTTATTCAATTCAACTGTTCAAAGAAACCTTAGAACATATGAACCAACAACTGGTTCAAATCTTGAAGCTATCTGAAGCTATCTAGCTATCTAAAAATTGTAAGCTCGTATTAAAGCTTTAAGCCTCACTCGAGCAATGCTAAACTGACTCGTCCGACATGGATGTTACTTATGTAAGGATAGCTTTCGACATATAGAAGGACTAAGGACTAACCCAAGGCAAGGGTAAAACAGGAAGAGGAAGAGAAAGCCGAGAAAGCTAAAATCGTTTTATCGTTGACTTTGGTTATTGCCATCGCTTGCCCAATACTCAATGTGCTGGGCTCTGTCCAGTGTCTGGTGTCAACTGTCCAATCTCTGATGGTTATGTCCGTGTCCGTGTCCATGTCCGTTGCTCGTTGTCCTTTGGCCGTGTCCTCGCAGCGTTTTCAATTTGCTTGCCTTCGCGCTCGTCGACATTTCATCGTTTTATGATTGATTGCGTTTGCCTCGCTCTGATTTTCAGTTACCAAAATTGTGAATTTCGTGTCCATGCGAATGTAGCTCAATGGCAGCGATAACTAACGCTTCGCCGAGGGTGGTAGTTGGGTCTGTGTGGCATGTGGCATGATTGTCTGCCGCCCCTTCTTGTAGCTGCTGCTGCTGCTGCTCGCGCTCTGTTGGTATGCGTTTGCGGTTGCGGTTGCTGCTTTGCGTTTTTGCGCTGCAATTTGACAATTTCATCGCAAAATTGTTTTGGTGTTTGTGGCCATGTTCAGTTGTGGTATGCAAATGTGTGTGTGCGCGCGTGTGTGTGTTAGTCTGTGATTTATCAAAAGTGGTCGATTTACACATTTTTGTTTACGTGCAAGCGCTGGTAATTAATAATTTTTGGGAAGTACAAAGG
This sequence comes from Drosophila novamexicana, assembly GCF_003285875.2. Classification (NCBI taxonomy): domain Eukaryota; kingdom Metazoa; phylum Arthropoda; class Insecta; order Diptera; family Drosophilidae; genus Drosophila; species Drosophila novamexicana. Next base: position 158,732 of record NW_020824841.1, read on the forward strand.
CAACTGATTGTTCCCGGAGTCAAGTCTAAATTGCGAAATGCCAAAAGTCTTTTAGTCAATAAAATAAGAGCGAGAGAAAGGGGGAGAGAGAAAAGGCGAGAGAGCGAGGCAGAGCTAGTTGAATCATATCATTAAGCTTGCATATATTCAACACATTTGGTTTTTATTATTTCCTCGTTTGGTGGGCATTGTTCGAGTATTAGCTGAGCAGCTACTCAACATTTCCGTTTTTGTGAAATTCATTTTATGTGCACAATCTGGCAGCAGCTTTCGCTTCAGTTCGCCTCGGATCCTATCAAGCAAACGCATATGCATAATTCATTTCAATCTTCAGACCCAGCACAAATTTTGAAGATTTCAAAGTATGTGTTGACCTATTCCAAGTGACCTGGTTTGGCGGGTTGGTACGTGGTATTCGGGCTGGTGTGTTTGCATCTTATTTATAAACATTTTCGGCTTAAATGCCCCCAAGTAGTCATAAAATTTCCCGTTCATTCTAAACTTTGGTTTTATGCCCACATAAATTGTTCGCACTTTCTTCCCTGGAAGCGCCCATAATACTCAGAAATCCATTGCCGATTGTTGTGGATGCCATTGCTTGGGATCAGCACTCTCATCTGCATCTATTCCCACTTATATGCACAGACACTTATAATTGAGCTCTTTATATATTTGGCGAGGCTTCGTTATTAAGTATTACAATTATAATATCGGTGCTAGAACAAGAAACGGCTAATTGGCTGACAATTAGAGCCAAGCCAAAGAGCTTTGTTGAAAACCGAACTGTTCTACTTAAAAGACATTCGCGAATTCCGCTTTGAAATTTTATTTGATATTCGCCTAGTGCAATAGATATTTATGCCAGCTTTTGCATGCGGTATTGGCATGCGAATTTTAGGTAAAATATACCATCCACTTATTCGACTAACTACGCGATCTCGGCATCTATTAGGGCTAGTTGAAAAAACTTTGATTTGTAATTACCCAGTTGCTTGTGGAACGTCCTGAACTAACACTCCAGTTGATGGCTCTATTTTTTACTATAATCAACCAGGTATGAATCTTTCAAATATGAATATACAACAAATTGCCGAAATAAGTTAAAAGAAGAGAATGAGGCAAGATCTAACTACGCGAACCCAGCAGACCCAGCACTCGCCTCATAAAGCGACAGACAGACAGACAAAAGCATGTTTCATTTGAATCAGTGCGATGGATCACGAGCTCCATTGAACATCTCCAGAACAAAAACAAATTTCTGAAGCATTTCGTTTTGATATCGCCCCACAATCGACCTCTGGCATTTGCCACTTGTTTTGTTGTTTGCTTCATCAAAAGCTATGAGCATATTTTTGCCGCTTCCTTGCGACTGCAATTAAGGCGACAACAGCGAGGCGCGGCGTGGTAAGGCAAGGCAAGGCGTTGCACGGGGCGAGCTGCTTGCAGCTTTCGCGTGCCGCAGCTGCAACATTTTCCTTGTCAACGGCAGGCAGCAGAAACAACGATTACAAATTGTTTGCTGCCAGCGGCAAAATAAATAAATAAATACACAAAAATGTCTGCTTAAAAATAAATTTTTAGCTCAGCCACATTGTGGAATTCTGTTGTAGTTGTTGGCGCTGCCTGTTGCAGTTGCAGTTGCTGTTGTTGTTGTTGTTGTTGCTTTTGAGGTTTTGTTTTCCAATTAACACAAACGAATTAACATATAAATATATATAGAGAAGGCAATGCCGATATCCTGCCGCTAATAAAAAACAAAGTTCATGGCCCACACACGCACACACACACACTTTCATAAGGGGCTGAGTGAAGCCCAGATCGGCATTGTGAGAATTTATGTTTAGTTTTTCGTTGAATTGCGTTTCGTCTGCCTGTGTATGTGTGTGCGTGTGTGTGTGTGTGTGTGTTGCCCGTTTGTTTTCTTATTTAAATCAAGGTACAAAATTATTTTCAATTTGCCTCAAACGAAATGAGCCTCCACTTGGACTCTCAAATACACGGTATTTTGCCTTTTGCTTTTAATTTCAAATTCCGATTTCGATTTCTGCTCTTTTTTTCTCCCAAATTAGTGAAATGCAGCCCGGCGCGGCGCGGAGGCTGTGCGGAGGACCCCAAAGAAAAACAATAAACAAATTTTCAAAATGTTTGTGTGCTCAGCTTCAATTTGATGTTAGTTTTCCACGCGAACAGGCGAGAGCGGGACAGCAAACGAGGGTGAGTTAAATAAACGACTCGTTAAGACACATAAATAAAACGCACCAAGTTTCCTAATTAAGTCGCCCGAGCACACACAAAAAGTGGCCCAAAAATAAAAACAAAATAAGTAAAAGTCGAATAGAAGAACATTTTAAGTACAACGACTACGAAGTGGGCATACACTTTCCAAAAACATTTGGAAATCAACAAGGGAAAGGGAATTCCTAAAAAAGTTATCTATAAATGCGAAGTGAATAATTTGTAATATGCCCTTGTAGTTGCGTTACGAAAGGAGACCTGTTAGAACCAGAAAAAGAAACATCGCTGGTTCGATACACGGTTCGAAGCAGCTCTCTGCTTATAGGTTGGATTTGTACACCTGCTCTTACACGTCCATAAAGCCAGATTTCGCTTTATTGATTGATTTCTATTCAATTGAAATATTGTTCAAAAACTTAAGTGTTTGGGACTCAATGATTTTATGGTTTGGAATTTTTTATTTTGAACCAGATCGTGGTTTGGGTTAGTTTTTGCTTTGCTCTACATATGAGTTACGGACTCGTTGGGCTTAAGGCCAGTTTCCAGCCTTAGAAACTTGTGGCAGAAGGACATGAGTCAAATTAGCCAAGTCTGTTTATTTATAAGTTTAGCAGATATCTTTGGGCATCTCAGTATATTGCTATAACGTATAGTTGCCTTACAAATAATTGGTTTAAAATGAAGTTCTTGACCAAACTCAGCGAACTCTCTCTTATGACGCATTGCGTGAGGCTTAACAATAATTTAATTGTTAGGCAACCAGAAAACTTTGTGAAAAAGCGCAACAATGTTCTATTGAGTGTTGTTGTTGGTGTGTGTGTGTGTGTATCTTCGGGTCGGTTAGATAAACAAACTAGCTGCCAGCTAAACAGCAACAACAACTGCAGCTCGCAGGTACTGCCAAGATCATGACATGAAGAGAGAGAGAGAGAGGGAGAGGAAGAGAGAGAGAGAGGGACTCAGTTGTTGTTGCTACTGGCAAGCAGCCGCCCGCTGCTCGCTGGCTGCTGCCTACGTCAACGTCAACATCAACGTCGACGTCGACGTCGACGGCGACCTCAAGTGTCTGGCTGGTGCCGCTTGTTGTTGGTTTTGATCTTTGTTTTGATTGGGATTGGGATTTGGATTTGGATTCGGTTGCCAGTTCAAAAGATCATTCGGCTGCGCTTTGCATTTGGATTGTGTTCTGCGCGCTTTGTCATTAGACGGAGCAGAAGGAGGAGTTGCTGGAGGAGCCTGCTGCTGCTGCCTTTGTAGCTGCAACTGGAAGCTGCAACTGGTAGCTGGTAGCTGGTGGTGTTGAAATGTCAGCTGTGCGCACTTGGTGCACATGGCCTCCAAGTGCGGCAATATGTTTTGTTTAACTTTTGGGCTCTTGTTGCTGCTGCATTTGCATTTGTTTGTTTATCTTTCAGTCTCTGAGAAATCGTGGACTCTGTGCTGCGCTGCTTGCCGCTGTTATTGCAGCCGCGCCCCGCCTTAATTACAGCGCCAGGGCTAATTCAAATTAATGATTTTTAAATGCGCAAAATATGCGCTACTGATTTCCAGTTGACAGACTTGACTTGCCAGCATGGCACCAAGCTTCGAATAGAGTTGTCGATTGTATTTAATTAAGGAAAAACAAGCTCTGCTAGCTCTCTCTCTCTCACTCTCGCTCTCTCTCTCTCTTTCTCTCTCTCTCTCGGTTTCTTGTGTCTGTCAGACTGTCTGTCTCTGCTGCCATTCGACTTTGTCCTGTAGATGCCCTATCATTTTATGGCTGCTTGGCTGTAACAAATTCTCTAGAATCGAAGCGGCAACTGAAATGCGATGCGCCCAAAAGGTCAAAACGGGCAGCCCAAAACATAAATCAGCAGCCACTACCTCTCTCTCTCTCTCTCTCTCTCTCCTTCTTTCTACCCCTCTCTCCCTCTTTATCTTACTATCATTTTACACCTCTTGAGCAGGCGGCAATTTCAATGTCACAGTTGCAGTTGTTGCAAGTTGCAACTTGTTGCCCTTTCCCACATAGCAGACAGCTCATATAACTGCAGCACAGACAACTCAGATGCTCTCCCACGTGTGTGCATAATGACTTTTTCAAGAGACTTGTCACACTGTGGCTACTAATCAGCATGACGCGTCAAGTTCATGCTTCTGCTGCCACATGAGCTCGTTACACGCTCGAGCTTGTGAGCCCAATAAAATGTGGCATTTGCTGATCCCAACATGAGAAATCGTTTTATAATTTCGATCCAAGGTGAGAGAAACGTGCCTAATTCAGAAATATTTGCATCAGATCCAACAAAGTTTATATTGATTTTTACTATTGAGATGTGTTTGTGGGAAATGCATTATAAAACAACAAATGTTGAGTTTCTTCTTTTGAGTTTATATTGAACTTATAACTTTTCATAAATCTAAAGTTTTGACAAACATATTTTGTCCGGTTTTTTTAAAAAATTCCTATAATTTTTGGAGGGATCATTTCTGTGTGTGTTTTTTCTACTTTTTGGGGTCAAAGATCAAAACCAAAATATTTTCCCCTGGGTATCAAGAGGGCATCAATGAGTTGTGTAAGTGTATTTGAGCATCGGTTTTTTGGCTTACATTTTTTCCTATTTATTTATTATTTTTTTTTTTTTTGATAATTCGTCTTGGTCTCATTGGACGTACGTGTAAAATCTCCAGCTGGGCAGCCAATGGCGACAATGGGCAAAAATGGTAGGAAATTCAAATCCTTTTGTGTTGCACAGTTTTTGCCATTTATGGCACTTAAGCAAATTAATAAGAGATGCCTTTTGGGCGGGCCAACTGGACAATGGCATTCAGTGCTTGGATGTGAATGTGGAAGAGAATGAGGATAAGGATGAGCCTGAGATCGGGCCCTGGCATGCTAAATGCTGTATCTCTCTAGGCTCAGCTCATTTGGTCGTTTTCATGCATTTTAATCTTTTTGTTACGCTGCGAGCATCAGGTCTGGGTCAGGGTCAGGGGCAGCGGCAGAGGCCGGAGCAGGGACAGGAGCGGAGGGCAGTGCCACATTTATTGTATGCGAGTCGGGGCTTCGATTTGGTCGATTGTTCAATGAGTTTTCCAAGCGGCAGCTGTCGCCCTTTTGTTGCCATGTTGCACATTTTGGACCGAATCCATTCAGCAAAACTATGCAGCCCGAAATGCATGCAAAATATCCCTACCCCTGCCCCTACCAGTGTCCCTGCCCTTGTGCCCGTCCCTTTCCTTGTCCCATGATGCGGCGGCTCTGTGAGTTGCTTTTGCATTCATTTACATTTGCCAGGCGGACGGACAGAGAGACGGACGGAGTTGAAAGCAGAGTCCGCATGTCTAGGCTGCAATCCCATTGCCATTCATGCAGCCAGCGCATTTTTAAAGCCTTTTTTTCAGCAGTTCCCAGAGCTACACAATGTGAGCAAACAGGTGTGCGTGTGTGTGTATGCGGGTGTACACACATATTGACCAAATTGGAAATCGAACACTGAGGCAACATAAACTATATAAAAACCAAATTTACACAGGCAGTTAATCAATAGCTAAAAACAAAAGTGATTAATGTTTGCCTAAAAATCCCAAAAAGCGACTACTCAAGATATAGATACAAAGTATATGAAATTCGGATACTAAGCTGAATGATGCTTCAATATAAGAGTAACAATCTATTAACCTCAGGCAGCGTTCGATCTGCAATTAACTCTAGCATTGGAGATTAGATTCGAGCTCCGCTTAATCCCAATCTTGAATATAATTCACCTTAATATAAAAAATAATACTACCTGTTAAGCAAATCAAGACTTGAATTGTAAATAAACCCACTTGATACAATTTTAAGTTCAGCTGACAATTAGATTTATTATATGAATTTTGCCAAGCATTTGAGACTAGGATGTCCCTCAAAGTAGTTGATCTCGGGCACGATTTAAGATGTACATAAGAATATATGTATATAAATACGTTCACCTTTCAGTCGATCTATGCTCTTTTAAATAATGATTCACACTTTAAGTAAGATTTAAATTCCGTATAAAATGTGCCGAACGTGCAAGGGGTTAGCAAATCTTTGAGTTTCGCATTGTCATAAACTAAGTTGATCGTTTATCTTGGAGGTTCATGGGAATCGTTCTTCTTTAGAGGCCGGCGATTATTATCTGCCCAAGATACAATCGGACAGTTGACTTATTTGCAGCTGCATTTCGGTTACCTGATAGCTGAGAACTCAATTCCCAGTTAGCCCGACCGGAAAGCACCAATAGCCACAATTGTCAATGGCATTCGCTTTATGCTAGGCCCAGACACGGCAAGTAAGTAACTATATTGTCAATTCAACAACAATAGCAAGTAGTTGTGCTTAAGTCGAGGAGGCTCGACTAGAAGTTACCCTGGAAATCGCGAAAGTTATCCGCTTAAACTAACTCTGAGATCTGCATGAAAGAAGTGGGCTAGTAATCGATGATCGACAATTACCCGTTTTGTGCGTACGGCAAAAAGCTATCGAAATCATATCTTTCCTAATATTAACTTTTTGAAGAAGGATATGGAAAGGCACATCGAGAAGAGTGTACTATATGCGTTATATGTTAGAACAGCTGCCTGCGAGTATACCTTGTTTTTATCCATTGAAAATGTTTACAGGGTATAACAACATTTCGTTGTATATTTCTTATTTTTTTTCTGGCATGGCAAATCGTGAAAGTAACAGAAAAGGACCAGCAAATCACAAAAGCAACAGATGCGACTCAATAATAATAAGTAAAATGTGCAACATTTACCTCGCGCAGATCGGAGAGATCGGCAATGCTCGATACTCGATACGCGATTTGGTCATGATTCCAGCAGCAGCAGCGAATCTTTATTAATATTTCTGGTTGTAGCTAGTTTGGGGGCCAAAAGAAATGCGCGAGGTCAAAAGGAAATCAACTGCGATCTGCTCTGCTACTTGCGGTCTGATGGGCAATTGAACCCTAAGGCCCGAGACTAGAGACTTGAGAACTGAGCGCTGAGAGCTGAGAACGGCGACTTGAGACAATGCAATTTGCATATTAAGACAATGGCAGCGACAAATAATTTTTTTTTTCCATTTTTTTTTGCATTTAGTTTATTTTGGCTTTTGGCTATTTGTTTTTTTTTTTTGGTCTAGGCCTTGGCAAGAGCTCACGACAAGGCGACAGGCAACAGGCAAGCAGAAAGAAAACGCAGACAAAATAACAAAAAAAAACAAAGAAAAGTTAATTGTGCAGCACTGAGAGAGGCAAGTTTTCGGGGAAATTAACACTTGACCAGGAACCAACAGGGCCCAAACGCAGGCCTAGGACATAGAAGCTGAAAGCCACAAAAAGGAGCAGCCGGGCCCAGTACACAGATAATATTTATGGCCAAATGACAAGACAAAACAAAACAAAAGCAAATGCCACAAAATATGCGATTGCGACTGCGAGTGCGAGAGTATCTTTTGGTTTTTGCGGTTGCGACTGTGTATCTTTGTATCTTTTGCCGTTTACTTTATGTGCAGACATTTTGCAATTTCATATTGCCGGGGCCTAGGCAGGACACCGCCTGGTCCTGGCTCGTGTAGCTGGTGTTTATTAAATGCCAAACTCTTGACAAAAGCGAGAAAACCCTCTTGGGGGGCAGGCATAAAAAACAACATTGAGGCCTTAACGACTTTGCCAGTTTCTCTTTTTTATACTCTTGCGCAAAGTGTGAGCGGGTCCATTGGTGTCTAGAGATGTAGATAGATATAGTCGGATGTACATGTTCTTACTAACATGCCTGATGTGACTAGGCCCAGCTGAAAAATCACGAGTGAATCAATTTGTATCAAAGACTGTCGAAGAGTTCTTGTAAACATCACTTCACTGATCGAGCTGTTAACAGGTATTCTGCAGTCGGCTACACCCGTTCGCTAGATTCTTACTTGATTTTTGTTCTTCTGTTTTTTTTTTCATTGCCTTTTGGGCTATCTTTCACTGGCTGTGCCTGTTCTTCTGCTTGGTCCTACTCTCAGTTTTTTAGCTTGTCACATTTATCGCACTTTTATAATTAAAACGAAGTGAGGGCGAAACTAAAGGCTGCCAGATAAGCGGCAACTGAGCTACAAAATATGAAGCAACTGGACGCAGTTGCCTCCTGGCTGGCTCCAACTGCTGCTTCTGCTGCTGCTGCTGCTGTCGCCTATCATTTGGCTAAATAATGATAACAATAAACAAAAGCCAGCGCATTGTTGTATTCATTTATTATTATTTTTTTATATGCCCATTTTTTTCTGCTTTTAATAAATTACATATTTATGTATCTTTACGTGGACTGGCGGACTGCGATTTACTTGGCTAGTTGAAATAATTGTCACCCCAGAGACACAGACAGGGACAGGGACAGGGGCACGGGGGCAGGGACCACTGGCAGGGACAGTCAAGATTAACAACTTCCGAAATGGCTTTTTTAATGACACCAATTATGAGTTTCTTATCGGTGCAGCAACTGCCCCGAATATCTCGGACCCAGCCCGATTCTGATTCTGGCGACTTCTTCGTCAACTTCCAACTTTTTAATGAAGTAATTTTTCTCTCTGGTTCTACGGCGGCGGCGGAGGGTCTGAAGTAGCTGCGCTTTGTTTGGCCAATACAAATATTGTTACATGCCAGGTGACTTTTATGCGGGGAAGTCGCGAGTTGCGACTTTCGCCGCTTTGTTTCTCATTTATAATCCCGTGTTGGATTCTCTCAGATTTTTTTTCTCCCGGGTACTCGGCATTGTTTGTTGAGTCGTTTTTGTTGCTGCTGCTGCTGATGCTGCTGCGGCTGAGCCTAAATAGTTGGGTGCGATAGCCAAACATTTGCCCAACACCAAGCTGAGCGGTTGTGCGGCGGGGTTGACTAAGTTAAAGAAAAGAAAAGCATCTGGGCCCAAGCAGATGGGCCCGCCAAGATAATGATTTGATGGAAAATCGCGGGGGTAACTAAATAATAAGATAAATTCAGAGTGTTCCCAAAAGATACTTGAAGTTAACTAAGCAGCTATTAATTCTCCTCCACAAAATGGGTAAATGGGAGACAAAGAATATCAAATGGATACAAAGATACAAGAGACATAGCCATACCCTTAAGGCATATATATTATTGATCAACATTAACAGCACCGATTCCGGTCATAAAAAGAGACCTTCGGGAAAATATGAATCCCATCTGAGGCCCATTGAGAGATTCCTTCATATACAGAGTCGGAGGATTTAACGATAATTATGAAGACGAATCGTATACCAGTGGCAGGCTTTTCGAGATTCGAAACCTGTTCAACTTAACAGCAAAATCATTTTTAACCTGTGTTTTGGTAGCTTTTTAATTTTTTTAACATGTTTGAAGATCGACTAATATTTTAAATGAATATAATATGCATGCATATCAATAATTTAGGGATTCGTTTCCAGTCAAGCATACCCAACTCGAAAATATTTATAACTTATTTTCAATATTTCCTTAAGACTTTCGTTAACTCGCCTTGACAAGGGTAGATAGGGTAGTTCCTAGTCGAGCATTCCCAACCTGAAAATATTATCAGTGATTTTCAATATCTCCTTGTGACTTTCTAAGCCGGCCCGACAATTGCCCAGCTTGGGCGTCAATAGCTCATTAAATTAAAGCTTTGGCCTCGCATTCGAGATGCTTCACACCTTTCACCTGACACCTCGAGGTGCAACTAATGAGTTGGCCCATTGAAATATTTGTCGCCTGCACTTCAAAACCCCCCAAAATAGTTGAGAGTTCCCAATATACATGTGTTTATTTGTTTACATGCCAATTTCAATTTGTTTTAACTGATAATTTGAGCTCTTGTCTCCGCGTGCCACAGTTGCGCTAATGAAGCCAATGTCAGCTGTAGTCCAGTCCAGTCTGTTGGGGCCTGCCTGCCAGCATTTCCATTGGCGCCCTCAATTGTGCAACGTCATCGGGGCGAGATGCCAGCCTCTGAGACTGCTTGATTAATTAAATGTAATTGAGTTTTAATGGGCGCACTGAGCCCTTGCAAACAGATACTGCCTGGCCTGACCAAGTACAAGTCCAAGTCCAAGTCCAAGCAGGGAATCAAACTCGACGTCGCAGCCTCTGTTCATGCGGGTGTTGCTGTTGTTGTTGAAGGTCGCGTGGGTGCTTGAACATGACAAGAAGATGCTGTGACTCCAGCAGTAACAACAACAGCATCGGCTACGAAGACTCATTAATGACTTGCCTGAACTGGCGATTGGGAAAGCTCCCAAGCTCCCAGTGGGTCTCTGCGCCGTTTGAGCCGTCAACTCTCAGCTCTGGGCCATCAAGTCTCGTCTTTCGTTTCTCGACTCTCGACTCTGGGTCGCGCTTAACAATCACTTAGCGCATTATTAAAAACGCTTTTTGATTGCGCTTTGGCGTGTTTGGTCTTTGGATGTTGGCCGATTGATATCGATAGGCGTTGCTTTAGAGCTGCAGCTACCCTAACCTGACGGGCTACTTTGATTGCAGCAGACAGCAAGACAGGCATGCCAACTCTAAAAGCCTACGCTTAACAGACTTTACAGTGCACATTCAATAGCGCAAACCGCAGGCTAGCCAAGCCTTAGAGTTCGGCAAGTGGGCAGATATTTTGTGGTGCCTGTGCACTTTCAATTACAATTACGTTCACTTTAACGAGTGTTAACAGCACTTGCAAATTTTCTACATAGCCCATATATAAGCTGGCTGAGCTCTGGCAATATCTTTATTCTAGTTGGGCACTCGAACCTTCAATTTCACTGTTCTGCTGCATTGCTCTCTTTGAGCTAACTTAATTTTAATTTAACTAAAAGGATTTGTTAGGGTATTTCGTATGCGTAACTTGTGCCTTGTGCGTGTGTGTGAGTGTGTGTCCGTGCTGTGTGTGTTTTTCCCCACTTGATTTTAATTGACCATGGCCAAGAAGTCGCACTTGGGAATGTCTCAATCAAAAGATACGGCAACCCACGGCAAATCAACATAAATATTTGTGGTTGTTGTTGCTGCTGCTGCTGATGCTGCTCTTGTTGTTGTTGTTGTTGGTGTAGGTTTTGCTGCTGAGCCGGAAAAAATCGAAGAGCCCAAAACGCTTTTTTCTATTGTTTCTTTTCGAGACTCGCCCCGCACACACACACACAGATGTGTGTTGTTTTTGTTGTTGTTGTTGTTGATAATTTGCATTTGATTATGGTTGTTTGTGCTGTTGTTGTTGTTGTTGTCGCTGCGAAAATTGTTCCGGCAAAAGGCTTTGATTTCTAATCAGAGCTGTTAGATCTTGTAGCAGCCAGATTAGAGCTCCAGAGCACAGCTGCTTTTTTTCTTCATGTTGTTTTTCTTTGCCGTCGACAAGGGTCTCATATGATATTTGATCTGGGGAGCACATGTCCAGCTCCGTCAATGAAGTTGTCAACGTTCTCTGCGTGGCAAGAGGCAAGTTGGCTGGGAAGGGGGCATACATAACATGCCGCTAATAAGCTCGTTTGCAGCCCAATATTAATAACACCAACAATGGGACCCGGCTAGAAGCAGAGAGCTTGACAACGAGGGCACAATTTATGTAGCACCCACAAAAAAAAAAGAAAAGGCAGTTACAGTAACAACGACAAGCACGAGATCTAGAACTGGGAACGAGAACGGGAACGCGACTGGGACCGGGAACGACAAAAAGCCAACTCAATAAAAATAAAAATAACAAGATGTCATAAAATGGATAGCCAAAGAAATAACAAGTACAATGCGACCTGGCCCTGGTACTCCGCCAAGGCGCCCAAAAACAAGCCGAGCCCGAAAGCCGAATAAATAACTTAGTGAGTGCATAGCCAAAGCAGCCAGCAGGCGCGGGCGGTGCAGCGGTGAGCGGTTGAGCGGTAAAGGAATCGTGCCGACCAAAAAAAAAAGGATAATTACGTGCTCAAGATTTTTTATGCGCCACAAAAAAGAAAGAGGAGAAAAAAAATTGCCAAATTAAAGTGAGCCAAACGTGGAGGCAGCGCGGTTAAAAGGGGGAGTGGAGAGGGGGCGGGGAGAGGGGGTGGTGCTGGGGTTGGTGCTGTTTGGGGTAGAGCGCCCTTGGCAAATAAACAGCAACATAAACACACAGAACAACCACCACCCAAATGTGTTGGCCACGTTTCAAAGTAAAATCAAAACAAGCCAGAATGCTCGCAAGTCGGAAGTGCGCGATCTGGAGATACCCTGTAACCAGCGCCAAGCTGGCGTCACAGATGCTCACACGTTATGCAGTATATATGCTTCTTCTTCAGGCAGACCCACCTTAAAGAAACTTCAGCTTCGATCTTTATTGTAGTGTTTCGGGTGTAATGAATTGAGGTATCCAGAGAGTTAAATGTTCTCAAATTATGTATGCTATGCGAGAGCTGCGATGCTCAATAAACCTACGCTATCGGTAATTATCGATTGGGAATAAACAGGGTGAGATATCGATGACTGGAGTCAAACTAACTCTTAAAGTCTCTGACCCTGACGCGAATATGCAAGCAGACATGTCTAGATCGACCCCAAATAAGGACCGGGATATCTCCCACGTATGTTGTGTCACATACATTTGCATTATGCAACAATACCCTCTTTTGGGCATTTTAAATGCACACAGGGTATAAAAAGACAAAAACGGTAGAAGCATCAGCAGCAGCAGCGACAAAATATAATACAAAATTTGTCAAATGAAAATATTTTGAATGCTCTGAGCATCGACTGGAATGGAATGACGAGCATCGAAATAAGTATCTAGCCAGAGCAGCAGACGTACTACAATAAAATTCACCTTACGTTTAATGTTGTTGTAGTGGTTGTTCTTGTGGTTGTTATAGTTGTTGTCGTGCTTTCCTTTTTATACGCTTCGATGACTTAATCCCGTCGTCTTTTAGCGCCTGTCAGTGCCCACCCTCCCCCCTTTTGCCGAGGTAAACAAAAGCCAATGTGAAAATCGAAGGAACGCTCAACTTGTCAGCCAAGGCTAGCAGAAGCTGAGCTAGCATAGGCCTGTCCAGTTTTTTTTTTCGCCCATGAATCCTTTTGGCTTTACCTTTCAAACAGGTGTGCGTGGGGGTTGGGACAACCAACCCTGAATGGTGGTTGCTCTCCGCAGCAGCAGCAGCAGCACAGCAAACCTCAATTTTCAAATACTTTTTCGAATATTTGTGCAAAATTTAATTAAAGTGAAAATGCCCAAAATAACATTCGATGCTTGCTGCTTGGCTGCGGCAAAAGCGCAAACAAATATTAAGGAAAACAGCAAAAAACAAAAACCACTAAATTAGATTTATGGTATGTAGACTGGGAAGGAGGTGGGCAGCGAAGGGCGTGGGGTATGCACGTGAAGCACACAACTTTTGAAACAGGAAAAATATGAATTAAACAAGGTTTGGTCGAAGCTGCCTGAGCAGTAATTATCCTCTACCCAGCAAAGCTAGTGTCTTAAGGGTATATTAGCTGTGTGTGGTTGAAATTCCCTAATAACAAAACTTTAACTTTAGCTGAACTTGCATTTAAATATATCCATATCTATATTTCAGGGTGAGAAGGAGAGAGAGAAAATATAAGATAGTAAGACCCAAAGATAAAACTTACTTTTTTATTAGCACAATATTTTTAAAAAACCACTGTCATATATACACTACACTAAAAAAATATCAAAATCTGTGAGCATTGGTGAAATGTATATATAAACTAGCGGGTATAGCCCGGCCTTGCCGTTGGCACGTTTAAAATAAATGTTCTCAATAAGCTTTGAAAATGATTTTGAAACTGATCGACGGTAAATAAACAACTTTTATACAAACGTTTTCCGCCAATTTATTCCCAAATCGTTAAAGCACGTCTTAATTAAGTTTTGATGTATAGCTTTTGAAGCAAATCGGATAAAAATTAAAACATTACCCATAAAATCTTTGAATTGCCCTTTTTACCAAGGATGCTTTGATTCTGTGAAATATGAAATATGATTTTCCTTACGTCACCTACCAAATCTTTGACACCCATTTCCACCAAAAAGGGATGGATTTTCCAAAAAGTAAAAAACACTCCTCAAATGAATTTGAGCAAAAAACTTTGAAATTGAGTTTGAGGCCGATCGGATGATAAACAAAAAAGTTTCATATAAATGTTTTTCGCGATTTTTCCATACTTGCGAGTGGAATTTCCTGAAACCCCGTCTTAACGTGCACCTTCATCACATAAGGTAACTACAGTGAAAATTTCAGCCTCCTAGCTCTTACGGTGTGGGCTGTGCGTTGATCACCAATCAGTCAGTCAGTCCGTCAGTCAGTCAGTCAGGACAAACAGTTTTACATATAAAGATAAAACACGCCGAATACTAAATACCCTTGCAGGCATATGTCAGCATTTCCGAACGAATGTTCCTACAGCAGCCATATCCTTTACATTATGGATTCAATAAAGTTTTGCAGATGTGGTGAGAGAAATAGTTAAGCGCTTCACTCATGAGTTTGGTCAGGATACTTCGTATAAAAAAAAAACAAAGATTAATTTGTCGATCGATATTTCCTATAGGGCTATACGATATAGGGGTAAAGGGCATTTCGTAAACGCGAAATTTGTCTAAGATATTTCGAAAAACCAAAAATTTGTTCACATAAGATCACAAATTTCGATCGATTCTATATTAGATTTTTGGTATAGTGGTCCGATTCCGACGGACTGCAACAGAAAGACGGATCTATGTGAATTCTCTTTAGGGTCGTCTTCTTTTCATGACTAAATCTAAAGACCCGCTAAAATCGATGCGTTCCGTGGAGCGCGTGGTGAGCTCTATGTGAGCGCCATAGGTGCATGCCATTGGCCTTTCACTTCGCGCGCCTCCGCCCCGCATAGTGTGAGGGCACGACCCTTTTGCCCTTTTGCCCTTTTGGCCAGCATTTTGGCTTAATTATTTTGGCTGGGCCCAAGGCGAGGCAGACACCTGCCACAACTTGTTTGCCGATAAGTAATTATCGTCATCGTCATCGTCATCAGGGTCATCTTCATTATCGTCGAGATGGAGCTCATCGTTTTTCGCTCCGTTCGAAAGTTTCAATTTGAATTGCTTTTGACGTTTCGCTCGAGTATTTGTTGCCTTCGCAACCGACTTGATGTGTTTCTTATTTATTTTATTAACGTTTTTTTCTTTCTTTTCGGTTTGGACTCTATTTGTTTTTCTGTTGTTTATGCAGCCTCAGGGGCGTGGCCCAAAACATGTTGCAATTTGGTCGCCAACGATCGGCTAATGAGCTTTTTATTTGACAGCGTAACGGTCAGGCATATACACGTGTGTGTGTGTGTATGCATATGCCTTTACTATCTGACACCCCCTCCTGCATAACCCCAATTCCCCAGCGATTTTCCATTCCCAACTCGACACAAATTGTGTGTTAAAGTCTTGTGATTAAACAACTTTGGCACCTGCTTGGCCCGCTGCACTTTGATTGCACTTCACACCTACGCTGACGCTGACGCCGACGCCGACGTCGGCAGTGCAGTCAACGTCGACAACAGCGGCAACTGCTTCTTTCCATATGGCGCTCCAACTTGTGGGCCACTTGCGCAACTTGTTCGCTCTTTGCCACATTTTCTTTCTTTTTTTTACCTCGGTATAAATTTGCCTGCTGACAGGCGCGTGAGCAGAGCGGGGGCTGAAGGGGGAGACGGTGCCCCAGGGCAGCCATAGACGCTCATGATTTAGTGCCTGGCAAATTATGTTCTGCTCAGGGGCGATAATCAGGCGAGAGAAAGTGCCAGCGAAACACTAGAGTGTTGAGTTGAAGAGCTCCTAACTCATCAAATGGATGACAGATCTATTCTTTAGAGGCAACTTGCCACATGAATTTTCTACATACTAATGGGTGCATTCTCACTAGTTGATGCAACTCGATTATGTTATTATGAAGAAGAAATTATGTTATTAAGAATTGAAATATTATTGTGTGATATATATATTAGCTTGATCCAAATAAATATTCGATAATGTGCGTAAAGGGCAAAAGGAAACATTTGGCTTCTATTTATAGGGTATATACAAATGGGAAGGAACCATTTGGATTCTATTTATAAGGCATATTCAAATAGAAAGCATTTCGGATTTCTATTTTGATATAAAAAATATATACACGTTTATATGGGATGTATATATAAAATATATATGAGTTTTTAGAGGATATATTAATATTCTTGATTGATAAAAGTCTATTTATAAAAACAGTTTTCATAAGTTGCGTTTGTAAAAGTCAGACTTTTCCATAAGCAATATATCTTTGATCAATTAAAGATATATATATATCTTCTATTTATTGTGTGTTCTGAAAAACTTTCTCAAGATAATGTTTTAGAAGAATAAGCGAGTGCATCGAAAGGATCGAGTTGGGATCTTGTTAGGATTGAGAAGATTTTAGTTTCCATTTAATTATTATTTATCTTTGGGCAAAGTTTTTCCATCAATTCCCGAACTTGAGCATAGTATTTAGCGCCCGCTTGGTAAAGCTGCGCCTTGCAGCGGCGGCAGCAATGAAAGATAGAGGAAGGGGGTGGGCTGCATGTTGCATGTTCAAGTGTGCGGTTGCAAGCTGCTAGCTGGTAGCTCGGCAGCCGACGCCTTGAAAGCTGCCAGCATAAGTCAACACCATGTGTTCCTGTTGTCGTTGTTGCTGTTGTTGTTGCTGCTGCTTGCTGCTGCTGGCTGCTGGCTGCTGTTGTTGCATGCATAAATCTGTTGCATGTTGTAAATGTTAAACGCGACGGCAACGGCAACGACGGACGTTGGTTTTCATCTGAGCTGCATCTTTGGCGCATTTGCGCTTCAATGCGATTTATTTGCCCGTTGTTTGTAATGCCATTTATTGGTGTTGTTGTTGCTGTTGTTGTTGTTGTTGCTGCTGCTGCTGCTGCATTTGCTGCTGTTGCTATTGCTGTTGTTAAATGCTTATTTACATTACGTTTAGCGGCACTTGACGGGCGACTCCTGCGGCTCCAACTGCAACTGCAACTCCATTTCCAAGTGGCAGCTTCGCATGTTGCCGTCCCCCTACGCCCCTTCCCCTTCCCACACTCGTTTGGGGCGGCAACTTCCCAGCAAAGGTAAAAAGAGACGTTGCCGCTGCACAAATTTTGATTTATGTCGGCGCTGCTGCTGCTAGTTTGTTGTTGTTTTTTTTCTTTTTGGCGTCTTTTTTTTGCCATACATATCATTAGCGAAGCGCAACTCATGGGCAGCTCGAACAGTTGCCATTAGATCAATATTAATATATATGTGGCGGGTCTTTTCTATCCTGCGAGTCCTATAGTCATTCCCAGTTCCAAGACTGATCGTGGAGCTGTGCCTTCTGGTGCCCTGGATATATAGAATTGCAAATAGATATACAGAAACAAATCAGATGGTCCTAGCTTACACTGGAATATGTACCTGGGAGTTGCTTGAATATTTCAATATTTTAAAGGAGCTTTTATAGATTGTCTACAGAAATACAAATAGTCTGTGTTTGCGTCTTACATTTGTCATAGACAAATAACCTTTTCATAGACTCTTTTAATAAAGTGGCAACGGCACAACTTTATTTTATCTGCGCCCAAGCCCAACTCTGAAACCTATTAAACAGCATTTAGCGCAAGGTGGCTGCAAAGTTGTGCATTTGAACTTTGCGCTGAGCTCTGCAATTTTTAAATAGTTTTTTTCTTAGAGCTTATGACTATTTGGGCCTTATTCAGGGCTATCCCTAAATGCAACAAATTTAATTGTCGTTGTTCAACTTTAGGCAGATACGAAACCTTACTTTGCGAGCAGTAACAAATTATATAAATAAATATAAGAACTGACAACTGCTACTCGATGTGAACCAGCGACCTTCCACTGCACTTGCTAGTCAGTGCTCGACGCTCGCAGAACTGAGCCCCACAGATATATTTCATAGAAAATTTTACCACAGTTTTCCCTCGAACTTTCCCAAACCAGCTTCGTAGCTTAAGATATAGATTTTTATTACTGTACTCAACAACGAATATCCGGGCTCGAGTACCAGGCTAGTCTGATGGGCAATAGATCTGCAGCTGAATTCCTTCACTATTTCCACTCTTCTATCTCATGTCCTTTAGCCTCTTCCATGGCATATATACGTTTGTATGTCCAAGCGACACTTTGTGCCAACCCACGCTAATCTCTACACACAGATCCGCTGTGCTGTTGTGTATAGTCATGATATACCATCTTCAGCAGACGGTAGCCCTAGTAGTAGCTGTTGTGGCTTGCTGTCTATTGTTGTTTCTTGTTGTTATTGTTGTTGCTGTTGTTGTTGTTGCGCATGAGCAGCTTTAGACTCAGCATCAGACCAAAAAAACCAAATGTTGGTTTTCTTCCCCCCTGCGCGCATTGCCAGTTACGATTTAACATTTCGCATATTGACAGAAGAGCAGGTTGGGGAGTCAGTGGGGAGCAAGAGAAAAACTTGGAATTTTGAATTCAGAGGAATTGCTTGCCACGGCGCAAGTGCAGCAGCAGCAAAAGCAGCCGCAGCAGCTGTGCAACAAAAGGAACATTGGGCGGCAGGCGTCATGCGGGGGCAGCGTATGCTTAAACAGATGTTGTTGTTGCTATTTTTACATACAAATTTATTGGCAACAAAAAAAAAAAAAAAAAAACAAAAATAAAAACAATTTAATAGATTCCATGAAAGAATCGAGACCGCGACCAAGACTCCGCGCCGACTGACTGACTGACTGATGCGACTTGGGACCTGATGTCTCTCACAAACTGAACTGCAATCTCGCCCCCTGCCGCAATCCCGCTGCTGCGCCGTTGCCATAGACGTCTTCAACTGTTTCCTGGGGCCGATGTTGACATTTGGGCAGCTGCTGGCTGACAGCTAATGAAATATTTAAGCTACCTTGCAGTGCCATGAGCTATGCAACAATCTTTTATGCCGTTTCTGCAACAACATGCACAAGATGCACAGCTCGGGCACAGCGGGCAGACAGTGGGGGCGGGTGGTGGACTGGCCCAAGCCTCTGATCCAATTAACTGCTTATACAAAACACAAATGGCCAGACGAATAGACAGCGAGAGCGGGTGGGAGCCAGGCATTGCGAGCTGGGAGCGGGTCAGACATGGACATAGATATAGACATAGACATATGCCCGGGCCCAAGTAATAACAGTAAAAATCAACGCAAACCATTCGTCCTGCTGTCGCAACGTTTTGATGTCCTTACGGCTGCCCTGTGGCTACACTTTAGCCACACACACGCACACGCACATACACACAGACAGACACTGACAGAGCCTAAGTACCCCACTCCGCACTCCGCAGACGCCTTCGCTTGGCTACCTTTACACATGCTTTTTCATGCCCTCGCCAGGGCTATCACAACTTTAACTTGACCTTTGTAACTATTTCCAGCTCTCTGTGGTGGGACACTGGTATAGAGTTATTCCATGGCGTAATCTTAACTATCTGCAGGATCTGGGCCATCTTAAAGAACTTCAGCAAGCAGCTCTGCTTAATCCGAACTATGCGAAACTTCATAAAAACTTGCCATATAACTTAGAAAATTGAAGATCTGATGATATCAAGGCAATTGTCTTTTGATTTGTTATAAATTCCAATTTTCTATATGAAGCTAGGATCTTAAAACTTGGTGTAGGTTTGTCCTATGACTAAATATGAAGGATATTTTGATATCGGGGCATTTGTCTTTAGGATTGTTATTAAATTACTATTTGCATACTATGTGAATTCCCATCGCTATGCATATTAAATATGTTTTGCTTATGGCTAAATATAAAAGATTTAATGATATCGAAACTTTTGCTAACTATGTGAACTCAGTTCTTCATTATGCTAAGATCCTTTTGTTTGGCATAAGTTTGTCATATGACTGAATATCAAATATCTGATGATATAAAAACACTGCTCTCTATGAAGCTAGAATCTTTCAATCTGGCATGGGGTTTGACTTATGACTTAAAATAAAAGACCTGATGATATCGAGCAATTTGGTACAGAAAAGGGTTGGTACAGAGTTGTCTAATGAATTAAAATGTTATAGCTGATGAAGTCAATCGGAACAGTTTTAATGCCAGGACTTGCCAAAAATAAAGTTGTTTTGTGAATCGTATATGGAGTATAAGGGGATTTAAGCTTCGTTCTTGTTCGTTTTGGTTTGCATATGCTGGTCGCTAGATGACTTGTGTGTGTGCATGTGTTTATATAGGTCTGTGTGTGTTGGGGTCTGGTTACCTCGTATTTCTGACTGCCTTTTGCTTTTGACGTGCCCTGATGAGCCTGACGCTTTCGCTTTGACTTCGACTTTGGCTTTAACATTGGGGTTGGCCCGCACATGTAACGTTATGTGCATAAAAAATAATCATAATCACTTGAAAGCCCGGCCAAAGCTAAATCCACAGCAGCAGCAGCAGCAGGAACAGCAGCAGTAGTAGGGGCCTTAGAAAGGCAAATAAAGGGTTCGGATTGTATGGGGCTGGTGACTTGGCCTGAAGCGCTTTGAGCACTTTGCCTTCATAATAAATAAAACATAAATATGCAACAAAATACAGCGACGGCCAACTGATTTTCACTTTTTCACGTAGCTGCGAATTGTTTACTGTGTATGCTAGCTTATTAAAAATATGGCTAAGTGAATTTGGCACCAAAAACAGAGAACAAGGACAACAACGGGCGACTGTTTAAAATTCAAAAACATGCAATAAAAAAGCAAACAGTCAACAATCGTGGCAACAGCCGTCGGACCTTCCATCAAACGCAGAGGAATGTCGGGCAGGTGTGTGTGCGTGCGCGAGTATGTGTATGAGTGTGTGTGTGTGTGTGTGTGTGTGTGTGTGTGTGTGTGTGTGTGTGTGTGTGTGTGTGTGTGTGTGTGTGTGTGTGTGTGTTCGTGTGTGTGTTTGTGTGTGTGTGTGTGTGTGTGTGTGTGTGTGTGTGTGTGTGTGTGTGTGTGTGTGTGTGTGTGTGTGTGTGTGCGTGTGTGTGTGTGTGTGTGTGTGTGTGTGTGTGTGTTAGCCAGTAAATCAGAGCGTATGGCAATGACAGCCTCGTCATAGACAGCGGCCGCCATGACGAATGGCAGAGCGCACAGGCCTCGAAAGCTGCCCGATGTACCCTGCCCCTGGCCCCGTCCAAACCAGTGGGGCAGTCGCATAGCTCCGACTGTGGCGCCCCTCGAGGCACGGGTTTCTTTCTCTCTTTTTTTTCGCAGTGAAGTGCGCATTTGACAAGCCCAGTAAACAACAATTAAAATGACAACCGGGCCCAGAGAGAAAGGGAGAGGAAGCTAGATATGGGCGAAAGGATTTTTGCACGTTACGTTTTCTTGCCTTTGCAGCGGATAGCCCGAAAATCCAACTGATGAAAACTGACAATGAACGAGATTGGAGGACGACAAGCTGAGCGGAGCTGAGCTCTGCTGGCAGCATATGCGAGTCCTGCACGAAATTATGGCCACAGGACATGCACACACAAAGCACCAAAGCACCAAAATCTGCGCTTGGTCCGCAGCTACACACAATATGGCAAACGAGGCAAAACAATGTCCAAAATGTAGGCAACAAAAAAAATGGCCAAGAACAAACATGGGTCACAAAAAAATACACTTTCTCTTGCAAAAAAAAACTAGGGGAGAGGGAAGCAAAAGAAGTTAACTATTCCAGGCAAATAACTTGGGGACATGACAATGCAATTTGGAGCGAAGGCTCGAAGCCAATGAAAAGTCCATCAACGAATCGGCAATGCCCTCCCCCCAACCCCTGAGCACTGCACATATTGATATGTCATGCCAGCCCAGAGCAGGAGACTTGATGGATCTCTTGCGAATCACAGCAATGCGTGAATCACAGCAAGACTTGCAGCAAACTTGCGGCAAAAGGCAGCTGAAAGCTGCCCGTTGGATATTCCGCACGAGAAGCGAATTCCTCTGAGATCTAAAAGTAGAAATCAACAAGAGTCTACTCAACTAGCGCATGCCCTGTTTGCATTTAGGTACAAAAATACTGTGTAGAAATGGAAACAAATGTATTCATGATCGAGACAAAGTATTTTTGATTCTTTGAAAGGCCAATATTAAAAAGCCCGACTGGAAGCTACCCTGTACTCGAGCTGCCATCACAAGCGTCCCTCTATGCACACTTCAACACGCATCTGTGGTTAGGCTTATTCTTTTTCCCTTTCCCCGCCATAAGAAAAGCATTCTTAAATAATTCTTGTTTTTATTAATTGATATTTATACAACTGTTATGGAATATATATGACATCCATTTATAGCCTTTAAATTTGAATTTTAATTATAGGGAATGCACCAACAAAGAAAATATATATAGCATAAAGGAACTTGCCAAACACATTTTGTAGCTCTAAGTATTAAAGTTCTCGAGATATGTCTAAAAATCAAAATGTGAGAATTGTATAAAACAAGCTAAGCTCGTATTGCGTATCTTATGGGAAAATGTGCCAAAATTCAAATCCATGCCCGAGCTAAATCGACACATTTGAATGTGCGCTGAATTCAGGGTATATGCTAGCGGGTAGACCCGACTAAAATAATCTCCTTAAATTTGTTCGATAGCATGCTTTAAAATCAAACTTAACAGAAAATTAGGCAAAGTTTGTTTGAACAAGTCTAACATACCCTTTCGCACACACCCTATTACTATAGGGTATACATAAGCGCCGCTAACATAACAACTTGATGGCCAATAATGCTTGTAAATGTCGCTGAACGAGTATCATAAAATTAGTAGCCGTTAATTTACAGGTAAATAAATCAGAATTTTGCTTTAATTAATTAAATATAAATATAGGCGAGTGATGCGAATGAAATTCATGAGATTAGATGAAAGCAAACACACAAATTCTATAAAATATATGTGAAATATGTTCCATAGCCTTGATGCTGCTGCTTTATGATACCTGACGCATCGTCTGTTTATATATATGCATATATGTATATATAGTGTATATATGTATAGTGTATGTCAAATAGTTGAGCGGTCGCTTTGGCTCATTTGATTGGACAAATTGTTTGGCTAATTTGCAAGGCATTTGGCTGAAAGCCGTCGGCACATTTATCATGACGCGTTTAGCATTAGAGCGTGCATCAGGGAGAGAGCGAAAGAGGTGCGAGAAGGGGGGGGGGGGGGGGGGGGGGGGGGGGAGGGGTGAAATGAGAGGCAAAGAGATAGAGGGACGTTAGCGTGTAGGCTATTTTTGGAGCCCGGCCACACGGCGTATGAGTAATGTCTTGATTTGCCAACGGCTTAAGAATTAATTTTATTTATTGCTGCAACTCAACCCAAACCAAAACCAAACAAAACAAAACAAACTCAACTCAACTCAACTGTGGCTATGTTTAATTTTAGATGCCTTGAATTTGCTTTTATTAAATGCAGCAGATTTCATTCTTGTTGTTGTTTTTCTTCTTCTTCTTGTTGTTGCTGTACCATCAACTATTTCTAAATCTTTGCCAGCTATTTTCCAATGGCTTCCTTTTTTTCGTTTTTTTTTTTTGCGCAAATGTTTTGGCGCCTGCCTTTGCCATGAAATGTGGGCGCCTTGGCAGCCGCTGATAGCCTCACTGGGGGCATGCTGCATATTGTAGGAGTACGGTGGAGGGTAGGGGTGGCTTGTGGCATGTCTTGCATTTTAATTATGATGAAGTGCTGTTAATGTGCCTTTGATTGGGTCTGCAGCTGGGTGGGCGGGCGTTCCGTTGCCACCATTTGTTGGCTTCCAGTTAATTAGTGGGCAGCTGGCAATGGTCGAGTGTGTGGCAGGTGGGGCAGACGCTGAACCAATGCAATCTATGACTGCAGGCTGGACTAAAATCTGTTCTTATGTATGCTAAGTGTGCCCAGGCCAAGCAAAAACTGACTGCTTGAACAGGGTATCGGTGCGGTTGGAACAAGCCGTCTGTGCAGCAAGAATGGGAGACTAGGCGACAGTTTTTGCTCGGGTTAAACTATTAAATGGGACCCTTTCGATTTTAAATATCCAGTAAAATATTATGGAATATTTCAATCAAATCTGAAATAGTTTTCTCTTAGTTTTCTCTATATATTACTAAGCGACAGTTTTTGCCTTTCCATTTTAAATATATTGTAAATTATAATGGAATATTTCATTTAAATCTGCAAGTTTTCCCTTTTTTAATAATAAGAATTATTATATGTATTACTAAGCGACAGTTTTTGGTCAGGCTGATCTATTAAATGGGACCCTTTTTATTGTAGATATCCAAAAAAATATTATGGAATATTTCATTATCAATCTGAAAGAATTTTCCATTATTTAACAATAATAATAATTATTATATACCATATTATTATTCTTATTTTTTCATTTTATCATTATCCTCATTGTATTTATTATAAGTATGTCCTTGCCTAGCCCGAATCTTTTATGTTCAGTTGCTGGAATGATCCCTGTTTTATTATTACCAACCGAATGAACTATTAAATTCAAAAACATATTTTGAGCAAAATCGAGAAACATACTAAAGAAATATTTTAAATTTTATTTTAATTTAATTAAAAACCGCATTTCTATGGCTTTTATTGATTTTTGATCATTCGATTTTTTTTTTTTATATATATATATATATTTTTTTTTTTGCGGCATGTTGCAATTGTTAACTAAATGTACTGGTACGCAATTTTGGCGGTATATATTCCTGCCCCTGCCCCTGCCCCCGCCCCTGAGTGAAAACTCTTCCATGCCTGTCGGATTACGTTCGAGTAGTTGAAATCCATGCGGGCTCAACATATTTGAGAGGGCGCAGCAAGGCGTTAGTTGTTATTAGTTGTTGTTAATAGCAATTACACACTCACACACACACACACACACACACACACACTCGCATACTCATTATGTGCAAAAACGAGGCACATTTTCAGATGCGGCTCACATGGCGCGCGGCAAATGGAATCGCAAAAATTTTCCAATTTTCTCTGGTTTTTTTTCTGCTTTTTTCCCGTTGTTGTTGTTGTTGTTTTGTGTAATTGCCGGCAGTTGTTGCTGTTGTTGAGGTCACATTGAACGTCAAAGGCAAAAGTTGGCAGCGTTAATTTCGTTTGCCCATAAACATGCAACATATGTGTGCCTGTATGTGTCTGTTTGCAGCAGGGCAAGGGGCGTGTTGTGTGTGCGCGGAAGGGTCGCCGTGTCCTGCACTGCATTTGCAACCCTAATAAAGTGCAGCGGTTGCTGCCACACGTGGCCAGGCTCTGATAACAGACGCGTTGCCCGCTCGCCCGCCTGCCTGTCCGTCCGACTGCCTGCTTGACTGTGCCCCGTGTCCTGCCTCTGGCTAGGACCGTTTGCCTGGACTCCGTGGCGCACTGTGATTTATGCACTAAACAACGGCTCGTCTATGCGCTGCCCGGTTGCGCCCCCTTTTGTGCCACGCAAAAATTGTAATTCTCATCTGATTGTTGTTGCTGCTGCTGCTGCTGCTGTGGCATGTTTGGCATGTGGCATCCACGCGAGACGCGCACAGTACATGCCACTTGCAGCAAGTGCCACAAAAACATTGACACATCGTTTACAAGGCCAGCGCAGAAAGAGACAGCGAGCAGGAGAGAAAGAGAAAGAGAGATAGAGAGAGGGAGAGGGAGAGCGAGGCAGCCAAGAACACGCGAATTTGGGGCCTGCCCCGCCATGGATCGTGCCACATAAATACAAGTAAACAACAACAATAGCAAAAGGAAAACAAGCATTGAAAAACACAAATGAAATATGAAATAGAAACCCGACCCCTCTTCTGGGCGAGTACTTGCCACTGACCCACCCCCCGCTCCATGCTGCTGCACAACGCGACTCGAGTCGTTTCTTTTGAAAATGCTTATCAAATTAATTTCGCTTAAATTCGCATTTATTGTTCGAGCTCAGCGAGTTTCGGAGGGTTAATTGCGAGGGTTTAGCCCGGCCAACAACAAATACTGCCATCTCGCTCGCACACACGCGCTGGCAGCCGCTAGTCGCTCTCTTTCTAATGCTGACTTTCCAGGATTGATTGCATGTTCGTTGTTTATTTGTTGCTGGGCCAAAGGTAAGGACTCGCCGGCCTGCGAGGGTTGGCCCAAGAGTTGCAAATTGATTGAAAACGCTCGCGCTTATGCGCTCTACACGTGTCCCGAGCTGTTCAATTATGTCTAAGCCAAATCCGCAGCACAAACACTGCCCTGCCCGAGGGGGTTTTGCGCTTACGCAACTTTTCATCACAATGGAAAAAAAGTAGAAAAGCTAAAGTACAAATCCCAAAAAGAGCAGCGCTCGCCCCCCCTCACGTTCCACCCTGTTGTTGCCCTGTCGCAAGCCCGCCCGCCACATTCGAAATGCCATCACCAATTTTAAGACCAAAACTAAACACACGCGACTGGCGACTGGCGACGTCGTCGGGTTTGAAATTGAGTCGTTTAAGCCGTGCCCCCTGCCCCAACCAACCCGCCAGCCGAGCAACCCCACGGCCAAACTCCATCAATTGCAACTTCCAGCCCGCACACACTTTGTGCCTCTGAAAATCCCAATAAAAACAGTTTGGCAACCAATTTTAAAATTGTCAAAAAACATGAACTTCACAAATTGAAATATTACTGCAAAATTGTTTGGGCACAATTTTCATAGAAATTATTTTTCGAAATATTTTTGCATTAAATCTCAAATAAAAATAATAATAATAAAAAAAAACTCTCAATTTTTTTGGTAATATTCAGAAGATGTACATAAACTTTTTTAGCAGTTAAAAAAAATATATATATAAATTGCATTTGATATTTTACATAAAAAAAATCCTTCGAATTTTCATCCAATATTCACACAAAATGTAAACAAAAATAAATTTCTAATTTCTTTCTAAATTAATAAAAAAAAAACGAGCCAGACAATAAAATAATTCAAAGGTGGAAGTGTTGCCCAAATTAGCAAAAACAATATATATTTTTTTCCCAGTTTGAAAGCGAAATAAATTGCTTGAAAAAAAATTCGTGCCAATTTTCGACTGCATGTTTATAAAAAAAAAGAACAATATAATCTTTTTTACCTAGTTTTCATGGTAATAAATAAATTAATATCCAATATTTATTTGATTTATTTCTTCAATATTTCGATTAGTCTTGAGATGTTTTTCATTGAAAAAATATGGTATGGTAGGGTCTCGAAA
The DNA here is from genome assembly GCF_003285875.2 of Drosophila novamexicana. Lineage (NCBI taxonomy): Eukaryota > Metazoa > Arthropoda > Insecta > Diptera > Drosophilidae > Drosophila > Drosophila novamexicana. The sequence goes on from NW_020824841.1 coordinate 186,132, forward strand.
CTCCATCTAAATATTAAAGAAGAACCCGCAATATTAAACTAACAATCCTTGAGCTAACGTGCCTCTAAAATTCTTAAAATCATTCAAACCAGATTCATAGAATATATATATAATAAACAAATTTGTTTATATTAAGTAGCAGGGGAATTTCTGATAATAAATTTAAGTTCATAGAAGAAAGGAAAAGAGTGCATTCAATAATTTGTAAATTAGAAATTGTTTACAAATTGTTGAAAGCTGAAGAAAATTGTAAAGAAAATTTAATTTAAAAGTAAATGCATCATAGAATTCAAGAGGTAGGAAAAACGCCTAATCCATAGATTTAAGTCAAAAAAATCCCCCAAATAAGCTGATCATTGATGATATTTGTAATACAAGATATGAGAATTGATTTCTCTCAGTGTACTCACTTTTGCACTCGTTGGCATCCCGCGCGGTGGCCCTTCCCCAGGGCCGGTCGAAGTAGAAGGGCTTGCAGCGGTCGCAGTCGCGCCCGGCTGTATTGTGGCGGCACTCGCAGCTCAGCTGCCCGTTGGAGTCCTGCGAGCACTTGGAGGCGTGGCCATTGCACTTGCAGCGCCCGCCCACAGAAAAGTCGGAGATGGCATAGTGGAGTCCGGTTGCGCCGGCGGCGGCAACGGAGAGCGTCTGCGAATGGGAGGCATTGGACTCGATGTTGTTGCCAGCCAGCTGCACGCTGTATTTGCCGGTGCGCAGATCTGACGGGGCATCAATGGCGAGGAGCGCCTGGGGATCGGGCTGCTGCAGCCGATAAAAGACAATGCGTATGTCGGTGGCCGTCACCCAGTCCTGCAGCACGGGCGAGGAGTCCAGGTCCCGGGCCGAGGGCCGGCCCTCCAGCGTGCTGAAGGCAATGCGCGAGGCCACGCCTCCGTTGCCATCATGGCCATGTCGATGGGCGTCACTGCAGCGCGCCTCCTGCTCGTTGTGCTTGGTGACGGTGGTGCGGGTGGGCCGCCTAAACAGCCGGCGGCACTGCGAGCTGTAATACTGGAACGGCTGCCAGGTCTGGCCAAAGTCGGAGCTCTTGAAGATGACCAGCGAGTCGGGGCGCGGTGCACGCGGGCAGAACTGCAAGCTCACATAGGTCAGCTCGTACTTTTTGCCCAGCGACAGGGTCAAGGTGACATTGTCGCCCCAGGAGCTGGCCAATCCGCTGCCGGCATAGCTGGCGCCGGGCGCAATTGGGGCTGAGCGCCAGCAGGTCACATTGTTGGGATTGTTCAGATCGGTAAGGGCGCGCGGCGGAAAGCTATTTGCCTCGCAGCTGTGGCACTGCAGCTCGCTGCCGCCGGCGCGGCTCTGATCCTGGTATTCGCAGTAGCGCTGCGGCTGCTGCTCGCCGCAGCTGCTGCTGGCCGTGACGGGCGCATCGTAGGCGGCATTCACAAAGTCCGGTATGCAGACGCGCGCCTTGTCCTCATCGTAGCAGGGATCCTCCGCCGGCGGCATGGCGAACATTTTGAGGTATGCATTGTTGGGCTTGGCCAGCGCCGAGCAAGCGCCCAGGGTCAATAGAAACAGTTGCCAGCGCTGCATGGCGCAGTTCACACACTTTCACTAGCACAAGTCACCCGAAAAAAAATACGTAACTGTTGTTTTGTTGCAAATCGCAAATTGCAAGTACACAGATTGGTTGCGTTTATCACTACCAGGAGAAGGCGTCCTGAGCAGCGCGCGCAAGCGTTTTTAGGCCCTTTTTAGGTGGACTCCGCGAGTCGCGTAGACGGAACACAGTTCGTCGGTGGGTCGCTCGGACGCTCGGTTGCTTGGTCGCTTGTTCGCTTGGTCTTCGGTTAACGTCAAGTCGGCCTGCCAGTTCACAGTCGACTGTTAATCGTCGTGCACGAAGCGCGCGCGCCAGCCCACGAAGTCAGCGACTGTTTGTGTGTGCGCGTCTCTGGGTGTATGCGAGTGTGTGTGTGTGTGCGCGTTTGATCGCGTCTGCTTTCTGTGTTCGGCAACATATATATGTTGCCAAGAGCGCACAGCATCAGCTCAGCATCCACATTGTTGCTGCTGCTATTTTTACTTGGCTGTGCTAACTCACCACAGCATGCGCTCTCTTTGGCTCGCTTGCTCTCTCGTTCGCTCGCACTCGCAGTGCCTCACTGGGTTTGCGCTGCGCAGTTGCTGGCGCTTGGCAACATTGCTGCTTGCAGGTGGTTGCTGTTGTTTAAGCAACATTTGTTGCTACTGCTTTTGCATGCCTTTGCATCTATTTTATAGCCCACTTGGCGACACATTTTGTGGCAGGCTGCTGCTGTTGCTGTTGCTGTTGATGGTTGTTTGTTGATTTTGCGGCCATCAAATCGCGTCCAGCCGTCGACCACAGTGCAAATCAAAACAACGCCAAACGCTGCCCGCTGCGGGGCATGCGGCACAGGAGGCGTCGCTTATGTCTTCTGTTTGCTTCTCGATTGCTATCGGATAATGAAGTCGCCAAACGGCTGCAACGGCTGTCTAAGTTATTAACTTGTCGTTAATGAAAATCATCAATTTCGAACAAAACACAAGAGGGCGACAGGCAGTTCGAGTGCGTTGAATGGCTGTGGAGAAGCAAGAAGGGTGGGGAAGGGGTGCATAATTACGTGATGCGTGTATGCGATGGCTTCATTAATGCCGCCGTTGTCTCCTCTGCCGCAGCCGCTGCTCCAGCCGCCGCACTGCCTGCGACTCACTGATAAGCGTTTCACTTTCGCATGGCAGCAGCCGTCCCTCCTCTCACCTCTCCCCTCACCCCTCGCCCTACTCCCTTCGCTGCGCGCAACCACGACCATTGTTTGCTTTTGCTTTGTAATTAGCTGGCTCTGCTGCATTTGGGCGTAGGCGTGCGCGTGGGCGTGGCAATGACCGCCACAATCGAAGCAAGCGCTAATTGTTCAAATTCTCACGTTACGCAACACATAAATTCATTCACGAAAATAATCAAGCAACGCTTCGATAAATGCTGCACTTAAATAGCGAAATAATGGGAGACGCCTATAAAATAATCGAAGCACTCATTTTAAGCTGGATTGATGCTGTTAAGGGGGGAACGCGGGGATTTTCAATAAGTAAAATATTCTAGATATGTATATACCTTACGAGTTTCACACAAAATTTGCCCCCAGATGTGCTCAAAAACAGAATTTCGACTTCGATTTTTTTAATCGATTTTATTAAGAGAATGAAATCTAATCGAATTTTTTAAATCTGCGCGGGTCTCAGTAGAGCCTACGTTTAAATTCTGCTTAAAGTTTCCGACATCGACGCGTTCACACATAGTTCACATAGACGCGGAGATATGGTTAAATCGACTCAGTTACTGATCAAGAATATAAATATATATGTATATACTAGCGGATATGCACCGGCCTTGCTTTCGGAACCTATAAAATAAATTCTCTCAAAGGTCTTTGAAAATGGATTTAAAAACGATCGGACGGTCAACAAACAACTTTCATGCAACCGTTTTCCGCCAATTTACCACTGTTTTGGGTGGAATTTCGCAAATCGCGAAACACGTATTCATTAAGTTCCTATGTAGAACTTTGAAATTAAGTAAGAAGCAAATCGAACAAAAACTTAAGACAGGAATAATGTTGCCAGAATTAGATGCCAAATCGATATTGAGATTTGACCGAGCTAGGGGAGTGCGAAATTTCAACATATATGTCTATATAAGTATGTGGCATATTTGAGGCTAAGATTGGCTAAAGAGCAAAAAAAAAAGTTCAACGTTTATATTTATCGATTTCAGAAAATCGATGGCTTCGATACTTTGAAATAAATTTAGTTGAAATCTGTAGAACCTAGTATCCCCAGCGCCTAAAGTTTCTGAAAATCCGTCAAACAGAGGAGTCATTGGGCATACATAGCTACTTAGATCGATGCGGCTGTTGATTGGATTCCGATATGCCTGCCTTTGTCTGTTGCATACATTTATAGAAACAGAGTATGGAAACTTATCGAGTGCATTGTTGCATTTGCATAAGTATCGATGCATGAGTATCGATAACACTTAATTACCTCTGGCTTTTTCTTCGTCCAATTTACTAAAATTGATGTCGCCCATTAGATGGCTTATTATTTGAGCTCGGAGGAGGCATGTCATTTGTTTTCAGTTGCACAGGGCAGCCCACGCACACACACAGGCACACACGCACACACGCACACAAACACGCACACACAGACTGGGGTTAGGCGAGCTCATTTCCGCTTCCTTTGTTGTGGGTCAGCTTCCTCAATGGAGCTCAACGGCTCATCAGCTGGGCTTGGCTCTCATATGTGTGGGCTCATCTTGTATCCGGAACTTTTGCTTTATTACCTTGGCGCCAGTGGGCTTGGTCCGTGTGTGTGTGTGTGCGTGTGTGTGTGTCTGTGCGTTTGTGTCAAAGCTGCAAACTCTTGCTGAACCCGCTCGCAACTTTGGCGCTTAATGAGAATTGCATTGTGTGTCTCTGTGTGGTTTTCGGATTTTGATTTCGAGTGGCCGGCACAAAGACGAGCGCCTTGTGCTGGGGGCCAGGAGTAAAGTCCAAGCGGCTTTCTGTTTGCTTTGTTGTTGTTTTGTTTGTTTGTTGTTTTGTTTGTTTTGTTTGCTTGTCTCGTGGCTGGCCGGCGGCAAGATTTTTAGATTATGACGCTTTTGCCAACAGGCTCTGCCAGCTGCGGCGACGGGACCAAACATTTAGTTGGACTCAGCTCATCTTGCTGCGTCTCCACTTTGTTTATTGTGCGCTGTCTCTCTCTCTGTCTCTCTGTCTGTCTGCCTCTCTCTTTCTCGCTTGCGGCGCACTCTCTTTCATTTTATTGGCGACATCAATAAAATGCGACATTGAACCAAGTTGCCCGCCCGCAAGCCCTCCACCTGGACGCCACACTTGTATATTCACACGGATGTAGCTCACAGGTAAAACGGCTAAAAGCACTATAAAATCCTCTGCCCCTTAACCCTGTTCCCGCCGACCATTCCTGGGAACGGGTCAGTTTTTTGGTCAATGTTTATCTCAACATTTTGTTTGTCTTTTCTCAAAAGGTTGTTGTTGTTGCTGCAATTGTATCTCGATTTTATTGCTAGAGCTGTGAACACGTGAAAGGCATTTGCCGGCCGAAAGATGAGAGAGCGAGCGAGGTAGAGAGGGGACGAGAGAGAGAGGGAGAGAGAGACCGGATTGGGGCAATATATACGCGAGCCACCCTCGCCGGCGGCCCAGCGGGCGCAGTGCAACTAAAACGCACAGATAGATGACTAGATTCCTATCAGCGTCAATAAATAAAGTTTTTAAATGGAACAAGAAAATAAATATATGTCTCCGAGTGTCTCCTTGTTGTCACTGTGCACATCCAGACGCCCTGGCAGCGCGTCTATGCCGCCGCACGGTGGGCGAAAATGCAAGGATAATCTTTATTTAACTGTGAAAAAACCCAAAGTGCACTTCATTTGACCAAAAACTAATTTATCGCTATTAATTATCTACTTATTGTTTACAGCAAATGTCAATATATTTCATTTTATAATCGATAATTATATTAAAAATCGATAAAAAGAAATCAGTATCAATCACATATCAAAAACTGGTTTTTGTCAAAAGCTTTCTGTAGCTATCGATTAAAATCAGTCGATTAATGTCTATTGAAAAGCACTCACATGAAATTCGTTAATTTTCTATTAATCCATAAGATTGACAAATATAATGTTATTACCTCTTATTGATTTTCGATACTTTTCAATATCAATCAGTCGTTAACCGGCACTTGGCGATTATCGAAATTCACTCGCATGCCATTTTATCAGCACATACCATCAATAAAGCCGATATTGTAGTTGCTTAGTTTATCAATCAATCGACTGACGATAATTATCGATTGCAATCTGTCGATAGCCAGCACTCAAATATTAGCCATTTAATCAATTAATTATATTTATCGATCTATATAATCGATAAATACGATATTGTTACCGCTTAGCTTATCGATCATTCCACTGTGCAACTCCATTTCGGACTCACATTTAGTCGTTTTTTTTGTTTTTGTTTTTTACCAGCTTCTTTCATATTGAAAAAGTTTTTCGAGTGTCTATCGCTGTGTCTCCTGCCCTGTCCCCCATGCCTGCTTGCTCACCCCTCTCACTGGCTCCTGCCTCTCTGTGGACTGTCTGTTTGCCAGTTTTGTTTGTTGCTGCAACGCTTTGTCTCTTGTCTTGTGCAATATGCGTCGTGTCTTGGCTGGCTGGCTGCCCCGGGCCCTGGGCGGGCGCGTACCTAAAATAAGACTGCAACTGAGACTCATGGGGCATCGATTCCAGGCATCGATTCCAAGCATCGATGCACACATACATATGCACATGCAGCTACTTACATTGATTTTATAATTAGCCATGTCAGCAGCCAGCTGCCAGCAGCCAGGAGCCAGGCAGATGGCCAGGAAGGAAGGAAGTAAGCTGGCAGAGAATTCAAAGTCAACTCGTGGCCATAAAAACAGCCAATTACCTTCAAGACTCATTAAGTACTACAGCCATTCTAGCCCGCCGTCACAAGCAGTTGAAAAGGGTGCTCTGTGAGGGCGTGCGCCGGGGGGTGTGGTTGGGCGGCCTGCCAAAGGGCTGCTTCTGTTAGCTGACCGTTACAATCGAATTAGGCGCCGCTCGCAACGTTAAATGCAATTAAAACTAGAAGATGTTGATTACATTAGAAGTGCAGGCAGCCAGGCTGAACTGTTCGGTGTGAGAGGGAGGTGGGGAGGGGGTGTTGTCCAAAGAGTGTGACCAGTGCTACCACAGAAATTCAAACACATTTCCACAGTTGAAGCAGACTCTAGCTTGCTGTTGTTTTTTGTCTCTCGCCTTTGGGTACCACACCTTTTTGTTCATAATGTATCCTTTTTTTCTGGCAGCCAGCCCTTCGTCTTGCCTCTTTTCTCGCCTTGCAAGAAAAAGCGCTCGAAAATTGTTGCGGTTGACCAGAATTATTTTTTTAAACACCAAAAAAATACAACGTGAAAAGCCAGAGGAAAGGGGGAAAACTTTGTCAACGTCCTGCTTGGGTGGGTAGCGGGGACTGCGGGGCGCGTGGTGTAGGCGGTCTGATTATGCGAAAAAAATAGCCAGGCAGCCATCAGTCATGTGTGTGTGTGTGTGTGTGTGTGCTTGTGTGAGTCGCTTCGTTGCCTGGGCATAAATCTGAAATCCGCACACTAATTTGTGCATGATAAATTATTTATGCCAAAATGGAAGTCAACAGCAGCAACAGCAACCAAAGCAAAAACAACGAAAACTGGGCCCAAGCGTTTGGGGCAGCACAAAAGGACTGTGGAGCAAGTAGCGGGCAGCGGGCAGCGGGTGATGGGTAGCGGTAAGAGTAGGGGCCATAAGCTGCAGTCGTCACCTAATCCCTTGAAATTTTCACTCAACACGAATCATTCATAAAAATGTTGCAAATTGAGCGGCCCATTTGGATTTAGGCCGCAAGTTGCCACAAGGTAAGCATCGATGGGGCAAGGGTATTTGATGGCTAAAGTGACAGGGGTGGGGGGTAATTGCCTGATAGCTTACACGAGCGAAAGTTTTGTATGCATAATTCACGATACAATATGAGCTTCAATTCGTATAAAAAAACTAAATCAAAATATGTTAAAACTTTGATAAACGTTTCCATATAACAGTTTTCGAAAGAGCAGTTATCGCTAGAACATTTATCGATAGAATAGTTACCGATAGAACAGTTATCGATAGAGCATTTATCGAAATAACAGTTGCTGATATAATAGTTGTCGGTATAGCAAATATCAATGTAAAAGTTATCGATAGGACAGTGATCAATAGAGCAGTCAGAACTAGGACAGTTATCGATAAAGCAGTTATCCATGGGGTATTTATCGATATCACAGTTAACGATAAATTTGTTATCGATATAACAGTTATGGATGGAACCATTTTCGATAGGACAGTTTTCGATATAACCGTTATTGACAGAACAGTTAGCTATAAAACAGTTATCAATATGACAGTTATCGATAGAACAGCTATTGTTTATGCAGTTATCGACAGAAACGTTATCCATGTGGCAGTTATCGATACAATAGGAATCATGTGGCAGTTGCCAATGGGACAGCTATCGATAAGACAGTTATCAAATGCCAGTGCAACTCTTAATCTCACTACAAAAACTCGGCTTTTCCCATGTGGACACTACATGTCAATGTCATGGACAGGAGGTATACAGTCGAGAGCGCCAATACTAGAGAGGAATTTCTATCTAAGTTAAATAGGGATCAAAAATGATTTAAACTTCAGCTAGGGAAACATTCGATATATTTTCTATTAAAATGAGAAGATAACAGAGCTTGGTTTGCCTTCATGTCGTCGCAGACTGAGCAGAAATCTGACCTGAACTGACCTACCCAGCAGATGGATGTGAATCCATTTTATTAGATTTATCTACTACATATATAGATATTTTATATTACTAGAACTGCTTATCAAACGAAGTTGCCTTTTAAAGTCAAGAGGTTTTTGGATGATTTTTGAAACTTTCAAATACAAATTTACCCAATCGATATCCCAGATCGATTTATATAGTCACCATTGTAAATTTGTATATTAAACTAACCAGTAGAATAAGTAGTTTGTAAATATTCATATAAATTTAATTCAAGTTGTCCCTTATAATAACAGTAAAATTAAAATAAAGCAAACAAAAATGTAAAAAACTCAAATACAAATGTCTGATCCTAGACATAATGGAAAACCAAAGTAACCCACTTTCTTCCAGTTCAGAGCTTAAGCGCCAGCATATTTGGCAGCTTATACATGAGCACATCGTGTGTATTTTGCCTGAGCTTATGATTTATTTGCCGAACAACTTGAGCTTATATTGTTTTCCAAGCGAACAATGCACGCTTTATCCATTGTTTGCCCAAATTTCATTCCTTAAATTAAACTTTAAAAAATTGCTTTTCCATAAACCGAAAAAAGCTGAAGTCTATTTAATTGCCTTACAGGACACAGGATTACAAATTTTATTGAAACACAAATTATTTTGCACCTGAAAGCTTTTAAGCCCAGTCAAATTGAAAATATAAATGCATTGTTATAATATTTTAAAGTTAATTCAAATATATTATATTTATATACCTGTTTGTTCCATTATAAATGCAAGCTTCAGCGATTTTGGTAGTTCCACCCGTTACGTCGGAAAATGCGTGAAAAGCTTTTGTACAAATTTAAATTTGGCTCCGTTTGGCTTGAACCTAAAATAATGTATAGATGTTTTCCAAATTAGGCGAGTGTAAGAAATGTATTTTAAAATCATAATCATTTTCATTATAATTATTGCCGAATATTATTATCATTATTATCATTTCATTAATATCACATATACTAAAACATTTGGATGCATTTTCATATTTTGATATTATCATAAAGTCCGTTGTCTGTGAGATTTGATGCTGGCAGCGACTTTACCGCAACAGCTGGGCTGCCATTTACTAGCACGTCTCTTGTGAACCTGTTCTTAAATGGAAGTCATCAGCTAATTGATTCAAGTACCCCCTGCCCACCGCCTTTGCGGCTCTCTTTGCCCACAGACTTACAAAATGCATTTAGCCTGCTGCAGTTGCTGTGCCAGCTTATTGACCAAAATCCTTGGCCATAATCAGCTTCTGTTGCACTCAAAGTCATTTGCCTGCATCTGTGTATGCCTCTGCAAGCGTGTGTGTGTGTGTGTGTGTCTTGTCTGTGTTGGCCACTTTGGTGGCCGGCAGCTTCAGCAAACACTTGGCGTCAGCTGCTGCTCTTGCTGTTGCCTTTCATTTGGAGCTCATCAAACGGTGGCCACTTTGCTGCATGCTGCAAGCATTTGTTGGCTTCTGGCTCTGCCTCCGATTGCCCCATCGTCGCCACTGCTCACCTGAGCTGGCAACACTTCCGCTGTCTTTTGCCTACTGTGTCCTGCATATGCTCAGGTGTCGAGCATTGTGTTTTTCCCGGGCGCTGCTGTTTCAATTAGTGCACAGACATCGCCTAGAGTTCGCCCTCACCCATGCCGGTCACCTTCCCCTTTGGCCACTCATTAGCAGCGCTTGCAGCTGCGGTCTGCGGTGCTTGTTGCCGTTTCCATTGCCGGTTCTCAGCTCCACCACAATCCCCTAACTGGCAATTGGTGCACGCTTCGTCGCCTGCCCGTCCTGACGGTCCCAACTGTCCCAATTGTCCCGAGTGTCCTCACTGTACCTGCTGTCTGGTTGGCTGAAAAGCTATTGTGAGCCTTTTGCCAGGGCTTGCCTCTGGTTTCCTCCTCATTTCGTTAGAAACCGCCCCGTCAAATGCTTAATTATTTGCAATTTTTCGTAGCATACTTTTGTGTGCCCGGCATTCAAATTGCTTCGCAGTCTATCTCCATCTTCCTCTCACTCGCACTTGGCTGCCCATCTAGCGGTCGCTTTCGCTGCATGCTTTGTGCATTTATAATCATTTTTCATAAATGTCCTGACCGTTGGGCAGCGCGTTTCAAGCACATTTACTGTGACAGCTCTCAAAGGATTAGGACGTGTTTCACATTTCATAAAAGCGCGCCGAGAGACTCGCGCAATCATGTTCACAATGATGATGATCATGATTATCGTGATTATCATGTTGCTGATGGGACCTCATGTCCAGCTGCTGTCTATGTCACCCACCAGAAGCGATGATTGCTCAGCTCGTTAGTGGCAGAGGCCAAAGCAGAGGCAGAGGCAGAGGCACAGCCACTCGCATGCACTCTCTTTTGCTCTGACTCCCTCTCTATCTTTGTTCTCCTCATTCATCTATGTTTATTTTCATCTCTTTTCACATTTGTTGCTTCCTTTTGTTGCTGCGCTTCATTTTTATCTGTTCGCTGCTTTTTGACTTTTAGCAAAAACTGATTTTAAGCCGCTTACCCACAGCAACAACAACAACAACAGCAACAGCAACAGCAACAACAACCGCGCCCCACTATAAGTACCGTTTTCAAATACCTATTCAGCGTGTTGCCTACCGTTTTACGTAGTTTGGGTAATTGACGTAACAGGAGATTATGCAGAACGTTGACGTCGACGTCGACGGCGACTGCGACTTCACCGTGAGCCGCACTTTTTGAAGCAGCATTATGAATAGCGCCAGCTTTAAGTCAAAACTACAACCACAACAGGCAACACGATTGCCTAATTGACAGAGATTTGAAAAGCGAAAACAAATTAAATACATACAAAAATTAATATATGTATATATTTAAATATGCACAGAAATTCCAATTTGCTTTATGTGTGTTGCAAATTTGTGAAAGAACAAGCTATTCAGTCCTGATACGTAATACGTAATATTATGCTAAATTATTAACAATATATATATATACTTATATATAATTATTAATGGTTCTTTAGTTAGTATTCATTTTTATTGCGATTAATTAATAAGAAATCTACCTGATTTTAAAATTTCAAAAACAAGTAAACATTTTTAGGTTGCCAAATAATAAATATTGTTGCAGGAGTGCTCTTGACAAGAGTGCTCGACTAAAAGATACCCTGTACGCAGCTCCAAGCTGCTTATGAAGGAGATGCAGAGAGACGGAGAGACAGATGTAGAGACGGACTAGACTAGACGCAGCGGATCTATACTACAGATGCTCCCTTCTGCCTGTTGCATAGTATTATAAAGGAACAGTAAAATAGTAAACAAAACTCCTTTCCAAGGATTCAGGGTGCAAAACCCCGAAGTTCTTCACAGAGTTACGCCTCAGCGTGGTGGGAATGAAATCGCTTAAGACTCCCAGTTGGCTGGCAGCTGAACTGTCTTTAATTCTGATTCAAACATGCCCAGAAAAAAAGAGAGTTAGCTTGAATATTGGTTCATGTCGTGCAATTAAAAGTCCTTTGGCAATGGTCCATGCAGAAGCCAGCGGTAGAGGGGGGCACGGATGGAGGCCTGCCAAGACTCTGTTTTTATGCGTGTCTAATGATGCGTCAACGAAGCGCCTGTCGAATTTTTGGCCGCATCATCAAATGAGGCGTCATTAAGTAATAAGTCTTTCAGCCGTGTCCAAATCCGAGTCCAAGACGAAACCGCGTGCAAAAAGTTGGGCCAAAAGCTATTAAAAGTAAACCTGCTCAGCGCCCAAGCTAAAAGCGCTTAACGTTTTCATTAAGCAGGGCTGGTGGCTGCCCCCAACACAAAGGGAGGGGAGGGGGTGGAGGTGGCGAGGGGTGGTGCGAGTTTAACTTTAAAGCGCGGTTGCCGTTGCAAGATGCCATGTTGCCAGCTGCCAGTTGCCAGTTGCCAGTTACTGACTGCCCAGGCAGGCAGCCAGGCAGTCAATCAGTTAGTTTGTCTCTCTTTGTCTCCCCCTCCCGCTCTGTCTGTCGCCCACTCAAGATGTGGCACTTCCGTTTCCGCTTCAAGTGTTACTGCCACCAATCTTCACGACGAAGACGCAGCAGCAGAACAAGAAAAATGAGCATTGCACCAAACTGACAACACTTTTTCTTCAAGTGTTCTTTTTTATACCCTGAACCCATTAAAAATGGGTATAAGGGTATATTGTGTTTGTGCAAAATCCAAATGTATGTAACAGGCAGAAGGAAGCATCTCTGACCCCATAAAGTATATATATTCTTGATCAGCATCAATAGCCGAGTCGATCTAGCCATGTCCGTCTGTCTGTCCGTCCGTCCGTCCGTCCGTATGTATGAACGCAAGGATCTCAGAACCTATAAGAGCTAGAGACTGAAAATTTAGATGTAGGTGCTCCTAGTGCCTGCGCAGATCGAGTTTGTTTCCGATAATCGATAACTTCCTCCGTTTCCAAGCAATCGATAAAAATCAATATCGATATCCTGTTAACTTGACATATAGCATCTAAAATAGAATATCTATGCATTTGATGTTGGAAGAAGAGGGTTCAGTGTATCCCCTAGTCGGGAGCTCCCGACTAGAACCTCTTACTTTTTTTTTTTTGGTGCTTGGGCACCGCTTTTGATTTCGCTTTCGTCCATTGTGCATGCAGGAGCCACAATAGACGTCACGCCCCGCCCAGCCCGCGCCTGTCACACTCTGCCCCTTTGGGGATTTTGTTGGCTGTTTCCGCCTGGGCGCGAAAAGTGGTTTATATTTATTTATTTATATCCCCATTGTACAGTTGCAGTTGTCAATGCATTTCGCCCAGATCCCGCGCTGAGTGGAGCACTCCTTGGCAGCCGGGACGCGCGGCTGAAAGCTGTTGACAGCTTACAGTTCGATTGGGCGTGGCCGTGCAGCACGGAGAAACATTAGATGTGAGCGATTTGGCAGCTAAGCGCGCGCTAAGCCGTCAACTAGCGAAGGGATTAGGCAAATCCCAACAGAATTTTAGGCATTTGCTCTTTTTGTGGGGGACAGTGGGACGCTTAGGAAACACAGGTGTCAAGGCTCTGGCTGAACAATAAGACCGATAATAAACATGTTTGCGCCTAGCGGGTATTACCCGGCCTTGCGCGGACCACGTTGCATGCTTCAAATTTTAGACATCACTTTTCCATCCTTTTTTGCTCGTGGGATATTTAAATCTCATAAAAATACGTTTAAAAATTATTGACAGCGGAATAGGCTGATCTGTGAGATAGACAAAGAAATTTCCTACAACCATTGTCCACAAATTATCGGCAATTGCGGGTTGCAATGGAACGAGATGGTTTAATTGGCTCTTGGACCCTTGTCCTCTTGAAGTACGTACACAAAAATGTGGTAGAGTCCTGTCGATCAGCACTCGTTCCCCGTCTAGAGCAGACGATCGCTGTCTCTAGTTGCAGCCAGGGCGTTAATTCGATATATCGCCCAAGTGCTCTGAGGCTGAGCTGTGGCTTTGCGAACAGTGTCGGACGAAGCGACACTTGTGATCGCAATTTGGTCGTTGTCACTGAAACACTCGTCCATTTTTGAGTCCCGTAATGGGTGCAGCACACACGGAGCGGACAGCACACGTGTTTGGGATGCGGAGCATAGCTCGATGGCAAGAACGTTGGTATCGTTCCACAAAAGTGCGATGAATGCATAGGATTATTCCCAAGGATTATTCGCAAGTTTGTAGAAAATAATTTCAACTTAACGCAGCAGCCAGCTATTCTCGGATGCAGCCGGAGCTGTTGGAAGCGACTGTGTGTATACTTGGTGCGAGAAGTAGAGGATGCCTACTACATCAACTTAGATTGTGGACCATTCAGAGTGAGCCGTTGAGCATTACCGACTGGAGCATATAATGGGCTGACCAATCAAGATGGACAATCTAGTGCTGAGCTGGAGAGCCAAGGGCAGAGGAACTGCAGCAGCTGCAATGCTGGAACTCGGTAAGACTTCGAGCGGGATAATAATTAATTGATTAATTAGTGGCGGATCCGCTTCGTAGGCAACGCGCGCCAGCTCAACCCTACACACTACTCCAACGGACTTGTTTGGGCTTATCATATGTATACTATTTAAACCTTTAAGCTACTTTGTGTAAATAAATAACAACGTGCAAAAAAAGGAAAAACACACACACACACACACATCGAGTAGGCGAAACTTCAGCAAGACTTAATGTCAATTTGTTGAGAGCCCAAGTTTCAGTTACTTCATGAGCTCATCTTATTCTTCTGCCATTTTGATGCACACACACAGACAGAGAGACACACACACACACACAGCGAGGATAAGCGCAAATACGTTTGTGTGCGGCGAAAGTTTATAATCCTTTATGGAGCTGAGAACTAATTGCAATGTAAATAAATTACAGGCGACATCGGCGGCAACAGTCAGCCCACGCCCCCCGCCCGCCTGTCACCCCCGCCTAGCCCTGATGCGCCCAGCTACCTCCTGACACAGCGCCAACACACAATATTTTACTCAATATTCAAAAGCAGGCAAAATGCAATGTCTCTCCCTCGCTGTCTCTTTCTCTCTCGCACACTCTCTCACTCTGTCGCACTCTGTCGAAAAACGCATTCAACTCGACTTAACTAACTATTAAGCACTACTTCAAGTTTTACACAGGATATATGCATGTATTTGTACTTGGGTTGTCCTTGCTGCCTTTGCAGCATTGACTTTGTTTAATACCCTACAATTTGGGTGCTATGCATCTGTGACAATGCTTATGTATTGTTAATTTAACTCATCTTCGTCACTTCAATAGGTTGTTGTCCACATATATGGTATTTTTCTAGCCTGTACACATGCGACCTGAACTAATTGGGGATTTTAAGATAATTAAAGGCGCATTAGAGCCAGCGTCTTTTCTTTTTAATTCGCTAGATTTTAATGTATGGCTTTTATTTTTATTGATATTATTCATTAGTCGTATTATTTATTATTATCGGGCTTCGTGTCACCGAGGCGGAAACAATGTTGACTTTTAGTGAATTCCTCTGAAGAATGACAGTTAAAAAGTCACTTTTCCTTTTCTTTAAGCTCTTCTTACGCTATTTGAACAGGGTATTGCGCAGTCGGCTAAAGGTGGCGGCAATTATTAAACTTGTTTTTACTTGTAGTTTGTCGGCGTCGTTCGCAGCTCGTCCTTGTCGTTGGAATTATGACTCTTTCTCTCTGTGTGTGTGTGCCAGTGCGTCGTTGTCCTTGTCGATTTACACGAGTTGCAATTAGTGTGCTCTGCCTCAAAGCTCTTGTAGCTTTGGCAACACTTTTCGGGCCCCGTACACGTTCGTGCTGCCATGCCCCACCCCGCAGCTGCCATTGAGAGATACGGCATGTTGCCCGCCTTGGTCATTGTTTGTGGTTTACTTTTGTGTTACCCAAATGTGCCGGAAAGTGTTGGGCCCGTATGATCCTTGCTCTACACCAGAGCTGAGCGTGTGTGTGTGAGTGGCTGTGTGCGTGAGTGTGTGTGTGTGTGTGAGTGTGTAACTCTCGTGCCTATCAACTGCATCCGGCTGGCATATCCGTTGGGCAACAGCTTTCAGCTTTTATGGCTTTTAAATAGTTGCAAGCGTTCGCTTTCCCACTGCCCTTGCCGTGTCTCACCCCCCATAACAACCAACCCCCATGCCCGCCCTTAGCCTTATCCTGCTGCCGGCTTGTGCTTCCTCTTCATCCCAAAGCTGGCCACTTTTGACAGGCTCTTGGCAGGCGCCAAATTTATGACTGTATTAAAGAGTTTGCCGACTTTTTGCCGCACATAATTTTTGCATGGTTTTTGGCGCCCGAGCTGTTGCCCCCGTCCCACCCCCTCCGAATAGCCCCTTTCCACGCAGCGACCCGCCAGCAAAGTTATGTGATTTAAACGTTATGCTCAGTGACAAAACCTGTGGGCGGGCGTCGGCTAAAGAGTGGGCTGTTCTATGGGCGTGACTGGCGCGCAAGTTATGTGCAGCTTCTTGGTAAACGCTTCAAAGTTGCTTCAAAAGTAGACTTCCCCGCGCCCTAGTGGGGCAGCTGAGCTGGTGACCAGCTGCAGTTCCAGGTAGCACACACACACTCACAAGCACACACATTACGTATTAATCGCTGCTCAGTTGCAATGTTGCTGTTTCTGTTGCTGCTGCTGCTGTCGTCCCGCAGCAACACGTTACTCCACTGCTCCAGTGGGCGTGTGGGCGTGCCCCTGCTATACGTGTGTGTGTGGCTGTTGTGCAACTATTTAAATGTTGCTTCAAGCCTCATTGTTGGACAGGCTGGTGGCCAGGCCAAGCGACAGATTGTGTGTTGGGTTGCATGTTGCTGATTTCCTGTTGCAGGATGTGTTATAGGATATGGTCGCTGTGGCTGGCGTGGGGGGAGCGGAGCCAACGCCTGGACACTGGGCGCACATGCAGCCAAGTGTTGAAACCTCTTTATGTTTGTGCGTGTATGTGTGTGTATGTGTGTATGCTGTCGTTGTAAAACATTGTGTTGCTGCTGCGGCGGCAACAACAGCTCGTGAGCGCCGCAATGATACTTGAGGCAGCCTGGCATGCTCGCACTTCATTTGCTTCTTGACGAGCGCTGATAATGCACGCGCTCTACGTTGCTTTTTACTATCGCCAGCAACAACAACAGCAACAACAACAACAGCAGGCACAACAACGACAACGGCGGCAACAGCAACAATTGCCACGACAACAACTTTGTTGTAGAGCATTAAGGACACGCTGCTTTGCACGTTGCCATTGTTGGGGCTTAGTCAACTCCAAGTCGAGTGTTAGTTATGGCCAGTTGCTGTGGTTGTTGTTGCTGTTGTTGTTGCTGCTGCGACAGAGGCTGTTGCTGTTGTCGTCTCGAGTTCTTATGTGAAGTGCACTCTTTATGTTAATAGTTGACACTAATTAGGTATGTTTGCACAACAAAGCGCTCCACAACACATTGAATTTGTGTGTGTGTGTGTGTGTGCCAGCAGACATGGCGTATACGTATTATGCTAAGTCCAACAAACAGCACAAAGACTTTGCTAGTGGCGCCGTTTAGGTAGACCCACAATATAGATGGAGCATACAGTGAACTCCGGCAATGAGCGCATTTTCATGTCACAAAAAATAAGTAAGACCCAATTGTCTTTCGACTAACAATTATTGTTTGGATCCAGCGCATATATGAGATATAATTTTATATTTTGAATGTATCGACTGTTCTTGTTTTGACTTTTTAATATATTAATCGAACATATTAAGAGGCGCACTATTTGCTTGAAATATTTATAATTGCTTATGGAAGAACTGAACTCTCTAACGATCTTTGATCAAAACAAGAGGACTGTTAGTCCAAGGAAAACACATTTTAGACGGTTCAGTTCAGAGTTCAAGCTGATTTTCCACCTTCGTGCACCCAGCTTTTGATTTGTTATATTTTTTTCTAAATTCAGTTTTCAATTCACAAGAACGCGTTTTACTCAACAATTTTCAAGTTAAATTCTAACTTTATCCAAAATATTGGCAACTACAAAATATGGTTAAATAAGCGCATTGATTGAAGCAGAAGTTATATGTGCTTTAGAGCGCGGCATTTGCCAAATATTTTTTAATTTGAACCATTATTTATTTTGAAATATGGTTCGATTCGACTTATTATGATGCTTACAATTCTTTTTTAATTTCAATTTCATTTAAATGAATCCTATTTGCCAGTTAGCACTGTGCACAACTGTAGCAACAACAACAACAACAACAAGCACATTCTTGCTGTCGTTGTCACAGTTCTTGGCTCTGTTGCTGCTTTTGCTCCACATAATACGGTGTTAAGCATAGAGCACAACTATTACTTAATCATTTTAACCTGTTTAAGCGGCTTAATGTGCCACATGAGTGTGTGTGTTTGCGCTTGTACGTGTGTGTGTGTGTGTCTGTATTTGCCTTGTGCGCCCATTGAGCTGTGAGCTGGGACTCTGGCAGTTGCCAGCTTCACAAAGCTGCTCTCGAGTGCCACACGAGGCATCTTAAAAGTCACTCGAAAGTTTAGGCACCCACTTCCATACACACGCGCCTCTGACACCCCTCCCCTTCCCCACTCATCCGCCGGGCTGCCACAGCACTCGTTATTGTTGCATAAAGTGTAAAACTAGCCATGGCTTTGCAGCTCCTCCATTGTCTGGATATGTGTGGCACCCAATCCGTTGGCTATGCAGATGTCGCTTTGCTTCGGTCTCTGCCGCTGCCTCTGCCTCTGCCAAGTGGTGGTGCATGTGGTGCTGTGCGCCCCGCTGGCACCGCCACTCAGGCATCCGTTTTTGTTGCTCTTAATGAAATTTTAATTTGCTGCGGATATGCGCAGTCAGTGCGCCTGCGAACATGGACAGAAGCTGTGTCAGCAATGGACCTGAAACCGGAGACCCGAGACTCGAGACCAGAAGACCGGCTCCAGCCTCAACGCCAGCTCCAGCTCCAGCTCCGTCTTCGTCTCCATTTGCATCTGCTTTCAGCTCCATGCGCCACACAATTACTTAGACTTATGTATGATTTATGCCTATGACTCTGTATCCTCTGCATGGCGCTGGTGGCGGGGGGCGTGTGGCATGTGGCATGCGGCGTGCGGGAAGTGGCATGCAGTTGGGCATAGCGTGTGTTTACCGTGCTGGCAACATACAATGCATTGAAACTTGGAAGCGAATCCGATGTTTAGCCCAATTTGGTGAGCGGCGGTGTAGAGAGGGGGGGGGGGGGGGGGAAGCGGTTGCCGCGGTGCGACGGGGACCAGACACATCTATGAAGTAGCTATGGATTTTGGCAGCGTCATTTTTTAACACGCATGCGGCTTTGATGTGCTCTGCAGCGTTGATTGATGGCTAATGCAAAGTTTGATTGAGCACTGAATGCGCCATGAGGCAAGTAGTGTGTGGCAACAGAACAGAACAAAACAGAAAAAAAGAGAGTGTGTTGCACTCCGGCGCAGTTGAAACTATGTGTTTAGAGAACTTCTGCAATTGCCGCAGCAGCCGCCAAATTGGCTGTAAATCTTGAAGCATTCAATTCTGAAATCGTTTTATGGCCTGCTAATGCGAGTGCTCGCTCCAATGATTCAACTCAACTCAAATCGAAACGAAACTTTTCACAGTCTCTGCCACAAATCTCTAGCAGGGGCTATCGTAAATTATGGGGCCATTCTTGGGGGGCTTCTTAGCGTATTGGGTATATAAAATCTTGATCAGTCGATATGCATATTGATGCCTCAGTATTAAAGATAACATTATGCGAACTGGCCCTGGCTGCAAGCTGGTTTCCGGCTTGATCCTTTGCCTCGCTTCACAGTTCAAGCCCTTGCCTTTAATATTCGGTTCGTTAATCTGATCGGATGAGTTTTTCATATAGCGTAACGTATTTGTATTTTGTTTTTCAGATATACGCACAAAGCTAAATAGAGAAATAGAGCTTCCTTCAAGAGTGGAGTGCTTTAAAATATGGCTCCAAAGGGAGCAAGAGCTCAGAAGTTGACCTCTGATAATATATTGCAAGAATATCTGGCATTTGACTGTGAGTACATTTAAACTTTATCATTTAACATTAAACTTTTTGCAATGTAATGGCAAATGAAACGCATAAACAATTTATAAAACGTGAATTATCAGAAAAACATAAAAATGATGAGGCAAGAATGCGGCTAAGCCAGTCTCCAGACTCCAAGTCGTCCTGTGCATCCTGGCAATCAGCGAAAGCGACGGCGACAGCGACAGCGACACTTGCGGCATGACAAGCTGACATGGAATCTAGAATTTGGCATTAGGTTGGGGACGATGCTGAGGAGCTCAGCCTGACGATGACTGCCAGCGATTTGTATAAAGTTGGCTGCGCCTCCAGCACGGAGGCGTGCCACGTGGGCTTAAGTTGGGGGCGTGTGCGTTACAAGACAATAATTGTGACTGAGAGCAGCAAGGCAGCAGGGCAGCAGGGCGCTTCTTTCCATTTCGAGTGTTGCAAATAAATGTGATTACATTGCTCTGCCGAGGGTGGCAGCTTCTGCCTAAGACCCACGGCTCAAGCAATCCAAAAGACAGCCCGTCCAGTCCAGTTCTGTTCTCTTCACTTCGGTTCAGCTCTGTTCAGTTCAGTCAGCCAGGCAGCCAGCCAACTGCTGGCAGTGATTTGTCATTTTGATGCCACTCGTTGTTGTCTAGCGCCCATAAATAAGCATCTGCAGCTCAAGATTGTGGTAACCACCGAAGGTATAAGTATCATCTACATATATCTCCAAACATTCATCTGCATTCGTATTGCTGGCTGTCCGCTCTGATACAATTTGATGCCACAATCGTCTGACCGAAGTGTGTACACACTGATAAGCCAATTGTTGTAGTGCAAATATTGAATATAATAATAAAATTTTAAATTAACTGGAACACATGACGGTACCATGCGGCTGGGCCACGCTGATCTTCGAGCTAAATTGATATAGCTTACATTTTTTACTATACAATATTTTCATTAACTATGTTATATACTCATTTATGCATCAGAATATAGTTAAATTATTAAAGCTGCAAGAGAGTCACATCTTTAAGATATGGTCACACCTTTTATATATGGTCACATCTTTAAGATATAGTCACACCTTTTATGCATGGTCACACCTTTAAAATATGGTTGCACCTTAAAAATATGGTCACACCTTTAAGATATGGTCAGACCTTTAAGATATGGTTACATCTGTAAGAAATGGTCACACCCTTATGATATGGTCAGATCTTTTAGATAGATGGCTGCCTATTTGAAAATACTTCGACAGCAAAAAGAACTTCGTATAACATACAATATATTATGCGCCTAACTTCCTCATGGAGACTTATTTAAGATTACGCAATAAAAAAAATGCTGACCATCGTAAAAAAATGAAATTTTTGTTGATATTTATCGATGCTTGCCAAATGCTGCGTCCGCTCTTTAATTTGTACTTAACGTATTTTGCTTTGAACAAATAAATAAAAATGAATGTTTGTTGCGCCAGCTCCATAACAACATGGACTCACCCAGCACGTTGCTTGCATAAGTCATCATGCCCAGCCGCAGTTGCAGGGTATTGGGTTACACTTTTTGGCCCGCCGGCTGAAATATATCTGTTCATAAATTTCGCGCCCGTGAAATCTGTAATATAAAAATTGTCTACTGTCTCTTTTTTTTTTTCTTTGCTTTGCTTTGTTTTTTGATAACCATTTTTGTTGTTGTTGTTTTTTGGCTTTGTCGTTGTGTGCTCTTGGAGTGGGGGTGACTAGGCGGTGGGTGGGGTGGGACTGCTGCTTAATAGAACAAATATTGAAACGACTTGGCACACGGGGGTGTCTGCTCTGCAATCTGTTAGCATGGGTTAGCAGGGTGGTTTAGCTATCTACCTTATTCTGCCCAGTCAACCCCCTTTCCCTCCCACACACACACATACACACGCCCCTTGCTGTTTGTGTCTTTGTGTTGTATAATGGGCATTTCATAGACCATTGACCAGTGGGTGGGCGGCCCACAGCTGATTAATTGGGTTCCATGATGGGCCCCGGCAACCGAACTGAAGCTGCGTCCTATGTCCACGGCGGCGGCTGCTGCTGCTCAGTTGCATGCGTTTAATACGTTTATTAATTACATTCCGGCCGACATTGTCGCTGGACATTGGCCAAGGCACAAAAATGTTGTGCGAAAGGTTCAACAATGTGTAAATAATTGAGAGAGAGCGAGCCAGAGAGAGAGAGAGAGAGAGAGGGAGAGAGAGAGAGAGATAGAGAGAAAGCGCGTGAGGCTGGCATGCCTTGGCGACAATTTAAGTTAATGTCTCGCCCTACTGCGGGCACCTCTCGCATATTTTCGCCAATTAATTTGTTAAATAAACGCATTTGTACGGCGACGACGTCGACGTCGACGTCGACATCTGCGGCGCTGCCAACGGCAGTGCGTGTGTGTGCGTTAATTATGTGCACATATATGTACATGTGTGCGTGTGCTGGAATGCGTGTTAGCTACGGCTGCGTAATTGCATTAAGCAACGCTCGTGATCCCCGTGATCCACCTGACCAATTGTTCGATTGCCCAGCGACTCCTACTGCCACGCCCACTGCCGCCCGCTGGCCGATGGCCGCTGCCGAACATTTCTTATTAATTGATTGTCATTGGCCATTGACGCAACTGCTGCATCAACAGCAGCTGCGGTGGCGACTCCTTTTTAATTGAATTCCACGCTCCCGATGCGTGTTGTGTTTGTGATTTCCCCTCACCAACGCAGCCCTCCCGTCCCTCTTGCCACCCACAGACGCGCATTTTCATAAATCAATTTTAATTGTAGGTAATTATTGGTAGTTTTTTCCCCCCATTAATTTCTGCTGCAGCTGAAACCAGACGCTCAGCGCCAATTTGTGTGCCATCGTTAATTGCGCTGAAATTATTATAATAGCTTCATTCAATCAGACAACATTTTCAAATCTCCGCACTGCAAAGGGCTGCCGTCCAGGACAACATGACTACTTTAAAGGCTCTTTAATTTCATGTGTGTCTTTAAAGCTGACTTGCTGATGAAACCAGGCTTTACCCTGGCCTGAACCCATTGAAAATGGGTGTAAGGGTATATTGTATTTGTGCAAAATCCAAATGTATGTAACAGGCAGAAGGAAGCATCTCCGACCCCATAAAGTATATATATTCTTGATCAGCATCAATAGCCGTGTCGATCTAGCCATGTCCGTCTGTCTGTCCGTCCGTCCGTCCGTCCGCCCGCCCGTATGTATGAACGCAAGGTTGGAATATACCCAAGGGATTGTTCTTCCACCTCCATTAAAGGTAACAAGCCTTCGATGCATTATTTGGTATGAAAAAAAGTGTATTTTATTGGCCTGCTTTATCCTTCATTTGTTTAATACTTTATTAGCCACATGAACAGCATTTGGCTAATGCTCTAACTTGCCCAAAAAAGGGAAATTGAAATTCATGTTTTATGTTTCATTGCCACTTAACATACGGCAGTTGGAGTTGATATTGAAATTTCGGAGCACTTACTCATTTTTACTCCCTTCTCTTTCTCTATGACTGTTTGTCTCGCTCGCTCACATGCATTATGCATTATGATTGCCCAACTAGTTGCTGCGTGTCCCCCTGTTTTGTCTTGGCCTTCAACATAACTTGCCTCAAGTGGCACTCGTCCAAATGACCACTTGGGTGGTGCTGCCTGGAAACCTTAAAGCCTTGCGAGTCCTGGTTTCTGGCTCTGGGGGCGAATGGGTTGACCAGCATCTGGTTTCATCTGCTTCACGTGCCACATTTCACATTACGTATTTCATATTTTGCGGCAATTGTCGTGGCGTTGGGTTCTTTTCCCTCCTCTTCTTTTTTTTTTTTGTTTCTGCTCATAACCGGCAAATACAAATGGCCAAGTTTATGGCTGGGCCATTTCAATTTCATGCAGCTTGACCAGCACATTTACAAAGTGTGCTCCTGCACCACCCCCAACACCCTCCCGCTCCTTATGACTCCTGCAGACTACAGACACTTGAGCTATAACTTTTTGCTCCTTGCTTCTCAATTTCCACAAGGCACTTGAACACTTCGGGAGTTCTGAGCTTGCTTCTTCTTTTTCTTTTTTTTTCACAGTGTAGCCGCCGGGGTCACATAGTTGTTCAAACTTTAAGTATCATTGACCTTTTCGGGGGGAGGTGCAGTGTGGGCACGGCTTACCGCAGCCGTAGGCGCAACAGTTGCCGCATTGAGTTAAGCGTCGGCGGCCCAGAAAATTACCTTAAAACATAAACAAGCACTGGCCAAATGGAGTGGAGGGATGTGGAGTGGGTCGAGCCAGGTGGGGCGGGAGCAGGAGGGCCGGCAGCCGAGAGCGTGCCAAGCAACGTGTGAAAATAATGATCGGGCATGCTTACCACAATAGCCCTGCTCCAAAAGGGGTTTCAGTTGGGTGGGGGTAGTGTGAGGGGGTCGGGCCACTGAAATACAAATAAATTGTCTCTCTCTGTGTGTGTGTGTGTGTGTGTGTGCGTGTGTGTGCACAGTAGTGAGAAAAACGCCATCGAAGTCCCTGAAAAGTCATTTTCAAAACTCAAAAACTCGCGCAGTGTGCGTGTATGTGTGTGCATGTGTGTGCGTGTGGGTGTGATCCATCATTCAGTTGCTAAACAAACAAAAGTAACAACAACAACAGCAGCAACAGTAACTTGTGCAGCAGCAGCAACTGCGCCGTTAATTTTCTGGAAATAAAAATTAATATATGCCGCAACACGTTTCAACTTCCCAGGTGAGAGAGACGGCAACAGTGCGTGCAACAGAGAGCGGCAGCAAACGCGTCGCAGTCGCAGTCGTGTGTTTGTTGATTTTAAGCCGTTGCCGGCAGAGGGGGCAAGAGTTATGCAGCTTCAGTTGAAAATAGTTTCCGCTGAAAGAAAAAAAAAAAAATAGAAAAAGAAGACGAACTTGCCACGCATGCAAAGACAACAACAATAACATAGATGCGCCTGCTCGCCTTGCCACCGCCGGTCATTCCATATCGTTCGTGCTACTTTGTGGCACTGTGGAAAGTGCATGATTCAGCTGGTCATTCGATGGCCACGCCCATTAATTACGTGCAGTGTGAACAGCAACGCAACAAAGCAGTTAATTTGATTTGTATTCCTGCCACTTGTCTGCCACCGGCAACTGCATTAAGTGGCACGCCCAACCCCCGCGCGAAGCTGCCGCTTGTGGCACACAGACAAAAGACGGGCAGCAAGCGCTTTAGCTTGCAGCTCCTTGGCAAAGCAACGAAATGCCTTTTAAAATGCCAGCTGAAAAATTGTAATAAAAATCTCCTCGCTTTCAAATTCAAGCGAGCAACAGCTGAGCTTAGGCAAGCAGCCTAATTATGTTTTACGCTTCATTTATATACATATTTATTATTTAATTCTCTTTTACTCAATGTTAACACCTGTAGGTTACATTTAGTTAACTTCATTTACTTTATATTAATTCAAGCTATAAAAAGAAAGAATGAAATTAAACTGAAAGTCAGTTTTAAATAAGAGGAAATTTTTTAGTCTGGGATTGCCGAGGGTTAAATACCCATGAATACAGTATACAGATACACAGCTGGCTTGTCAATCCTATTTCTTATGCAATTAATGTTATATCAAATGTACAATATATATGTACACATAATAATTATAGACACATGCATATATATTAATAAGAAAATATTCTGCAGTTTGATCCTATTTCATAAAGTAGTCAGATCGTAATTGGGGAGTTTCCTCTAAATGCCTTCAACAGTTATTTGTGTTAATCTAACTTTTTGACCAAAACCATTTCTTTATATTGTCTTTGGTATTGTTATATTATAAGCCGTATCTGACACATATCGTCAGTAAAAACACGAATCTATGCAATAAACTTTCATTTTCAGTTTATTTTTAAATTGAGGGTTACATTTTCCTCAAAACAATTGCTGTGACGCTTTAATCGCTTGAGAACTCTAAGCAAACATAAAATCTCATTTTAGTTTTTGTCTTGTTTGTGTATATTTTTTTTGTTTCGTTATCTACCTTATGAAGTGGGACATGTTACCCAAAATATGTGCTCTATACACCCGAGGCAGTTCTTCCTGATTTCAATCTAAGTACTTGCCACATGCAAAAATGTATAGTATGTTACGTTGATTGGATTCGCTTTACATTTAAGTTTGTTCAAATATAAACAGGTAACAGAAGACAAGCTTAGTCAAGGCTTCTTACGTGGAATACCCAACCAAAAAGTAAACAAAGCGCACACAGCTCGAGAAGTGTCACCCAAAATGAGCTGTCAGAGCGGAGGGGTGGGGTATTTAGACGTGGCATTAGTGAGCGCTCAGCTGAAGAAACAAGACGGAGACGGAGACGGAAAAGGAGAGGAAACTATGCACAACAGATGCTAGTTCAGATGCATGCACAGTGGAGCAAATTTGATAAGCTAGGAGTTCAGGTAGAAGTTCACCTATTTATATTCCTGTCGGAATAACGATAGATTATATAGTATCTTTAGCTGCCAGTGGCAGCTATGGCCTTCGACAAGGACATGGGCTGGGCTTTAAAGTCAGCTCCTCGCTGTTCAATTACTACTTGGGCATATTTATATAAAGGTCACTAAAAAAGAATGAAGGGCTTAGAAAGTCTGTATGTTGGGTTTTAATTCGAAGTTCGGTGTTCCATAAGCCAAAAAAAAGCCACGTGGACCATAATAATATACATCATACTCAACAGATATTTATATATGTGAGAAATTTATTGGAAGTAATAAGAAAATAATCTCCAATTATGCCAATATTTAAATGTACAATAAAGTACATCTGAAGTCCTTTTTAAAACCTTATTGATTTTAGTGAGACAAAGAAATGCCATAGAAAGTATACTACGTATAAATAATGCCCAATAAAGATTTGTGTGTGATTTTCTGGAGATAAATTTTAAAATAATAGAAATATTATGGCAATTATGTGGACATGGTGGGCGTTGGGCATGTGCGAACGCAGCTGGAAGCCGGCTATGTCTGGGGAACTTGGGCGCGTTGTGTGCAATGAATTGCATTTATTTTGGTTGGTGTAATCGTAATGAAGACAACTGCCGGAAAAAAAGAAGAAAAATGAAAATAAAACTAGTAGCTGCGACAAGGACACGGCCTAGACAGTGCAGCGCCAGTCCGTACTGGTCCGAGTCCGGATGAGGGTGGGGGTCCGTGTCCGTGTCCGGGTGTGGGTGTGGGTTCCTGTCCATGTTTGTTTGTTTGTCTGTTTGCCAACTGTCTGGGCCAGCAAACAGGATAGGCAATAAAATAAGCAACAAAATGAAATGGCTGCAGACATTGTCAGCCGGCGACGGCATCTTGGAGACTGCAGCACCTGCCCGCAAAGATATATGGAGCTAGTTGCCCAAGGAGGCAGCTGAGGATGCCTCGGCGTGGGCGCGTATCCAGCTTGCGTTTACTGCGTCTTCTTCTTCCTCTTTTTTTCGCCTGTCGCAAATAGTAAAAATGTTTACCAATAGACAAGGGCGTTACTCGAGCTGCTACTGCTGTTGCTGCTGCTGAGTCAACTATCCCACTCAATCTATATCTAGTTCTCCATCTCAGTTTCGCTTTGGCACTGGCTCGCTTGCTCCTGGCCCGCTCCCGGCTGATGGCGCCACAGCTAACGAGTGGCCTTTGAGCGGCACGTTCGTGTTTAGACTCTTAACACATTTTTCGGTTCGCTTTCGTTTCGACTCAAGTGCAATCAGCAAAAGGAGACGGACAAAGGACGCACGGACGGACGCACAGACGGACGGACAGCGGACACTACTTGGCCGGGACAGCGGCACGTACTGCGTTGTCTCGCCCAGACAGTTTGCAAACAGCAGACTGAAGACTCTAAACCCAACCCAGCCCAAGCCCCGCCCCTCGCTGCCACACCCCTGCACTGGGCTTAGCCAAAAAGCTATCACAGCTCGTGCCGCCCGCCTGGCTTCAGTTCGTCCTTCCGGCGGGTCTTCAAGATAAAAACTAGTGGATCAGCAGCACTTAATTACATGAAACGAAAACTGTTAACATTTCGTTTCAGCCACTGGCAGCCTGGTATGTACTTGTGGCCATTGGCAGGGGACGCGTAGGGGAAGGGGAGGGGAAAGGGGCAGGGGTTAGCGGGATGCTCTAAGTGGCCTGCACCATTGTTATAGCGTGGCTAGGCTCATAAAAGCATTGAGTGATGGCATGTGACATGATAATCATCGTCAACGCCAGCAAAACTTTGTCCAAGCTGTGCTCACAAGGCGCTGTTGCACTGCCCGATAGAGAGAGAGAGAAAGAGAGAGAGGGGGAAGAGAGTTAAACGCTGGCGCGTGCAGTCATAAAAGTGAGCGCTTCCGGTTGAAGACAGGGCCAGGTGCGGAGGCAGTTTGTGTGGGTGGTTGGGTTTCGTTAATTGACCTAATTGCTGCCTGGGCGTCAGCCTTGGGGTACGATTGAAAAGCTGGCAAAACTTAAGCTGGCATTATTATTGCAATATTTATGTGGCAGCAGGCCGTGGTAGCTGAGGCAAGCATACGCCAGGAGCAGCGATCCACAAAAGCCCAGAGTCAGAGTCAGAGCCGGAGCCGAGGCCGGAGACGGGGCCAGTGCCAAAATGGGTGGTCGCTGCGGAGTCGCGTACGCTGTGCCGTTGCAAGCATAATCTGATGCGATTTTGCGATTTGTAACAGAGAGAAGCCGCTTTTGAAAATGCTACAAGAACAACAGCAGCAGCAGCAGCGTCAGCAGCAGCCAGGATGGGGCAGCATCAGGCAGTTGCCATAAAAGGAGCTAAAGTACAAATCGTTGTCACATGTGAGCCGCATTTTTATGGCCACCGGCTTGGGAATTTGCTGCTGCTGTTGCTGCTGGCTGTTGCTGCCGCATTCGCCAAAAGCCTCTGGCATCAGGAATTTATTGTGCGCGCTGTAAATGGAGTGGAGCAGGCCAGTGTTTGGGCATCAGCGAGTGGCCACCTTTACCAGCCAGCTAGCCAGCCAGCCAGTAGCACCATCGGCACCTCCCCCTCCTCATAACTCTTGCTGCCATTCCATTCAAATGTGCAACAGGTTACCTTACATCAATTCTCAAACTGGCTGCAGGCGCTGCAATTTTTATTGCTTTCACGAGAATCGCTCGACGACGAGGCCCTTAAAAGGCCGCCACTGGCTGTGCCCGGAGCTGCACTGGTTCCACTGGTTGCTGCCACTGCTCACTGGAATGCATTGGTAATCGAGCAGCAGAGGCAAAGATGATTCAATTGATTGATTGATTGATTGATCGCTATCCGCTGCCCGATGCCCGATGCCCGTTGTCCGCTTTCAACTGCTGCCCCGCTCCGCAATTGCGATCACAAAATGACAACGCACCCAGCGATAAGCGAGTCGCACACCACTTTCCACGCCTCCCCCGGCCCAGGTCAGGCTATGCCTTATCAGGCAAACAGACAGAAAATAGCCTGAAGATCTTTATAGAGCTGATGACGTAAATTTCAGCATACGTACATACATATCAACTCGTTCATCAGCAGCAAACAGCTTGGGGTTACGAACATAAAATGTGCCTTCAATCGAACTAGTTCCGACTCAAAAGGCAGCCCTTTTTACTAGAGCCACAAATGTGAATATCAACTGTAGATTGCTTTCAGTTTGTTAAAGAGACCTAGTGAACTACCATAGTTCATATATAGTAGCAGAAAGACTTAAATAACTGGAATTTAAAATCGTTTAAGTTGCACAGCACAGGACTGGAGAACTAGTTCATGAGCTGAAATTAAAAAAAAATAATTGCAAAATATATTATTTATATCTGTTCTGATTTGGCAATGAAAATAGTTCAGTTTAGAAAAACTATTTTAGTACTTTTACAGAGTTATTTGCAGCAAAGATTGGTATGAGTTCTAGTTCATCTAAGCTCGTTAATATATTAAATTTAATTTCGTATTCAAGCGATTATAAATTAGTGAACTAGTTCCGATTTGGTCGGGTTTATGCTCTTGTTGAGCCAACAAATAAACTAGTTGTGAACTGTATTCGAATGTCAGAAGCAGTGTTTAACATGAGCTGGCAGGCAAAGTCCAAGCTGAGCAGAAACCCGCGCGTTGATAAGGCGTAAGACCGCATTTTTTGTTGATTTCACTTTCACGTTTGTAACGCATCCGTCAGATACATTTGAACGCTCGCTCGCCGCGGATCGTTCCTTTGAACCAGCTCACATATTCATTGGGTATTCATTGGGCATTCGTTGAGTATTTACTATGATGCTGGCGCAGAGCATAAGGCGCACCATTTCGCAGCTGACGCCTCCGATGTGCCGCCCGCTGAGCGCACGCATCGTGGACAAGGTTAACATCGAGGTGCAGCCGGAGCAAACCGAAGGTCAGATTGGGGCTGGGGCTGCTGTGCTGACCTTTCCCGGGGTCTGGTTGCGCGACAATTGCCGATGTCCGGCGTGCTATCACAGCAGCTCGCAGTCACGGCAATTGGACTGGAACCACTTCGATCCGGGCGTGCATCCGCTGGCGCTGCATGTGGACGCTGCCAAGGAGCAGCTACATGTGCGCTGGAGCGATGCGCACGAGAGCAGCTTCGAGCTGGACTGGCTGCGACGCCGCAGCTTTGATGGGCAGAGCCAAAGCGCCTACCTAAACGACTTCTATCGGCCACGGACAAGCCACTGGGCGGGTGCTCAATTTGAGCAGATAGCACAGCGCTTCAGCTTTGACCAGGTGATGTCCGAGGATGAGGCACTGCAGCATTGGCTGCAGGCGCTCGCCGTCTACGGCGTGGTGCTGCTCAACGGCGCGCCGCTGGACGAGGGCGTGGTGCGTCGACTGGCGGAGCGCGTGGGCTTCATACGACGCACCACATACGGCGAGGAGTTCATAGTGCAGGCCAAGCCAGGCGCCAAGAACTACGCATACCTCTCGCTGCCGCTGCCACTGCACACAGATCTGCCCTACTACGAGTACAAGCCCAGCGTGAACCTGCTCCACTGCGTGGTGCAGACGCAGTCGTACGGCGGGAGCAATCTGCTTGTGGATGCCTATCACATAGCGGACCGTCTGCGCCAGGAGCAGCCGGAGCACTTCGAGCGGCTCAGTCGCACGCCCGTCGACTGGAATGACATCGGCAGCGAGGACGGACGCGAGTTCCACAACATTTGGCGTGCGCCCGTCATCTGGTAGGTAGCCACCGGCCAAGTGCAGCAAATTCTAACGCAAAACTCTGGTCCAAACAGCCTGGATGCCGCCGGCAACTACACGCGCATTAACCACAGCGTACCGCAGCGGGATAGCCACTTCAATGTGCCGCTGGGCCAAGTGCTGCCCTGGTACGAGTCCTATGCGCGATTTGTGCAGCTGGCACGCGCCGATGCGCACTCCTTCAAGACGCAGCCCGGGGATGTGCTGACCTTTAACAATTTGCGGCTGCTCCATGGCCGCACAGGCTATGATGACACCGCGGACAATTCGCGTTACATTGTGGGTGCCTATCTGGACTGGGATATCATATATTCGCGGCTGCGCGTGCTCAAGAAGCGCCTGAGGAAAGCCTCCGGCACGGCAGCTGCCTAAATGTGCTAATAAAAAAGTAAAGAAAAAAGTCAGCGACATATTTTCCAAGCCATTTGCGTTGAGCTCATTTGAATAGTTGCCCGGCTATGGGCTCAGCCGCGGCACATATGCCTGCCACGCCCATTATTTTGTATGGCCAAATCCTGTGGCTGACTCGGCCCACAAAAATTCCAAGTCAAATCCGCCGTCGTCTGTCGGCAGTTAAAGCAGCTCAAGCGCGAAAATGAAAAGTTGTAAAAAATCATGATGATCCTGGGCGCGTTGTTGCGGATTATTAGCGTCAGGATGCTGACAAATCGCTTGTGAAGATGATTGACAGTGGGCGGGGGAGCTTGGCTTGGGCCGGGTCGGTGCGAGTCGTGGCGGGGTGGGGTTAGGCGCAGTTTCTGCAAATTGGCCGCCGCGACAGCCACATCCGCACCGCATTCGGTAAATATGCAAATTTCGCGTCGCTTCTAAAGTGTCAAATGTTGTCAACTTGTGACGGCACTCAAGGATGTGTACCTGCCATAGCACTCAAAAGGCGCCCAACCGCCCACAATGCTCACCTGGTTGCCTGCTCGCATGCCTGCTCATAGTAGACGCTATTCAGGTTTGAAGTGCATTAACCTTTAGCAGGCGCCCAATGAAAATGCCGTTAATCGTTTAACACTCGGAATTCCAAAGCATGCCCAATGCCCAGACCCAAGCGCTTCAAGCCTCACATGAATGCCAGCGGGTGGCGGCTCTCCCTCCCCCCTCTCTCTGTCGCGTTCTGAAACTTTCTATGCCAATTTCTTTTGAATATTTTATAGAGCTCCATTATGCCTACTTATGTCTTGTTATAGTAATAAAATAAAATTTAAAAGAAACGTAGCTGGGGGCCGTTCTACGAATCGTTAAGGAAAATACAAGTAGGAAAAATCTACTGTAACTGTTCAAGGAGCAGCAACATCCAACAACAGCAGCTCTGGGGCCTGAAAACATTTTTTTGTACAACATTTTAACAACAGCAACAGCAAAGCTAAAAGGAGTGAGAGCAAAAGTGAAGCAGCACAGCGAAGGCCCAGGGGAGTGGGCGGTGGCGCTTCCAGGTTGCGGTTGAATCGACCAGGTCGACTAATCGGCGCGCTCTAAGTTTCCAATTGACGAATATGCCTGAATATATATCAACAATAACAAGAAAGATATGGATATATACTTATTTTTTTATAACCCACATTTTATGGATACTTGGGGCTCGCCCAGATACATATGTATCGCATGGATATAAACGTGCTTTGTTATACCTCATATATCATCCTCACATCAGGTACATTTGTGTAGGCTGCAAATTAAGAAATATTAATATAGCATATTAACGAATTACAAATTTGTATCCTAAAGATTTGTTTATTTCTATAAAATATGACACTTACAGACACATTTGCATGTCATTCCTTTGGTCCCTAGGAAATAATATCAAGTAAGATATTTGTATCTTATGGATATATGTATGTTTTTACTTATCTCACATTTTATAGATACTCACAGATACATTAAAATCCCACTAAAGACTGCCGTATCTGAGATACATGTATAACATAACATAATAAGTTAGGCTTTTGTTTCTCGTATCTTGTAGTTGGGGACTCATAGACACATTTGTATCTTATTGTGTATCACTCTATTTAAGATACATTTGTGGCACAAGATTGGGCTGTTCTGCGCGCTGTAAGCTACAAACTGAGGAATATGTTTTGGAATAATAACATTTTAACTCAAGGGATAGATTTGTATCTCATTAAAGTCAGATTACTGTTTTTACAAATTTGTATGTATCTCATAGATAGATCGATAGATCTATATATTTGTATTTTTATCTTATGCCCAATCTTGTTTATATATGACTAATAACATATTTGGAATGAATTTAAACGTGGCTGATTTTATTAGATACATTTGAATTTAAAAGATACATTTGCTATTGTAGAACCCTTGCTCAAAAAGTATGCCACAGAACTTATTCTACGCACAAGCCCGCCAAACTGTATCTAATAAAGCATTGAACAGCTTGTTGCATACTTTTGGGGCAGAGCAAATGCTCAGTATATGATAAATAGCTGCAGCTAGCTAAATTTGCAATTTTTGAAAATTCCAGGTAGCAGCTAATCATCCCGACTTGCTGTAGAGCATCGGAACTTTTCCTTTGGCTTTCAAGCGTTGCGAGGAGCATTTCCGCATTGCTTGCGCCGTGGCTCCAATGGGAGCTGATCCTGGCGCCTGCTCCATCAGAGTGTGTGTATATGTGTGTGTGTATTCGTATTCCCTTAACACGCATCATAACGCCCAGACCAAAGGCGTACGAATTATATAGCTTCAGAGGGGGCGAGAGAGAGAAAGAGAGCGAGAGAGAGAGCGAGAGCAAATGAAAAGTCTATAAAAAAGTTTACTTTTTTAATACTTTTCGCATTTATATATAATAAAAATCTTGTAAAAATGCGCCTTTTTTGCACTTCACAATGCGAACCTTGAGTGTGTGTGCGTGCATGTGTGTGTATTTGTGTGTGTGTGTTTGTTGTGTATAAAAAAGCTGTACACTCCCGTTTAGGGTTCAGCGCAAAATTCTGTTATACTCGAGTGCCGCTGGCAACAACTATGACTCGAGCTTGGGCTTGGCTTGGGCTTGGGTCTGTTCTCTGGCCCATTCTCGAATGGCTTCCAGCACTCTTGTTGTAGCATTTGCTGCAACGACAACACCAATGGCAACGGCAACAGCAACAACAACTTGTGGCAGGCAGCACTTGAAATCCAAGCGGCGTAATTGCCGCACTGTAACAGACGCTGGCGATGACGAGGATGCTTCTTAGCCGGGCAAAGCATCTCCTGGGGCAGAAAAACGCAGCTATGGCAAATGAAGAAAGAAAAAAAAGAAAGCCTTTGAGTAGAGCATCGGCAACAGTCAGCCAGGGGCGGCAGCAGGGTCTGCCATGCGGCAGTTGTGGCAGGCGGCTGCGGTCGCCATCTAAGCATAACAAAAAAAAACAAAAAAGGAAAAACAACATTATTGAAGCAAAAAGGTTTTAATGCTGGCCTAAGCTTGGCCCTGGCAACGGATACGCCCAATTGTGCTGGGCATTTCCATTGGCATTTCTAGCCATGGCAACCGAACCGAGGGCCACCCAAAATCAAAATCGTGTGGGTCGAGCGGGCAACGCGCGACCGTGTTAAAGCTGCGACCATGTGCAGCATGCTTCTGAGCAGCCACAAATCCAGGCTGCCTGCTCTGCGCCTGATTGGCCAGCTAATCCTGTGCATATCTCGCACGCTCCTGTGCCCGCCGCACGCCCACTCTTTTGACTTGCCACGTTTGGTGGGGCGTAACGAATTCAAATTCGCCACTCTTTGGCGCAGCGTTTAATACACTAAAAGCTTATGGTACTGTGTTTGAGGAGAGAGCTGCGGGCTGAGGACTTCGGGCTGTGGGCTGTGGGCTGGAGGGATGGCTGGTGTTTGGTGTTTGGGGTTGCGCTGCGGCAAAAGGCAAGTTTTTTCAGAATTTTTCAATTTTTCAATTTTTCACTTTAATCAAATTAAAATTCATTCGTCGCGCTTATGAAGCGTGCAAATGGAGCTGCCACTGTGTGGCATCAACGACGTGTTTTTGTTGTGCTGTTTGCGCTGACAGTGGCAGCACAGCTTTGTCCTTGTTTGTGCAGCATTGCCAGCCACAGAGTCAGCCAGTCAGCCAGTCAGCCAGCCAGCCAGCCAGAGAGCCAGCCTATTGAGCAGGACCCACCCAGCCTAGTGGTTGCCCAGCCAAGCACCGCTTTTTGTTAAGTTTTGCTGTGGGCCGAAACTTTGTTCGCCGTTTTGCATTGCGGTTGGGCCGGCTGCGTCTTTCACTACCCCCCTGGATCTTGCTGAAACTCTCGAGCGCTGCAAGGCATTTTTCGGGCAACTACAATGAATGTACATTTGGGAGTATGCCAGCGGGATGGGGCGGTGGTGTTGCGGAGCCTGGGCAGCTGAGTGCAACGGAAACAGCAGCAGCGCTTTTTGCAACCCTTGAGGCGCTGAAATTTGATAAATATGCGTATTAGTTTCAGTTGCCGGCTCGTGGACACAAAGTTGGAATGGCACAGTAAAAGGACTAGGAACAGGACCATGAAACAAGCAGCAAGGAGCAGCGCAAGAGCCAGCGGCAATATCAAATACTAAGCAGCCCTGGGGGCTAGCATGTTACTTAAATTGCGCTTTAAAATAATTTGCTTTGCATTTTATCTGCTGCGTGATTGAAAATTCACTGAGCGCTGCTCGAAAGTATGCTACATTTTTTGTTGCCGCCCAAGGGGTGTAGCTGCAGAAAGCATGCGGGCGAGGGAGTGCTACCACAAGCTGACGCACCACAGGGCTTAAGGCATAAGCTTAAGCTTCGTATTAAGAAATTAAAGATCCTCAACCATTTAAGGGTCAAGTTCTTTTTGGTTAATTCTGGCTTATTATTTACAATGAGTATGATAGTTTCGCGCTCGCCAAATGCCTTTAACTATCCGCTTCGCAGTATAAGATTATTTCATGTAAAACTTTAATTAGATATCCTGCTGGGCACTTTGGAAGGAACCACGTATTCGATGGCTAGATGGTTCGGTAGGTCTTACGACCGTATACCTAATTCCATCTCTTTCATCGGGCCTTCAACTGATTTCAAACTGTTACAACTGTTACATTAGTAGTTAGTATCTCAGGTTCGAAGCTTCTTTTGCTTCAGGCACAAAGAAATATAGTCCAACCAGTTGCCCAGAAAACAATCGAACTGAATTCTGAGCTGCATATTATGCTTTCCAAAAAATTTGGTAGCTTAAAATGGAAAACTTTTGAAAAAGTCTTTCAATTTTTCAAATTCATATTTTGGGTAGGCATACAACTTATCCTGCATATTGTATAAGAATAAGCGTGCATGAACGAGCCGTTGCCAAATGCAGGGCGCTGGTTCAAATCGACCAGCTATAGTCTAGTAACTCTGCCAGCTGTCCACTCGGGTATTTTAGGTCCCACAACTTTCGGTATTCGGCTGGAAAAGAATGCATACTTTACCTGCAACAGTTTGTGGAATGCCCACCCCGCCTACCTCCCCACACTTCCACCAGCCAAAAGAAATGAAATAAAATCACATTGACACCCATTGAATTTCGTAATATATATTAGCAATTTGTCCACTTAATTCGATTAAACTTTGTGTCTTGTTTGCTTTGCTTGTTTTGTTTATCGGTTGGTTTCGTGTTTGCTTTTTCATATATTTTATTCAAGTACAACATAAATAATATATGCGTGTGTATATGTAGATGCGCACTCACATATAGACGCATATATAGGTATATACCTAGAGGATATATAGGTATATATATGTATATATGTGTGCAGCTTGTTGTGCCTGTTCGGCTTGTCTTTAATATATTTTTATTAGCTTTTGCTTCGTTTGCCACAAAAGATGCATAAGTTAATACACGTGTGTTTGGGTGTGTGTGTGTTTTAGTTTTAAACATATAATTATACATATATGTAGGGGCATATATATATATATATATGTGTGTGTGTATAAGTAAATACCAACTACAATACTTTAATATCAGACAATGTTTGTTTATTTTGCTGCTATTTTGATCGTTTTTTTTCTCCATTCAATCGTTTTTCTTGTCAATTTTGTTTTTTTTTTGTCATATGTATTTTGTTACAACATAATAATTAGCAATAAATATTGTTGATTACTATTCGCTGTTTAATTTATGGTTTATTTTGTATGGCTTTAGCTTTTGCATTTTTTTTGAGTATTTACAAAAATCTAAGAAAAAAAAAATTTGCCGCCGTTTTGTTTGTTTTTGGTTATACTTATATAGCATGTTTATATTTAAACATATATGCATTTAAATAGTGTTTACGTTAATATATAAAATTGTTTTTGCATCTTTTATTTATTTTTTTTTTTTTGATATATATATTTTTCTTAAATTGCGACACACAGAAAGATAATAAACGTTAGTTTTTTTTTAGTGATAAAATGTTTTATCTTAAAAAAAAAAAAGAAAAAAAACTTGATTAAATCTATTTAACTTGGCAAGGGTGTATACATACGTGTGTGTGTGTGTGTGTGCGTGTGTGTAGGATATGTAACGTTAGTATTGTTGTTTGTTTTTGCACTCAACTACATGGAAATAGTTTTAAGCACAGTTTGTCTCCAGACAAAAAAAAAAGTGTGCAACAATTTGCCTCTTCTTCTGGCACGCTCGTGTTTGTTGCACATTTGCTTGGTGTGCGCTTTGCTCAGAATATACAAATACATCAAGCATTTATATATATGCATATTTTTATTTATTTATGATTATATATATGTATATATATATATGTATTCAATTATATATATAATAAATCAAATACAGTTTACGCCAACAAAAACGATTTTTTTTTTTTTTTTTTTGCTGGCTTTGCAATTCATAATTTCAATTTATAATTTAAGTGTATAGTTAAGATTAAGAAAAAAAAAATATATTATTTTATTTATATGCGTGTAAATGAAAATAAATAAACGGCTTGCCATATCAACTAATGACTAATTTGGTTATGTTTGTGTCTCAGTTTTTTTAAGTACTTTTTTAAAAGAGTATTTATGTTGTTTTTGTTTTTTGTTTTTCTTCGCTCTTAATGTTTGCTCTTTTGTGGATTTTTGTTGATTTTTAACGCGGAAACGGAAGTCAATTTGTCAGCTTTTGGGGCACAGAAATCTTAGATATGTGTATGTGTATGTGTGTGTGAGTGTCTGAGTTTACCAAATGCCTGCGAGTGTGTGTGCGTGTGTGAGCGACTGGGCCTGACTTTTTCGCGCTCAACTGGCGCACATCAATTTATATGCTAATGGCGCCAGCAAGTTATTTAAAATACATATGCCACGCCCACAAGCCGCTACAGCCGAGTCAAAAAAGTAAAAAAAAAATGAAAAATAATCCCACAGAAAAATCCAATTTATTTAAATATATATAAATGTTTTATGCACACGCATATATATGTACTATTGCATGCATGTGTGTGTGTGTGTGTGTGTGTGTGTGTGTGTGTGTGTGTGTGTGTGTGTGTGTGTGTGTGTGTGTGTGTGTGTGTGTGTGTGTGTGTGTGTGTGTGTGTGTGTGTGTGTGTGTGTGTGTGTGTGTGTGTGTAAATTAATATGACTTCGCATGGCTGCAGTACGCCCACGTTGGCTGCCTGGCCGGCCACGCCCCCTCGTCATGTTGACAAAATTCAGTTAACGCAAAAATCTCATTTAAATATGCATGAAGGCAGCGTCCAGGCCGCAATTGAATTTCTCTTTCAGCTTTTTTTATTATTTATTTATTTTGCTGCTCTTGTTTTGCATTTAACTTGCTGCAGGACACTTCATAGTCTGACTGTGTGCGTGCCTATGTGTGTGTGTGTTTGTGTGTGTGTGTGTGTGTGTGCAACGCATTGTTTTCGGAGCCATGTCGTCGGCTAATTATGCGGCCCAGGCGCAACACACAAATCTCAGCTTAAGAGCAGCAGCATGTTAACTGTTCAGTTGTCCGTCCGTCCAGTTGATCAGCATATGTCGAGTTGGTCGCCGCTCCAGTTGGATATATAATATATCATGGTCACGGTCGCCAACTGTGGCAAGGGACATTGGGGCAAAATGACAAAAGCACGCAGACAAATGCGCGGGGGCGAAGGCAGCGCATAGGCAGTGGAGCGAGGCGGAACGGAGGCGTGGGGGGGTTAACAACACTGAATGGCGAGTCTTGTGCAGAACACGAAAATAAATTCATTAAAGCATTTATCAAGTTCGACACTTGCTGTCATATATCATGTTACATTTTGAGCTGTAACATGTTTAATCCGCGGCCCCAGTCAAATAAAAGAGTTAAAAGCAACAACAAAAAACACAACAGATAACAATGTGTTCGTGTGTATGTGTAAAATGTAACTGTGTAAATGCAAGCAAAGGCCAGTGCCATAGGAGCGGGGGGTAACGGCAGTGGCAGGGGTAACATATCAGTGTTCAGCCTACGAAGCTTTTATATATGTATATATATTATTTTTTCTTGTTTAATTTGTGTAACGTGTTTCGTGTTGTGTTGTCCCTTGTTTGTTTGTCTGTGAAGCGCGCGCGGCATGTCGGGCTTATCGCATACTACAGTGAGCACTGCCTGGTGTGCGCCAAACAGCAGCTACATAGATCGCATGCGTCTCTACTGTATTTGCTGAACGATTTTGAGATTGTCTAAAAAACAAGTTACACAGCACTACAAGCTGCAGCTAGTCTTTCTCAACGCCCTTCGCCACGCCCCTGTCCCTGCCCCTGCGGATGCCCCTGAAAAACACTCAATTTGGCTGTGAGGTTTTTTTTTTTTATTTTACCACGCTTACTGATTTGCATGCATAATTCAGATTGAAAATTAAATTCAAATAAATGTATTTTAAATTAATTTTACTGCTGCTGCTGCAGTCTCTGTTGCTGTTCGTCTGTTTATTTTTATTATTATTATTATTACGCTTTTTTCTGCTGCGGTTGCCTCAAACAAATTGTTATGCAAAAGCGCGTGAAAACCAACCAACAAATGGGAAATAAACATCTGCATAATTAACAGCAAAACTGTTAGCATACATTTTATAAATACAAATCGAAATAAAAATAATAATAATAATAAAACTGCCGTTGAAGCCGAAAAAAAGTGTTAGCGATAAAAATAAATACTTGGAAGCACGGCAAATATATATTGAAAATACAAATCAATTTACATATACAAAAAAATTAAAAAAATGATTGCCTGGGCATTAGGGGTAGTCAGCACATAAGCAAAACAAATAACATTTGAACTAATTCATGCGACAGACAAGTTAACATTTAAGGTTAAATTTATCTTGAATACCCCTATTGCATGCTGTTCCGAGCGAAAGCCTGCTGTTTGTTGGCCTGTTGTTGTTGTTGTTGTTGTTGCTGTTGTTGTTGTTGTTGCTGTTGTTGTTGTTGTTGTTGACTACGCCTGTTTGTCTACCCTGCACCAAAATTCCATTCTATGTAAAGCTGCGCCCCACTGCGCGACACACGCTCCACGCAACATTCAACATGCAACATGCAACTCTTTTCGCACTTGTTTCAAATTTATAACTGTTTTTTTATGACCCTCAAAACTGTTACGGACACGCACACACACACTCGAAGGCTCACACTTTAAATTGTAATTAGCATTTGGCTTGTTGTTGTTGATGCTGTTGGTTTTGCCCAGTGTTGTGCAGTGTTCGAGTATTGTAGACTAGAATGCCGCTGAGTAGCTTAACTAGATAATTTAGGATGTTTTTTTGTTTTTAGATAGTTAAGTATATTCTTTTATGGGGAGACTCCGCTTAGGTTTGTGTATATAGGTATTAGTATATGTGGGTTTGTGTGTTTGTGTGGGGGGATTAATTAAAGCATGATGCCGAAAAAGGTCAGAAACTTGAGTAAACTGTACAATTTATACAAAAACCGATACCTAGCCAAGTGTATGAAATTGAAATCCGCTCTGACATATTCCGTTTCCGGTTCGATTCAACTGCATTTGCGGGCGCGCCGCTGGAAGCGTTTCATGCGCAACGACCACTCATCCTTCCACTCCAATACAACTGAACTGGGTCCAATGGCCAGATACCCCGGCGCTGCCTCCGAGTCGCGTCCAAGTATAAGATACGATCTGTAAAGATTAAGCAATGAGGAGCATATCGTGAATTAATAATCGGAGCGAAAGAAATGTTAGTTCAGTTGGAGGAGCGAATACTCACTTGTTCAGCTTGATCTTGGGGCACTGACACTCGATGCTCTTGCGCGGCACCAGCAGCATCATGTTGCCACGTCCCAGCAGCGAGCTGGTCGTGCCCGACATCGGGTTCCGCTTGAAAATGGTCTGTATATTTATCTCGTACTTGTATATCTCGTTCTGTCGCTCTATCGAAAACTTTTCGGTGCTTATATCCTGAGAGGCGCGATCATGGCCAATTACCTTGGCCAGAAGAGCTGTAAGCGAGTTAAAATTGGGTTAGGTTCGGGCATATGAATTGGACAACAAGCATACGCACCGTAGTCCTCCATGCAAAACTTGTTGAGATTGAGCTTCTTGGGACTGGCCTTACACTTGCCGCAATCTGTGAGGAATATAATATAAACATATGTTTATATCAATGTGTTGTAAATTAAAACTCGTTGCTTGTTACTCGCAACGCTTTACTCGTCAATAAGTTAATTGAAAATCTCAACTCGCTAAGCGAAATTCGTTACTCTTCACAAGGAACTATTCAGCAAGTACCATGCTATTCGTCATCAGTCACGGTTAACTCGTTACTCGTCGGAAGTTAGTTTTCACTTGTTATTCGTCACAAACTACATTTACTCGTTACTCGTCATAAGTCAGTTTTTACTCGTTACTCGTCGCAAGTCACTTTTCACTCGTTACTCGTCACAAGTTACATTTTACTCGTTAGTCGGCACAAGTCACTTTTTACTTGTTACTCGCCATAAGGAATATTCACTTTGTACTCATCACATACTTCATTTTACTCGATACTAGTCACAAGTCACTTTTTACTCGTTACTCGTCGCAGGTACATTTCACTCGTTACTCGTCCTATGTCACATTTTAATCGCTACTCGCATCTCCATTACGCGGTACTCGCTAGTTGCCACTTACACTTTTTCATTTCCTCAGCCTGGGAGCCTCCGCCATCCTTGTAGTCGCCAGCTCCACCGCCGCCGCCGGCGCTTTCAGCTTGAATCATATTCGCATTTGTGGGCACTTCTGTTAATTGCAAAAAGGTACGTGAATGAGGATTACGCTAGAGTGCAGTGGGGCAAGACAGCGAGAACTGGACACTTACTTATGCAGGGCGCCACATGGGAGCGCGTCTGCTGATAACCGCGAGCACAGCGATTGCAGGTCAAGCCGGTGACGCCCTCCTTACAGGGACACTGGCCACTCAGATGATTGCAGGTCTTGCCAGTCGAGCCAACGGGATGACAGTCGCAGCCTGTGAGACGGAGTGGAAGAAAAAATACGGAGAATCGGAGAGAGAGAGAGAGAGAGAGAGAGAGAGAGAGAAAGAGACAGAGACAGAGAGAGAGAGAGAGAGAGAGAGAGAGAGAGAGGGAGAGAGAGAGAGAGGAAGAGAGAGAGAGAGAAGGAAAGAAGGAGTCATCATTAGAAAGATATTTTCCCTGTTTACAACTAACTAGGCCGCTGATTGATGACTGAGCAGCGTCTTAACATCGCCAGGTGATGGCTTTAACAGCACTTACGTTTGCAGACTTTACGATGATTGGGCGGTTTGGTGGCGTCCCGATAGTAGCCCTCGCGGCAATAGTGGCAATACCGTCCGGTTGTATCGTGCTGACAATTGTAGCACACGCCGCCGGACACACGACCCGACAGCTTGTACAGCTCTAGATTAAATCGGCAGCGACGGGCATGTCCATTGCACTGGCACACTGATAAAGAGCAAAGAAAATGGCATTGGAAATTTAATAATAATTAAAACAAGTATTAAAGATAATTATTGAAGGGAAGCATATACTGAAATGAAATGCGTTCGCATATTACAATTCTTAGCCTATTCAAAATTTTAATATACTTGTTAGAATATAGGACTGGTACAATATAAGTAATTAGGTGTGATAAGATCATCTAACCAATTCTCTTTTATATTTCAGGAGATGCAATTTTAAAAGTACCATAAAATAATTTAGCAGCTTTCAATTCTGGAGGAAAGTTTACTTA
The DNA here is from genome assembly GCF_003285875.2 of Drosophila novamexicana. Taxonomy (NCBI): domain Eukaryota; kingdom Metazoa; phylum Arthropoda; class Insecta; order Diptera; family Drosophilidae; genus Drosophila; species Drosophila novamexicana. The sequence goes on from NW_020824841.1 coordinate 229,383, forward strand.
AGTTTAATCACGACCAGGTAAAATGGGTGAGTTTTATACAAATACTATTCACCCTTACATAAGTTATTTTTCAAATCCAGAAATTTGGCATTTACTTGAGGTAACTACTGTCAGTATTTATAATTCTAAACTCGTACCGAAATAAGTCAGTTAGTCAGTCAGTTAATCAGTCTATCAGTCTATCAATTAGTCTATTAGTCAACCAGGCAACCAGGCAACCAGGCAACTAGTCTGCCCATCAGTCCGTCTTGTCGTCAATCAGTCCATCCGTCAGTAAGTCAATAAGTCAATCAGTTACTTAGTCATACAGTGAGTTACTCAGTTAGTCAGTCAATCAGTCTATTAGCCAATCAGTCTGACAGTCATTCGTTTAGTCAGTCAGTCAATCAGACTGTCGGCCAGTCAGTGACTGATTCACTGACTGACTGACTTAAATAGACTAACAGATTGATTCACTGACTGACTGGCTAACTAGTCACTGACTGACTGACTGATTGACTAGCTAGGCTAATCAATCTGTTAGTCTATTTAATCAGTCTGTCTGTCAGTCTGTCGGTTAGTCAGTCAATCAGCCAGTCAGTCAATCGAACAGACAGTTAATCAGTCAGTCAGTCAATCAGTGAGGACTTTAACTTTTCGTTGATCTCTTAAGTTTAAGTAGCATTCGGATCGAATTAGAATATAAGCATTCGTCTTATAGAGCTTAGCTTTATTTGCGTTCAATCATTTAAGTTGCCCTCTCTTGTTCAGCACAGCTATTTCGGGTATTGATGCATCTATATTCATTTATTCATCTTTAAGATTGTATTGTTTCCTTAAGCTCCTTACGTCTAATGCTGCTGTCTAGGACAGCATAGGAACCTAATCGTTTAATGGCAGTCGCTTCTCGCACATTTCATAATTTCATTTCATAATTAATAATCAGAGATATTTTTACGTACTTTACTTATTTGGGACAGGTTGAGGGCTACCCTCTAGCTACCCCTGCTGCTCGACTATGATTGATTGTTGGCTCGTGCGGTTGATTGATGAAACTGCATGCTAGCTACAATGCGAAAGCTGGCTAGAAAGGGAGACAAGGGGCTGTGAAGAGGGTTGGGGCACCTGTCTCTCGCCTGCTGCGACTTTTATCGATTTTTGACCAGCTGACCCAGGCCCCGCATCGGAGCTGGTGTCCTTGTCTGGACACTAGCCTTAACGTCAGTCCAGCGTAATGCTGGTTTAATTAGTTGGCCAATATCATAAAATAATTTTTGCCAACTAATTGGCAGCACTTGACTGCAATTTATGTTCCACAGCGTACTCGGATGTTCCAGTTGCCCCCGTTGCCAAAGGCATTAAGCGTGATTTATACAACGCAACTCATATATGGGCAGACAGCGAGACGGGACGGGACGGTGTGACGCAGACGGACTGAGTTGTATCTATAGCTGGTTACGTATGAGGCTGGTGCCCACGCAGAGCGACTTTGACTTGCACACGCATGAGCGCCTGCTTTGTGAGCTGGGTTTAAATCGGCGGGACAGGCGGGGTAGGGAGAGCAGGCAGCACAAAGTGTCCCTTGCCTGTGCGGTGGCTGCGGCTCCAGCTTCAGCTCCAGCTCTGGCTTTTGGCTGGTGCGACTATTGTGATGGCTGTTGCTTCATATTTTTCATATCTTATGTCTGCATCATCGACGACGACGACGTAGCTGACAACAATGGAGACGCGTCCGGCATGAGGCATGAGGAGCGGGTGCGGGCGCGGGCGCGGGAGCGTTGGCGGGGAAGTAAAACGCGGGCGGCCGTTCGCTTATTTGGCAAATAACAACAATGGGCAACGACAATGGGCAACGCGGCTGGATGCGATGCCACCAACGCCCCAACAGACTTATCGATGAGTTTTATCCTGCCAGCAGGCGCATAACATGTGCCCAAATGCTCTGCCCTGATATTGGACGTGCTACCAGACTGCCCCCTGGCCCCTTCCCCCATTTCCTTGCCTCATGCAGCCATCCACTCGATGGTCGTCATCGTCGTCATCGTCATCGTTGCACAAATTAAAATGATTTTTATTTCTACTTGACACTCAGCGCTGCGTCTTTGCGCTGAGCTGTTATATCAGCTATGTGTCGAGGCCGAGGCTGGCAAACGAGTTGGGAGTCCAACGTTATAAATCCCATCAAGAGCTCACTTAGTTATATCATTTAAAAAGGTGAAAGTCTCAACGACAGCTGGAGAAATGATATCAGTCACAAGTGAAAAGGCTAAAATGTCAGAATAAAAGATTTAAGATTAAGGAATTTTTTCTTTTTCTTTTTTTGAGCGCATTCAGCTTGGAAAGTTTCCTTTACTAAAAATTGATTATTTTTGAAAATGTTACATACTTTTTTAATATAAATATCAAAGTTGGCATTTCCTTTTTCATATTTTTATAAGACTTTTGGGTATATTTTGAAGCCCTGATGAGGAGTCCCTCATATAAAACTTGAAAGCTTATTTAATCTGAATATGTTTAATTAATTAAAGAAAAACTCAGAAAGTGAATTCTATCGACATTACACGCAAAAATTTGTGGGCAGGGCATTTGAGTATCGTTGCGACTCTTTCATTGCCGCCGATATGTGTGGACTTAATGGTGGCAATAATGATAATAAGATAGCTAGACTGTCCGGCATTTGGAGCACAGCTATTGCCACACGCATTGTAAATGAGTTGATTTTGCGGCTAGCAATAAGCCGAGTTGAGCTGCTGCCTCATAAATAGGAACAGGCCAGCTGACGAGTGAAACACATGAGAATATACTGGATGCAGTTGTGCTAGCCAACCCCTAGCCGTATGCTAAATGCTGTTGATGGGAGACTCACTCATAAATTCCATTGGAAAACCAATTGGAAAAAACGAAATCGACACAGTGAAAAGCGTCAACAAAATATTCGACGCTCTCGACGATTAGCTAAAGTAGCGCATAAATTGTTTTTTGGGTTGGGTCGTGCTGATGTGCTGTGTGGGATTAAACGAAGCATGTCGGACACTACAGCTTTACAGTCAATATTGTTTGTGGTTTTTTGATTCAGCCTAGATGCAAACCCACACACATACACATGGATATATAAAAGTATATATACATATAAATATATATAAAGCAACGCACTCAATCACTTTAATTGGAAACAATAAAACGCATTTTAACGCGAATTTTCTTTACAGCTCATTTGATTTTCAACGCGTCGACTCCCAGCAACAAGAACTGTTTTGGGTAGAGCTTCGTATGCTCCACTCCAGCACACATTGCCCCATTACTCATCTACCCATCAACTACCCGTCGTCCCAAACAGCTCATCGGCACATTGAATTCTGTTAAAAGAAAAATAAAAAAAGAGAAAGAGGAAAACTTATTGCCAACCGGCTGAGAGTTGGGCGAAAAGTTCGACAGATCATTGGCGAGAGATTTTACATTTGGCATTTCGCATTTCGCATTTCCCACTGCCAATCCCCAACCACCGGACTACTCCGCCTATACAAAGAAGAAAAAAAACCGACTCGCATCTGGCAAGCAATTTTTTGATATATGACTTTCGTGGCGAAAACAAACAAATTTGCAGGCGGTCGAGAAAGAAAAGTTCATAATTTTGCAGGCTTTTTAATTAAATGCCAAAGCAGCGCGCAGCCAAAGTGCGAGTGAAAAACACATGCAAAAAGAAAAGTGCGAATGAATGAACACACACACACTCACACACACACACTAACAAAAACATGTGAAAATCATTTGGCACCATGCGAATGAGTGCGAGTGCGAGCTGGCTCTACCCATAGACCAAGCGGCCCATAGACCGTGGGACTACATCGACAGCCAACGAGAGATAAGGCGGGGCGTTTACGGGGCGACAGGGCCAGGGTCTGGGGCGGGGACTGGTACTGGGACTGGGACAGGGACAGGGACCGGGATCGTTGCGGAACCGGGGCCGTTCACAAGTTATGCGACCGTTTGTTGTAAACGGCGCAAAAATTATGGGCGAAAAGCAAACAGGCCTCGGCCCAAAGAGGCTGGCCCACCATCTCTATAAACTGGCTACAAAATGTCTACATTTTTTATTTTATTTTCATATTTTCGTTAGTTTTTCGTATGCAACAAGAGAAAAGCAAAGGCGGCGCAGACTCCAATGCTGGAGCTATAGGCGAAAGATATCGCCACGCGGCAGCGGGGGCAAAGCGCGGGGCAGGGTAACCAACAAGATGTGATCGAATTGCGAGTGGGCTGAACAGGCGCCAAGGCTTTAAATAGAAGAAAAGCATTCAAGTTATGTATAATTAAAGCCAAACAGATGTAACACAAAGATTTGCTTAGTTGCGTAGAAAAAAACACAATAAAAAACTCTGACGCCGCGGGCATTTGGACCCAAAAAAGGATTGAGATTAGTCGAAAACTGGCCAACATCTTAAGTCTTATCAGTGAAGCCTACAAATCTTTTATTTACATTATCTTTTATTTATCATTATCATTAACGTTTCTACTTTTATTATAATAATTAATGGTAATATATTTATTAATATTATAATTATCATTATCATTAGCATTATAATATTTACTTTTATTATGATTGTCAATATATTTCTATATTTATATTAACAAATTTATAATATTAAAAAATATTAATATGATTAATTTTGCTATTGCTATTATTATTATTATTATTATTATTAATACTTCATCTATTACTATTATTATTATTATTATTATTATTATTATTATTATTAATTTTTTTACTACTACTATTATTATTATTATTATTTTTATTATTATATTTGAGCATTGGCAACGATGGCCTTTGGCGAGGACATTAGGACATTAGGGTTCCAGCCAGGCTCTTGCTTTTATTTGTGAATATTGACTTCGAGGCATCACCTAAGTATATTCGAATAAATTTGTGAATTGCTTATAGTTTAGCTTTTGGTGGCTACAGGGTAGCTTTTAGTTGTGCACAAACATAATTATCGCCCTATTGAAAGATGTAATAGTAAAGTGAAGGGCATTTTCTCAATTGGGTGCGCCAGCAACATAATTTTCACTCTTTTCATTTTACACTCCCTCCGTAATTTACAACAACACCTACACACATACACGCACAATAAATTTGCCATATCGTCAAGTTTCTCCCTTTTCCTTTTTTTGGAACACCCTCGCAGTCCGTTTTTGCTATCACAAAACTCCGAATTTGCTTTGCCGGCACAAAATGTGGCCTTCAGCTCCCGCTTTAGCGCCAGCTCCAGATTTGTGCTAAGAAATTTGCCAGCTCGTCCAGCATTCCGTCCTCCACTGCCAGTCTGCGTTCCCGTCTTCAAGCTCGCCCGACTTTATAGCTAACGTTGCCTTTGCTTTTGGCTTTGGCTGTGGCTCTTCATCTGAGACTCTGTCTGTCTTTTTATTATTATTTTTATGTACTCGCATTTTTATTTTGCCCAACGACGATTTGCGTGGTTTGTGTATTTTACAATTTGATGTGATTTGAATTTTCAATGATGCCCCAATTCCATGGAGCAAGGGAGCGACGCCCGGTTGAGATTGCGAGAAGCCAAATCAAGAAAATTTTGCAAAGCACACGGCGGACCCAAAATGGAAAAAAATCAACTGACGCGTAAAGCGCGTCGTCATCTCAGACCCAATAAAAAAAGGAGATGGAAAAAAAGCTCAACTCAACCGTTGACAACGTCGACGCTTGGCGCTGCCTCGAAACCTTGCAAGGGGCGGGGCTGAGTGCCAAAAGGCATAGAAGCAACATCGATATGTCTTTGGCCAATGATTTCGAATGTGTTGCGACGCATAATTTTATTTACTTTTCAATTTGGCTGCCCACTCTGGGCACAGTCTCTGCTCCGGCTGCTGCTGCGGCTTCTGCTCCTGCTCCAGATCCTACTCCTGCGGCCTGTCTACGTCCTTAAGCACTTTGCTTGCTTATGAGCTAAGGCTGTTATGATACCACGTTGCCCCTTCCACACACGCACACACACGCTTAAAATGTGTTGACAATTTGATGTCGAAGTCGTGCCGCGTGCCCCGTGCCCCTGCCCCACTGTGTTTGCCAACCCCCCGTTGCCACCAGCGGCACATCTTGTCATTGCCAGCATATTTTTGCTGGCCGCTTCAATTTTTGGCTTGCCAAAATATTTGTCGCTCGACTGGCATCCAAATTTTATTTTTTTTCTTCTTTTTTTTTTATATTTAGCTTCGAGTGCAACTCTCACAACTGTAAAGAGAGACAACACAGTAAGCACTCAATATGCAAAACAACATAATTGGAGCTTGCATTGAGAAAACAAATTGATTTATCGTTAGCTAATTAATTTTGTTACGGTGAAGTTTAATTGCCCTGGTACATGTACTTTTGAAGCCCAAGCTTCATTTGGAACCAATTGTTCCTATGGGCGACTCTTTTTGCTCGATTTGTTCAATAAAACTATTGATATACTGTGATTATGAGATCAAAAAGTGCTTGATTAAATTATGTAAATGTCAAGTTTGCTCAAGATGTCTTGAAAAACTTCACACAGAAACTTAATATTAGGGCAATGGCAGCTTTAGATCCAGTTGGTTTTATAAACCTATGCATAGTTTTATGATGTAAGCCCTTAATCTGAGGACTTAGCTGGCATAGCAACAGATAGACGGATCTGGCTATATCGACGAGCCTCTACGTACTGACCAAGCATATATACATATGTTCTTCAGTTTGTAATACAATTATAATATTCTCTACAAGGTTACACAAATTGTACATAGATGTTATACTATCTGAACTGTAAACAAATATATATATATATTTTTTTTCAATTTCCTCCTCATCCGGACTGTGTTTATTATCGTGATAATATTATGCCGAAAACTGAAATAAATGATGTTTAATTTTTGTATATTAATATTTTACATGAATGAACTTCGTTTTATTCTTAGCGAGGCTGCACTGTACTGTTATATATGGCAACATTAATTTCATTCAATGAACTTTTCCCATTCGAGATTCTTGCCTCAGTCTTGATATTAATGCTTGGCTGTGGGTGTTTTTGGAGCTGTTCTTGTTTTTGTTGCTGTTTTTGTTGCTGTTGTTGTTGCTGTTTTTGTAGATGTTGTTAATGTTGCCCATTGCAATCGCAATCGACACCCCCACAAAAAACGTGTTGACGACTTTGACGCCAACACGCGAATTTGGCAAACAAATTACCCAAAATGCATTGAGCCAAATTGCTGGCAAATCGAAGCCAAATCGGAACTAAACCAAGCTGAAGCCACAGCTGGAGCTGGAGCTGTAGCTGGCGCTGCAATCATGTATGTGGTCGGTGGTGATGGCAGCACTTCACATAGTTGGAGCGCTGCATAGATAGTCAGCCGGCTGTGGCATGCTTGGGCGTTGATAATTGAATTGAAAAGTTTTTCGCCGCACTTTTGGCATGCCAATTGATGGGGCAGCGACAAAACCGAATACAGTTAAGCGAGCCAACAGTTAAGGCGGCATAATTTGTGGATTGTGCAACATAGCCGCACATTGAGCGGAACAGCCATAGCCAAGGAGTGTGCAAACGGGCCGAAATGAAAACTGGAAATTGGAAAAGCGCAAGCAAATTAATGGCAAAAAAGGCAGCACAGCGCGAAAAAAAATAAGCAAGAATACTAAAGTCGAGTGTGCCTGACTGGGAGATACCCTTAAGATACACACAAACCAAATGACACACGCATGCTGCAAGCGACTGTGCAGCTATTTCATGTTGTCCCACATTGTGTGTGAGTAATGTATTCCCAAGTAACTCGGGTAATTATTGTGCGATCTTCATGAAGCTTTCAGTTCTTAAAGATGGCACCCGAATATGTGTATATACCAAGGATCAAGGCTGTAGCTGTAAAGCTATATTTTAATAATTGTTGTACTCTAATGGGGCATGTAGCCAAAAGTGAAATATTCTTAAGTTGTGTGCACTAAACGAGAATCTACTCGCGAAGTTTGGTGTAGGTGGCTCTAAAACTCTTCGAGGTATTCAAGAAAACTCACTTTCGAAAATGAAATTGAGCGAAGACATCGTCTAGCTCATCTTCCTGATCATGAATAAATTCATTTGGTAGGCTCGAAGATGCTTGCTTTTGCTTGTCGCATACGTTTGCAAAAGCACAGCATACCCCTTTCACCTATTTTGAGTACGGGGCATGCAAATAGTTAAGCACGCAGAGAAGTGCGCGCTGAATGGAACAATAATAATAACTAAAAGATATAAATCAGCTTTAAATTCTCAAGTTTCCCCAGTGCCCACCGTAACGCCCCGTTGTCACCTTCCCACTGCCTTTGTAATCATGATTTTTCCAATACCCTACACAATGTGTGAGTTGTGAGACATGAAGCAAAGCATGTGCCCGGCAAGTTCCCAGGCATTTGTGTGCGCATCGGCAATGAAATACAGTGGCTACAAAATGTATACAGTCGGTTATTTAATACGACTAACCATTTGTTTGCAGTGTTAGGGCATTGAGGCGTCGTGTCGTTTGGTTAAACATGGCTCGTTTTATTATAGCATCGTACATTAGCATTGCCTCTTGTGGCAATGTCACTTGGCTGCAGCTCCAGAATGGCTGCGACTGCGACTGCGAGTTGCAGCGCATTTTCATAAGACATAAATTCTGCGATTTAGCTAAATGCGCTCTACGGACTTTGCCTGGGTAATTTGTGGCATGCCAGCTGGGGCCCGCGGGCGGTGGGGCCAGCTGGAGACGGCAGCCATTCGCCGGGGCGAGTGAGCATCAAAAATAAAGAAGAAGAAGAAGAAGCAAGGAAGAAGAAAAAGAAACTGCATTGGCATTAAATTACACTCGCACATGGAGGCTCCGACAGACGGCGCTGGAAAAAGGCCCAGACAAGGCGACGCGGCGACTGCGACAAGAGCTCATATTGCTTTATGTTCGTCTACTGGCAATAGCTCCAATAGACACTATACCCCCACCCCACCCCACCCCGTTCCATCGACCACCATCCCCGTCACCCCGCACCCATCACACTTCCGCTGGCTTTTTACAGCCTGGTTATGCGCTTTTAATGGCACATTTTGTACGTAAATTGCATTAATTTTACGTCTAAGGCCCAAAAACGCGACGCAAGAAAAGATTGCAGAGGGGCTGGGTGCGGGCGGGGGCACGACAGAGGGGGGTGGTGTATAAATTGCGCAGCGCCTATGACACACGACCAAGTCGCACAGCCAACGGCCAATGGTGTTGTCAATGTGCCACTGATGATTGAACGATTTATGAGCCGCAGCAACTGCAACCATAAGAGGGTGGTAGCTAGCAGGGGGTAAGGAGCTGGAGGAGGTTGGTGAAGGGGGGGGGGGGGGGGGGAGAGTTAAGAGGGGCAGCCGGTTTTATAGCCAAGTTTCGATTTGTTGGCTCACATCAGCAATGCAATTAAAAGCAGATGCAACGGCCAACCCAGATAGACAGTTGCCACAGAGCTTAGGCCCAGCACTCAGATAGAGAGAGGGAGCGAGGGGGGAAAGGTTGCCGTAATCAGGCCAAGGTACTTAAAGAACAGATCAGATAGAAACGCTGCTTTGAACAAGCTATAACTCAACCTGTTCAATAGATCATCATCCAATCGTACGCATTTCAATTTGTGGAGAAATCGCATTCCAATTTCAGTTGTCAACGGAACTGAAAGTGTCCCGAGTCGCCAAGGCGGAGCCGTGATTGGTGCATTGCCAGATCCGAAGGCTATCGATTGTGTCATTCCACAATTATATGTGCTAGGAGATGTTTGTTGAAAACATAATCATGAGACTAGGTGCAGGTACAAACCATTTTATTAATTAAAATTGAGACTTCCACTTATTCTCCGCCCGTTGAGGTGAAAACATGTGACGATTATTTTCTAATAAGACTGAAACTGAACTCTTTTTCATATACATATATGTATTACATATTTTTCTTTTGCTTATGCCTGATACAGCTTGAAGGCGTATTCCAAAAAAATATTGAGAATCAGAGGAAATGTTTGATAAATCGTTTTTAAGGTTTCTCCGATTGCTGCCAAATATGATCATTGCAAGAGTTTATTCGATTCGATTCGTCGTAAGCAAGAGATTGAAATTTCAGAAAACAATTATAGTGTTGCAGGCATTCAAATAAATACCGATAAATACTAAAACACAAGCGTGAATGGTTTTATATGTTGAATTCCTCCACATTTTATAACTAGGATAGTCTAGAGCTCGCTTGTGGGTGTGTGTGTGCGTGTGTGTTTTCCTTAATATTGTTGTGTTGCTTTTTTCTGACAGTTACACACACACACACACACACACACACACACACACACACACACACACACACACACACACACACACACAGACAATAACAGCCACACAGTAAATAACGTAGAGATTTGTATATTTTGTCGAATGATTTTGCGTGTTGTGAAAAATGCAAAGCCAAGTGCTACGAATGCAAAACTAAAAGCTCTTGCTTTCTAACTTTGAGTGTGTGTGCGTATGTGTGTGTGTGTGTGTGTGTGTGTATGTGGGTGTGTGTGGTGTGCTAAGCGGCAAACAAAAGCTGTGGGAAAACATAGAAAATCCCTTTGGGAAACAAAGTACAGAGCAAACACACAGAGAGACACATTTACCACTTGCCATTTGCTGCAGTTGCATGAAAAAAAAGAAAGAAAAGAAGAAGCTGACTAAGGCTGCCTGAAGCTGAAGCAAAAGCAGAGCTATTATGGGGCCACAACTGCATATAGTACTTATCTATATATGTGCATACATACGTGCATGTGTGTGTGTGTGTGTGTGTGCATGCAAATGTGCATCTATAGGTGTTCGAGGAGCGGCATCCTTTGGCTGTATTTGGATTTGCCGAGCAGCAGCTGCCTTCAATTGTCACGGCTGCAGTTTTAACCCAGAAACATAAATATTGCAATTTATGGCAAAAGCCATGAAAGGCGGAGGCGTGACAGGGCAGCATATACAGCAAGCCGACACGCACACACATCTCACACACACACATAAATATCGCAATGCAGCGCATAATGAAGCTGAGTCCTGGTACAACCTTACATTCCGCCACGGCCGCTGTCTGTGGCAGCCTTATGTTGCACGCTTTTACGCGACACACTCGAACTAAAGGCGCAGTCGCTACGCTGCTCCCAAAACGCTTGCCACAGGATCGGTTGGCAGCGACAAGGCGCAAGTTTTTCTGGATTTCCCAATTAAAATGTTGCGCATACGCCACGTGCAACATGCCTGGCGACAGGGCACGCACGCGAACGTGAAATGTATTTAACTTAATTTAGTTGGAGTTACTTAAAAAAGCTTTTAAAAGAAACACAAAGGCAACAATAACGGCAACAACAACAAGTAAACACAAACAGCAAAACAGCAAAAGAGAGGTAAAAAGAATAAAAAATAAAAGAACTGAAAAGGCAAAACTTTCATTCAGCCCATCCCCACTCGGGAGCCTGGGAAAATGCTGCCAGGGCAATGGCCAAGTGGGCGTCAGGCGTGGCTGGAAATACATTAATATTCACATATGTAGATTATATGATTAAAAGTATAACAAACCCACGCCCAATCTCTGCTTTAGTTCGACATGTTGTTGTGCAAAAGTTTTTCACTTCTATTTTTTTGTTGCGAGTTGTTTGCTGTAGATTTTTACATTTTCATTTGTTTGATTTGACGAGCTGCTGCTGCTGCTGCTGCTGCTGCTGCCGCTTCTGTTGCTTCTGGCTAATGGAATTGAGCAAGAACAACAACGACCAGGCAAAGTTTGAGCAACAGCACAACAAACACCAGCGAGTTGAACTCCGAGCAGCTATCGCAGCTAGCCAAGCTTCTGCATGTGATTAGGCACATCCGAAGCAGCCAACTAATGAGGGCAGGACGAAGGCTAGGCCGCAAAGGATCAAACGAACTGTAAAAGGGATGAATGTTGAGCAAAGCCTGGGCTGTCGGGCTGGCGAGCTGGCTAAACTATCTGCTAATGAAAAACAAGAAAAGGATATAAACAGCACACACATATGCTATGTCAAAGCCAAAAAAAAAAGTGAACACAACCAGCCACCCCAGCAACCACCAGTGGCCAGGCCCGTGGCCACCCCCAGGCACAACGCACACTCAAAGGGTTTCAAAGTTATTTGTTTGCCCAAAGGAAATACATCAAAATAAATGCGAGCCAAAAGCGAACCAAAGTCATATGCAAATATGACGAGTAGAGCGAATGTGTATGGGTGTGTGCGGAAGTGTGTGTGTGTGTGTGTGTGTGCGAATATGTGTATGCGCTCCATTGGCCATTGACAAATATGGGCTACGGGCCTAAACAAATATTTAGCACACTTTTGCTAGCAGTCGTTGCCTCCCCCTCCCCTTCCCCTCTCCCCTTCCCCTCTCCCCTTCTCTTCCCACGCCCCCTCCAACAACAACACCTGCCAGCGTCTGCTAATATGGAGCAGCAGAAAAGGCCAGCAAAAAATGTGGAGAAATTTACCTGACGTCAAAAGTAATTAAACGAAATGCCAGCGACAGCGGCAGCGGAAGCGGAAAAAGCAACAGCAACAATTTGTCACGAAGGCGCGTTAAATAACGGCAAAAAACAAACAAACTTAAAACAAAAAAAATGGCCGCATGCATAAGGCAAATAGAAAAACAAAATGGCGTCGGCGTTGGCAAATTTAATAATAGTGCAAAGTGGGGCCAAGTTTCGAGAAGTGCAGCGAACGGCGAAAGAAAACTGCGCACAGCAGCAGGAAAAGTGTTCAACGACAACGACAACAACAACAAGAACGGCAATAAAAAGCAGGAAAATTGTGCAACGTCAGAGTGCACATTAAATGCTCTATAAAAAATAAATAAAAAATCGTGACAAGAGCAAATAGTCTGTGTGTGAAATTTAGACTACTCTGACACTGCGGGAATACCCTGCATCAGGGCCAAGCGGGTTATATGAGCTGAGAGCTGAGTTCAAGGAAACCAAACGCATATCTTGATCAAACTAAAAACTTCTCCTGAAAACTCTTCAAAACGTGCTTTGTACTGAACCGGTTCGAGAGTGGAATTCTAATTCACTTTTTAACATGAACCTAACCTTAAACCTAAAGCAGCCGCAGCGAAACCCAAAAAACAGAAAGTGTAAGAAACTCATCCAATCAGATTTGTTAGATGCCAAATTTGAGTAGAAATTAAATTTGGCTTGCATTTTCTATATGAAAATAGAAATGGATCGGAATATTTTTTTTTTGTACAGCTCGCAATTGATTCATAAAAATGTTTAATATGTATGACAAAGGATACCAAAAGACAGGGCGCTGGTTCAAATCGTGAGATGAAACACCGACTAACAGCACATCTTCATCGTTTGTTTTCACGGAAATCTTTTCTGCAAATTTCAATTTAACAAATTTGGAATTTAGTTTAAGAATTGAGTTCTTGTACAACTGAGTCACACTTAAAGTTATGTTCGGGAATAGTTTAGTTTTTAGATAGTTTAGCTCCTGGAACAGTTGAAAGCAAATAAAGCTGAGTTCACATGAAACTCTAGGAAGAATGCAAAATTCTTAAGGCGCTTAGAAACATATTTAACTACTAGTACATTCAAATTTGATTGGGTTAGATCGACTAATAGTAGCATTTAGCTGGCATCGCATTGAAAGTATATCAATCAGACAACTCTTTTGTAATTACCTCGAGCAAGTTTCGGCTCAAAAGTCGATTCGAGTCATTTAATTACCTTGGCAAAGTAGATACAGCAAACGCAAAAGGGCAAAAGGTAGGCAAAAGTCGAAAGTTTGCCGGCATTGGTCTGGCATTGAAGGCAGCCGTAGTATGGCAAGAAGTCAACGGAGCTGGAAAAACTGTAATGAGAAAAATTTTACGAACCGGCAAGAAAAGTTGAAAACGAGGGCGACACAAGACCAAAAACAATAAACAACAAAGCCAAAGACGGCGGCGGGCATCGAGAGAGAGAGAGAGAGAGAGAGAGAGAGATAGAGAGAGAGAGAGAGGGAGGGAAAAGAGCGTAAGAGGTATGAAAACTTTGCAATAGTAGTGTGACTGTGGGCGTTTGCCTGGAAGGCGTGGCGTCTGCTAAGACAACACCAAGCAACAAGCAACAATTTTGCGCTTTGCTTTTCCGTTTCCCTTTGAGCGACATCTTTAGAAACTGTGTCGGCTCCCCCTTCGGACGCCCCCTAGCCTGGCCACTTCCTATTTCCTGCCCCAACTCTAGCTGCTACAATTGACCTGCCCGCCGCCCTTTCTCAGTTCTGCTTCTTTTTGTCGCTGACAGCCGCTGTAAGTAGCTGCGTAATAAAATTACTTTTTAAGTGCGCTGCGTACCTGCAGAAGGCAGCAGGTCGAGGTGGAGCTGGAGCAGGAGCAAGGAGCTGCTCCAGGACACAGGAGACAGGAGTGCAGAAGGCGCTTCATTTGGAGCTTACGAGCTGGTTGTCATGAATTGAAAGCCCGCGTCAAAGTCAAAGTCGGAAGTCATTTGAATTATTTAGTGAAAGCAGCGGGCAGTAGGCGGAGGCGGAGGCGGGGACGGAAGACATCGTCAACGGGAAACTGAAACATTTGTCTGTCTGTCAATGCCGCACATGAATAATGTCTAGAATTTCATATGTAAGTGATATGTGGGCAAATATATCAAAATAGCCCAGAGAGAAGCTAATGCTGTTCTTGCTGTTGCTGTTGGCCTCGTTCTGTACCAAAATTTATCGTAAATCAGCGCAAAAGTTTTCTCCCATTTTATTTTTTATGGCCGGCTCGCTATGCGTACAGTCTCTGCAGCAGGGCGAGAGCCAACTGCAATGTGGCCCATAAAATATGTTGCAAATTATGAAATATTTGAAACTTTAGCCCTGGCTGCCGGTACGGCCAGCACGGCCAGTGCCGCACCATTTGCCTGAAGACAAAAGTGGAGGAATGTAAGGTTTGGCTGCCGCTGGGCGGCCGCTGTTCGTTATGGGCATTTAAGTTTTCATAAGTTGCGCAAATAAATTTTAATCGAAAAATGCGCCAAGGCAATAAGAACTCAAAAGGTTCTGGGCCAGGACACCAGCCAATGCGGGTTAATGGCAACGGTCAGGGGCTAAAAGCGGGCGGCAATGCGACAAGTCTTAACTGCAGCAGCCAGGTAGCCAATGGAGCCTGAAACTGCAGACAATCTGGGGAATATTTACATATATCAATCGGGCAGAGCAGCCTGTGAACGCTGGTCCACAAAAATTGTTTGATCACGTGGCATATGCTCGGTGGCATTGACGCGACGCACGGCTAATGCTTGAGCAGCTCTTGTGCTCTTTGGTTTAGTGTGGACATTTGTAGCAGCTTCTATGCAGCTCCTTTAAACTCAAATTTGTTGCAGAATACGTTGGATGCAAATTGCCAATGAATACAACTGTGAGTCCTGAACAACCTGAGACTTCTGCTAATAACTATATAAGCGGAATCCTTAAATTAAACTCCTCTAAATTTGCAGTAAGTGAGCGTCTAGCGTCTAGCTATTCTCTTTAAAGCGGAACTCTAATTTATTGCTCCACACGTTGGGCGCCACTAGAAAAATATAACGCTGCACTAGCAGCTTAAAATTCTTGCTGATGCATTTTTAAAATAAATTTAAAATTTAAGCTCACTTTAATTGTGCACTGGTCAGCTACTGCTATGCATTACTTTAAAAATAAACTCACATTTATTGCGCCGCGCGTTGGGCGCCACTTGAAAGTTTTAGCTCTGGTGCATAAGCAGCCTGCGAGACTTGCTAATAAATATTTAAGGTAAATGCCAGGCTTAAGCTGTCTTAAGAGCAGTAACTAACAGTTGCTGGAGGTTGCTATGCGTTGGGTTTTAAAAGAAACAAATTAAATGCAACCAACGTTGGGCGCCAGCCGTTTACAACTGCAACTTAGCTCCTTAAATGGCCTTAGATGCCATTTTATATATCTAAATGAAAACATATATTCATATAAAATAATCCAAATGAATTATTATTAACTATACATATATACATTTAATTTAATTTAATTACCGCTTAAATTAAATGCTATCTATGTTAACAGCCTTGACCTTCTGCCACAAGAGACTTGAATGCTTTTACAGCTTATTTACTTAGATGTAATCTGTTGGGCCCCCAAAAAAATTGGTACAGCCAAATGGCCAGCAAATGAAGTCGAGTCCCAGGGCGCCGCGTAAGCAGTAAATGAAAAGAAATGAAAGAAAAGTGGGAGGAAAACAGGTTGATGGTGGAAAATTGTGGCTCTCATTGGGCCGCTTTAATTTTGTTTGGCCACGTTCTGCTCTGCTCATTTGGGCTTAGCCCCTAAGAAGAGTCTGCTGTTTATAATTTTTTAGTGCGGACATCGCATTTACAAGACTTACGACTGGGAAAATCCTTTTTCTTTTTCCTTATTTCTTATTTTTTTGCCTTCTTTTGAGCAGTAGTGACTGTACTGGCAGCTGCTAAGGCGCTGCTGTTGCAGCTAAATTCAAGGCGCGCGCACATAAAATTTAATTAAGTGCAACAACAACAACAACAGGAGCAACAGCAACAATAATAGTAACAGCAACGCAGCGGCATCGTTTATAAAATTCACATAATAACAATAAATTTTAAAATGCGCCCAGACTAGCAGCGCTGTCGACGCTGGCAGCGCTGCCGACGTCGCTGGGGTATTAAAATTTATCGCCGGTTGCGTAGCACGCGCAGAAATTTTGCGTGCCCCAAAGCGAGCGGCAGGAGTGGGTGGCAGACTAATGCCAGCAACTGTGCCCTGCGAGCAAAAGTAACGTCTTTGTGCTGCCCCCCGGCTTGCCCCATCCCTGCCACTGCTGAAGGTATATGTTGTTGCTGCTGCGGGCTACTGGTTGCTGGTGTCGCTTTTTATTTCACTTAATTTTATTCCTATCATTTGTGAACTCGCTTCCGCCACGCATAGTTGAAGGAGCACAGCGCAGTCACATATGCTGCCCGCCCCTGGTCACCCCGCCACAGTCGCTCTTCCTCTTGGCAGCTGGCGCTTTAAGCTGCCGAAATTATTTGTCTGTTTGTTTCTTTGTTTGCTTGGCTTGCTTATTCATTTGGCGCGCATTAATTACACGACACGCATACGCCACGTTGCACGCTGCGAGTTTGGGGCGGGTGGCATCATTTATTAAAAAGCCAAAAGAACGCCTGTGTCCCAACCATGCTATCCAATTCCTTGACAGGCTCATGCTTATGCGCATAATTTTAGGCTGGTCCAAAATTCGAATACATGTGAGTGGAAGCAGCTGAAGCTGAAGCGGAATCTCAAGCTGAAGCTGGAAGCAAGGAAGCAGACCGTCTGATACCATGGGGATTTGCTAGCTAGTTTCGTCTTCGGCATCATCTTCATCCTCATCATCATCAGCTGCTGTGGCTTCTTCTGCTGCCTCTTCTGCCTCCTTGTGGCATCCTCGTCAACACAAATGACTGTCTCATGTTATCTGCTAAGCTGTCTTATCTGTTTGCCCTGCCACAACGCTCTGACGCATCTGTTTACATGTTTATCTGTCTGTTTCGGTTCGGGTTCTCTCTGTCTGTCTGTCAGACTGTTTGTCTGTCTGTTCGTCTGTCTGTTGGCCTGCCTCTGATTTCGACTTTGTTACTTATTTAATTTGTTGCCTATTTGCTCCGCTCAGCAACAGCTCGCAACACATCCACGCACTTGTTTGCATATGTTTAACATGCCCCCGATGATGCTTCACAGTGCTCCTGGCTCCATGTCCCCTTCTTCTTAGGCTTCGCACCCCCTCTCCCTCTCCCTACCCATCCCCCTCCCCTTCCAATCCATCTACCCGTCCAGAGTCAGCTTACTTATGTTTGCTAATGATTTGCCAGCCTGCTAATCAAATTGGTTGCCCCGGAGGCTAATGGCATTACAAATGATGCGCATATTGCCCTTCTCAACACTGCATTATGTTTATTGATCAACACAGAAAGAGAGAGAGAGAAAGCGAGGGAAAGAAGCAGATACATTAAAGAAGTAGAAACCTCAGACTCTCCTCTAACTGTCATTAAAATCCTCGAAAATAAATTCGTTTATCTATTTTCATCTTTTTTCCTCGCTCGTTGAACTAATTTTAATTTAATTTTAAATTAAATATGACATATTTTTTTTATGAAACAGTTTGCGTTAGAGGCTATTTTGGTGTTCAAAAAGTTTATTGCTAGGGTTCATATGATTATCGAATATAAAAAGGATTAAAAAACAGATAATTGACTTTAAAAATAAGGTAATTAAATTAAATTAGTTGATGGAGTTGCTAAGCTGATTCAAGCACTGCATTTTAGAACATTTAATTAACCATTTTAATTAATTGAGGAAAATCGTGGTCAAAGTTTTCATAAAAAAAGATAAGCCACACGACAGTTATCTATGTGGGCCTTGCCAGGGCGCAATTAGGAGATCGGTTGTTCCAATCCCTAAGCAATCTCTTCAGTTTATATGTTTTTCTATTTATTGCATGTTATTGACAATCAAATAACACAACCAAACTGTTAGATGCAACTTTGAATATTTTGCAAAATGTATATTTTGTCATGGCCTTTCAGCTCGCTTATGAGGTGAGGTGAGCTAAGCGTAAGAATCACGGGCAGAAGGTCCGGAGTTCGATCCCCAGTGTAGTCAAAATAAAAGAATTTTTTTATATAAAACAAAAATAAATGCCGCTACAAATAGACAAATTTTTGTCAACTGATTAAAGACATTGTTATACCCTGAAGCCATTTTAAAGGGTAAAGGTTTATGTAACAGGGACAAGGAAGCATCTACGATCCCATAAACTATATATATTCTAGCCATGTCCGTCTGTCTGTCCGAATCTAAAGGAGCTACAGACTTGAAATTTTGAGTGTTATGCTATTTCCTGCTGTTTCCGATAATCGATAACTTGCCCCGTTTCCAAGCAATCGATAAGAAGCGATATCGAAATCCTGTTTTTCGAGCAAATCTCTTAGGTTTTAAGGGCTAAGTGTCACCAAGGTTAAAATGTAGCTTCTAGAATAGTATATACAGACGAAGTATCTTTCATTATACCGTGAACCCATTAAAAATGGGTACAAGGGTATATTGTATTTGTGCAAAATCCAAATGTATGTAACAGGCAGAAGGAAGCATCTCCGACCCCATAAAGTATATATATTCTTGATCAGCATCAATAGCCGAGTCGATCTAGCCATGTCCGTCTGTCTGTCCGTCCGTCCGTCCGTCCGTATGTATGAACGCAAGGACCTCAGAACCTATAATTTGAAATTTTAGATGTAGATGCTCCTAGCTCCCTCGCAGATCGAGTTTGTTTCCGATAATCGACAACTTGCTCCGTTTCCAAGCAATCGATAAAAATCGATATCGATATCCTGTTTGTTGGGCAATTTAGGTAAATAATAAGAGCTAGAGTCACCAAACTTGACAAATAGCTTCTAAAATAGAATATAGTTATATATTCATTTGATGTTGGAAGAAGAGGGTTCAGGGTATCCCCTAGTCGGGAGCCCCCGACTAGAACATCTTACTTGTTTTATAGTTACCTCCGACCCCCCTAGCATTTGGTGTTGGTAGAAGAGAATTCAGACTATCTACAGACCTTGTTTTGAAATATTTTCTTCTTGTTCTGTTGTTCTTGCTGTTTCTAAGAGCTTGAGCATGAAACAATATAAATGTGGGTAAAACTGTTTGTGATAATAAACAAGCACAAGTCCAAAATATTAAACAAATTCTTGTAGTAGTAGGAATCGAGTAAGATTTAATGTAAACATATATTATATGTATATATAGAATAGACTTTGCACCACCTCCCCCAAAATAAGTCCCCCCTTTTGGGACTTACCTCGAAATCTCCAAATATCAAGTGACGCGTTTCGGAGCGGAGTGGCAAAGTGTTTTTGCCAAAAGCAACGATGATGATGCCAATAAATTTGTGGCGTTCGTTTTGCATGCAGGGCACCAAATAACTGCATTCAGGGCAGGCCACACAACGTGGCACATGCCACGCCAGCAGCGCCCAATCCTGTGCAGTTGCCGCACACTTTTAGCCACTGTTGTTGTTGCAAGCACTGCCAGCTGTCGCGTGCAACAAAATGAATGAATGCGAAAAGAAAGCAAGAATTATGTGGCAACAGGATGCGCTGACATTTATCACCTGCGTCGCTGCTGCTGCTGCCGCTCGTGTCATGCAGCGCGTCAGAGGTTGCAACGTTTAGTAGTTGGGTGCCTCCCCCTCTTTCCACCTGACACAACGTTGTGCATTGCCATTGCCAGTTGCTGGCTGGCAGTTAAAACCAAAGTTTTGCCAGTTGTTTAACTTGCAGACTGTTTGATTATGCCCCAACGCGGACGCCGACGCCGACTGCGCAGCGAACGGCGCTGCGTGCGCGGCAGCATTAGCATAAATTTTCAGCAGCTTATGCGCGCATATGAATATATTATACCGGCTGCCGTTATTTATGTGTACCGGCTACCGAAACTTGGCGCAAGTTTTCTCTACCGAATTGCGACAGGCGATGGGGTAGGGCAGGGGCCAACAACAGAAGCAGCAGCAGCAGGACTCGTGCCAGGATAATCGCTGCTTAGTGCAGTCGCGCGCATAACGCGCCAGCCGCCATTGAAAACCATTCCCCCGCCGGTTTCCGTGCCCCGTGCCTCGTGCTAGTTCCCATGCCCTTATACCCGTCAGGCATACA
Source organism: Drosophila novamexicana (assembly GCF_003285875.2). Classification (NCBI taxonomy): domain Eukaryota; kingdom Metazoa; phylum Arthropoda; class Insecta; order Diptera; family Drosophilidae; genus Drosophila; species Drosophila novamexicana. The sequence continues at coordinate 250,074 of NW_020824841.1, forward strand.
TCTAACATCCTGGCATTCCCGTTCCCGTTCCCGTTCCCGTCCATCTTTCGAAAGCTCATTGAAGAGCATTCAAATTGAATTTACATGCAGGCAACTTTTGTTTACTTTGTGGCAGCGGCAACAGCGCCAGTGAAATCAAATTTAAATTCGCAGCCTCAGCCGCATTATATGGACGAGCGCCCAGCGAAGAAATCAACAGACTCATCCAACCAAGTCGCTGGAGCCAACCACCCCCCAACCACCCAACCACCCCAACCACCCCAACCAGCCCAGCTTGGCACTCAACCACCGCTCAGGTGGCAGAGGCCAAAAACTGTTTGAAGTGTTCTTCGCTCGCATTTTCCCTTGCGTTGGGTGTGGGGGGTGGGGTGTGCTTGACGCTGTTGCCAAATTATTTTTATTTATTCGTGCGTTTAACAAGAAACAACAAAAACAGTTGTGAAATTAGCGCTCGCTAGATGGCGCGAACGCAAAGATTTATGGCCCGATTCTTGGCCTAAAGTGCGAGCTTGCAACAATTTGGCAAGAAACTCAAGCGAAAACACGCATTTAAATTGATTCAGGCCAAGATCCTCAAACGGAATACTACGTATATCAAATATCTAAATATTTGCCAACGCGTTTAGTCTACTTGGTTAAATTCATGGATAAAGGTGAACTATTGGTCACATATTTAACTAAGCATACATTTTAATAATATTAGGAATAATATTTTTTATTGTTATTAAAAGTATTTTTTTTTTAAATTTCGTGATGAATCTTTCGGATAATTAAAATTTAGATGAGTGCAAAAGATTTCGGTATAGTCCAGCATATAACATATTTAAATTTTATTAAATTACAGAAAATATTTAAGTAATTGTGTATTTTTCTTTTGTGGAAAATGGAAATATCACAAATTTCTAGTTGAAGAATTAGAACCGGCTCGCTGTACTGACGTTAACTTGCATAAAATAGTCGCTAATCAAGTAAAACAAATATTCAACATGAATGGGAATAATAAACAACGAAGTACCAGGTAAGTGTATACTGAACATGAATATCTAATTTGAGCCTGTGCTAATATTCTTCTAAGTTTTAAATATTTATTAATTACGAGTCATAGCAAAATATTAGGAATAATTGCTTTGGTTAAGAAATGGTTCATGGAAAAGATTTATCTTCCATATTATTCTGCAACTGCTCTGTGAAAAGCCTCCTTCCTCCATTACTCGTACACAACTACACTGTTGACCTGCAGCTGCTTCTCTGTTAGACTGCTGTTATTCAACTGCTTAGCTGCTGTAATTGAGTTGGCTGCTAATTATCTGCAGCCGCTCTTCCGTGAAATGTTGTTATTCTTCTGCTAAGCTGCTGTTACTGTGTTGGCTGCTAATTATCTGCAACTGTTCTTCTGTTAAACTGCTGTTATTCATCTGCTAAGCTGCTGTTATTGTGTTGCCTTGTTTGTTGTTGTTTAGCGGGAGCTGCTTTTCTGTTAGTCTGCTGTTATTTGTCTGCTAAGCTGCTGCTATTCTACTGACGAGTGTTCAGCTGCAGCTGCTGATATTCCTATTGCTCGACCAAGAGTTGTTATCAATGGTTATTTTGATAAAATATTTCATAAAATATATATTTAAGCCAAATTCGTTCAAATACTTAGAAGATATTAGCATTTGGCTGGACACAACTCTTTCGGTACAAGGCGCCACTTGCCGCGGCCGCTGCTGCTGCTGCTGCTGCTGCTGCTATTTCTGCTGCTGCTGATTTATGTGCGATTTTTTATGAATGCAGCAAACAAACTGCCTCGGCCTTGTTTCACAAATTGCCGACAAATCGCAAATCTTTTATTGGGCGCGTTTGGCAGCTCATAAACCTCAAGTCCGGGCCTCATTGAGCCCGCCTATTAACCTCAACGTGTTACCTGGCACATGAATAAATCAAAGCCTTCCCACACACAAACACACCAAAACACCAGCACACACACACACACTTACACAGCTGCCCCCGCCCCTTGCCCAGCATGCTGCCCCGTTCCACAGTCATTCAACTGCCTGATGATAAATGTGTTTGAGGGGGGATTTTCGTGCTTTTCTTGGGTTCGTCTTCGATTTGCTTAACAAATTTGTAAGATTCTTAACACATTTGCATATTGCGTAAGCGAGAGGAATCCCAACAGCTGCCCCCGGCCCGCCCTCGCCACGCTTCTATACTAGTATAACCCAATCTACCCATCGACGAGACTCCATTTCTTGCTTCTGTCTCTATTTTTATACTGCATGCTGGCTTCTGGTATCAAGTGTGAAAATACTGAAATTCCTTGACGAGTTCAGCTTGGACTCATTCTTGTTCTGCGCGTTGTTGTTGCTGTCGTTGCTCTCAATGAGTTGCACAGTAATGACGACATTTCCTTCCGACATTCGACAACGCTGGCGGCGACAGTGTTGCGCGCTGTCGTTTGTGCTTTTTATTGCCATCGTCAGTGTTGCCAGCTCTTTCGCCTTTAATAAAAGGATTTCTTGCATTGAGTTTCTTTTGGCTCTCGAGCGGGCGGGCGAGCGAGTGGTTGCTCAATCGATGTAGCTCAATAAAAGAATGTGATGGAATTTCAGCCTCCCTCCGCTCCACGGTACTTCCTGTCAATTTTCATGGCAATGGCTTTGGACAGTTTTTGTCGTAAAACGTGTGGAATTTTTCGCCGATTTTCCATTGTCTGCCCGCCAACTTGACACTCAACTTGAAATTGACCTGCATTTGTTTAGTGGATTTAACGCGTATACCAACACATTCTGTATGTCAGCCAAGGAATGCGTCAGATTTACGCCCACAACAACAGCAACAATAACTGACACTCACATTGAATCGCCTGCCTGCCAGAAGATTTAGCTCCTACTCCTCCTCCTGCTGCTCCTTGCTGCTCAGGAGCACCTGTCCTCCCACACACACACACACAGGCAAACTCGCAACCTCCCACAGGTAAAGCCTTTTAGAACTCGCCCAAAGTCTGCAGCAAAGCAGCTGCAAGTGCGTTGAGCTCCTCTTTGCTTGCCGCAACTCCAGCCAGGACAGTTTTAAGTCAAGAGGAATTGCACTGACTATTTGGCAGCCAGTGAGACAGCAACTTGTGGAGCGCTCTACAAATATTTCCAATTTCTATTCTGCAAAAAAATTGCAACATCTTTTGGGACCCTCAAAGAGCTGGCAGCTTTTATACAAAGTCTTATTGTTATATTTATTAATGGAATTTTATGGAATTTCAACAGCACCGATATTTATTGAAAAATAGCCAAAATATCAATTTTTTACAGCCGATAACAATGTCGAAAACCAGCCAAAATCTGTGGTGGCTGGTTTCGATAGCAATATCGATAATTTATCGATACCTTTGATAATAGCTTTCTGACCTATCGCAAAAGATTATTCTTACATTTGTTAGCTGCGCCTTGATTGCCGCTCAATAAGCTTTATAGAAGTAATTAGATACGGTCATACCCTACATAGATTATCAGTAAAGTACTTTTCTGTGCCTCTATACCCAAAGCTGCGGTGGCTGCGGCCCCTCCTAAGCGAGTGCCCCTGCCCTGCGGCTGCTGCGTCGGCGTTGCCGCATGAATTGAATGCATGCAACATGGCCCCGTCCGCCATGTGGCAGGCCAGCCGCCACGCCCCTTAAACCGCCGCCACTTGGGCAATTATTAATGTTAATGTCTTCATTACAATTCATTCTCGTGTTGTTTCCAGGCCGCTGTTTGCCTCGGCAGGCCACGCCCCTTGCAACAAGTGGGACGGGTGGGCGGTTGGACGGTTCCAGCAAATAAATTAATGCTAATCAGTGGCAGAGACGCGATTTAAGCTGCCACAAATGTTGAGCTACTCAAAAGTTCCATAAATTATGTTTGCCACGATTTGTGAAATCAATAGGGCGGTCAAGAGGATGGCCAGTTCGGCCGGTGGGGCAGGGCGGGTGCTTGGATTGCATTGCAGGGAAAAGCTTGAGGGCGGCCGTTGACTTTAATCGCAGTCAGGTAGCTGGGCGTGCCATAGGGGCGTGTCAATGTGGGCGGCAACAGAAGCTCGTCCGGATTGAAAAGCCAAGCTGAGTGACTGCAAATGATACTTTAATGTGACAGACGGACGTTTCGAGGAGGCGCCCGGCAAGGGGGCGGCTGGTCGGTCGGAAACTCTATCAGCATGCTGATGATTTTTGCACCTCTTTTTTTTTTATTGCGCTGCGGTTTTTTCTGCTCTATTGCTGTCATCATAAAAAACGAAGGCAAGCGCAGGAGCGAGCGAGAAATGAACGAAAAAAACTATCGCATCCCATTCTTTGGCGCGCGCTTTTTCTTCTTCTTCCTTTTTTTGCGTTTTAATTCCCGGGGCGCGCTTTCAACGCTTGTCATCTTACCGCTAATGGCGGCTACATGTCAACCACTCATCTCGGGCACCGGCTCCATCTACGTCTACGTCTCTGTCTCTGCCTCTGTCTCTATTTCTGTCGCTGTCGTTGGCTTCAACTCCGGCTCCGGCTGCGGCTGCGGCTGAGGCCGCAGATCTGGCTGCTCGTTTTCCAGCCATTCATTTATTTGGTCTTGTCGGGCACGTTGACGGCAGCGTCATCAGCAGCAGCAGCAGCAGCAACAGGAGCAGGAGCGGAGGCCGAGGCTGTCGGTGGCACCCACCGATGCAGCAGGCTGAGCCGCTAGGTGGCGCCACTGCGCCCGCATGGCGACGACGTCAAGCGTGAAATCGCTTTGCCAGCCCCTGCAGAGAATCAACCAGCCAGGCAGCCAGCCAGCCAGTCAGCCAACCTGTCGTCATAAAAATTTTTATGCATAAAAAACAAACAAGAGCAGCAAAACTCAAACCCAAAGCCCAGCAGCAGCAAAGGTTGTTGCTGCAAGGAGGCAGGAAAGAACTTGCAACGCGTTGGCAGAGGGGCGGGCGGAGACGCAGCGGACACAATGGGTTGTCGCTAACGTTGAGGGCGTTGCATGGCAAACGCGCAAAACGTGACCCAAGCCGCAACGAATCTTAAATACTCTACAAAACAAAGGGAATATAGTGAAGATGAGGTCATGCGAGAGATCTTAAATCCACTTGACACTACCTTCAAAAATGTATACTTATTAATATTCTGTTGATGCAACAATTTACTTAATTTTCCCATGAGATATTGAAAATAATTGGAAAATGTTTAACAATTAAAATAATGCCTGGACTCAAACTAAGTTCTCAAACTGTTAACAAGAGCAAAATACAGATAAGCCTCCAAAATCGTAAAAAATTTAAAGAAAAATAAACAAGTTAGAACCAAGGCTTTGAAGCAAGCCGGTTCTAACCCATACAAAACATTTTATACTACGAACGGAAGCGTAAGCCAAAATTGTTGGGCTTAAGGATATGGAAACCAGCACACCTTAAGGCAGGACGCTGGCTCGAATCTTGAACAGATTAGAAGCTTTATCTTCATGAATTAAAAAACATTTTTTTTTTTAAACACGCATACAGCTATGCGCAGCTGCATATAGCCACTTGTTGGTTGTAGAGTAAAGTCACTTTTTGCGGTTGTTCAATTCGGTTAGGGTATTAGCAGCAGCACATAAATTTTAAACGCCTCATAACGATGCTGCCAGGTGACACATGCAGAGACTGCAGAGGATGAGGAGAGATGGGTGAGGGTTTGGGGCGGGGCTGCACTGGGCGGCAAGGACGCATATCGCATGCGACGGCTGGCAGAGATCGGCGGCTGCCAAGACACAGTTTTCGCTAATGAGTTTCCGTCTGCTCGCAGTTGTTGTTGTTGTTTTTGTTATTGTTGTTGTAGCCGCCGATTGCAGTTGCTGCTACTGCTGCTGCTGATGACGTCGCTTAAAAGAGCAGCGAAAGCAGCCGCCAACGCCTGATGGCGGCAGTTGATGCCTGCCTTTAGCCATTTACGAGGGCTTTAAATATCAGTGAAATGAGTTGCAACATGGCAGCAGCAGCAGCAGCAGCAGCATCTCCAACTGCAACTGCAATTGCAATCATTCAGCGTCATTAGCGGGCTCATTAATTGGCCAGTCAGACTTTTATATCCGCCCGGCTGTCAATTGTACAAGTGGCAACAGTTGTTGCTGTCGCTCTTGTTGTTGTTGTTGTTGTTGTTGCTGATGTTGTTGCTGTTTGCATTGACAGTACAAACAAGCAAACAACAGTCAAACAGTCAAACAGTCTGTCAATCTATCAGTGAGTCATTCACGCGCTGACAAGTCAAACAAGGACAAGGACGTCGCTAGTTGTCAGTCGTCGGTCGCCAGCAACAATGGGGTGGCGGGGGTGTTGGGGCCAGGAGCACAAGCTAATCCCCAACTGAATTTCAGCAGCTCGAAGTGCTGGCAACATTGCCAACGACAACATTGGTTAAGTATCTTGAAATAATATTTACACTTTACGCAAAAGACTCAACGCAAACAATGGCAGCAGCAGCAGCAGAGGAAAGAAAAAGATGCGCCCCACTGTAAGCCGCTACCCGCCAGCCGCTGCTTCCGCTCCTGTTGCTGTAGATAATGTTGTTGTTGCTCGGATGCCTGCTGCCTGCTAGTCAAATAAGTTAATCGCTTTACCAATGCAGCAACAGCCCAATGTGAGTGTGTGTGTGTGTGTGTGTGTGTGTGTGTGTGTGTGTGTGTGTGTGTGTGTGTGTGTGTGTGTGTGTGTGTGTGTGTGTGTGTGTGTGTTGGGGAGAGTGCCTTGGTCTGACAGCGGTCAACACTTGAGCGCAATTGTGAACCGGTTGGCTCTGGCTTTGCTGTCATATTTTTAGATTTGAACCTACTGTACACCCCTCTGTCACCGCTGCCCCCGCTCCACTCCAACTGCATACGCAAAACTATTTTTAAATGACATCGAGGCAGACAAAACGGCGCAGACAACGAAAGAAGGCGCAAAACGAGCAGGAGCAAGCGAAGCAGCAGCAGCAGCAGGAGAATGAAGGCGCAAAAGCTAACGCCGCAACTAGACAACAGATAGAGATAGATACATGGGAATAGATGACTGGAGAAGCGAGACGCCAGACTGCCGCCTAAGTCGACCTTTGCCAAACCATTGCTGCGGTCAAATGCAGCCTGTAAGATGCTCAACGCAGCAACGACGCCGACGCCGACGCCAACGCCAACGCCAACGCTAACGGCGACGCCGTCGTCGGCGTCGGCGTCGCTTCAATTGAAATTGCATTTGCATTTGAGTTTAATTGAATTGCATTGTTTCAAGGCGTCGACATCAGCTGTCTGGCGGCAGCAGAAGAAAGTGAAATAAACTGTTGTTGTTCTTCTCGTTTTATTGTGGTCTAGTGCAGATTTTCATACACTATCTTATAGAAGGGGTACATCAATTATTTAAATCAGCTGGTGGTTTTTAGGTAAGTTTTTTTAGTACAAAAAAAAGCAATAATAAAATTTAAACTGTCATTGGTTATTTACATAAAAAAATGTATGCTGGCAGAAAAAGTAAAAAATAATAATAAAATCAGAAATAGTTATATAATCTTCAAAAATACGAATAAACTCGTAAATACAGTACCTAAATAGTTTCTTAAATATTTCAAGCAAACCCACTGCTGCAGTCGCAAGTTCACCGAGCCAAATAATTCCCAATCATACTAACTCAGAAAAGTCGAATAATAACACAAATATTATTACACACTGTTGTATTTTACAGCACTTAAAACGATAAAATCTCAGAAAATCGAATATAGCCAAATCCTCTTTCAAGTATTTTAATGTTCAATATAAGTTTTCTTCATCGTAAGAACCTTGGAGTTAAGGAAAACCGATTTAAAGGATAAGCTTATTTGCAAATTGTATTATAGCCCCGGGCAGTCGAATGCGTAGCTTTACTTAAAATACACTTGGATACTCTACATAATTGGGATAACATGTTATACATATAAATATAGTGGAGAGCGCATCTGCACTTCGGCACGGCGACCTTTTCATCGTTTGTGCTTGTGAGGCCTCTTGAGAACGGCTCTTCAGACACGCATACGTAATACGCCCAAGTGAACAGATTTCAAAAGAAAAACAAAAATCAAAAAACAAAAACAAAAAAAAAAACGAACGGTGTAATTACGCATTAGGTCTATTTGGCTTTGATGTGGTCTAGTCGGGTCTGGTCTGGTCAGGGCTCCGTTTTCCCCATATGTCCATTGGCCCTTTAATTGGCCAATTTGACGTGACGCGTTTTTTCTTGACTCGCTCGATTTTTGTTTTGTTATTTTGTTTACTTTGACACCGCATAAAGTTATGAGCAAAGCGTTCATGGGAGGGGGGAGGGGCAGGGGCAGGTTGGCAGCAGCGTCTGGCATCAAACGCATTTGATTACAATTTGAAGGGCTCTCTCTCTCACGGCCCACGCTCCGCGTCCCTCTCTGCCGCTGTGCATCTTTGCATTTTTGGCTTTTGTGTATACATTTTGAGAGATAATTGAAAATTAATTGCCTTGGACAGCTGAACATGGCCGGGTAGCAGCCAGTAAACCAAATCTCAGACAGAGCCAGGCCCAGACCCAGAGCCAGAGCCAGACCCGGGCCCAGTCCAGATCAGCCACAAATGAACGAACGGGTTATTTAATTAGTTTTGACGCGCCCATTTTCATGCGACGTGCGTTCATGTAAGCCGTAAGATCTCTGAGGGACTGGGCCCGAGTCCCGGGCTCTGGAGGTGTTCGGATCGACACGCGATCGCATCGCGTGCGCCACCTGGCGTGCTGAAACGGAAGCTGTCGGGGTCCCAATTGAGTCGAGTTCGAATTGTGTTCGGGCAAATGCTCGAATAATAAACCTTTTGCGAAAGTTCAAAGGCGAGCTGGGCATGGGCGTTTGAGGCGGTGGGCGTGGGCGTGGCAAATTCAGCAACGAGACAAACAAACAAGATTTCACAATCAGCGATTGCAACCGAAAAGTGTGTTTGAATTTCGAGTTAAGTGACAAAGCTGACGGCGGTTGAGGGGGAGAGCAGCGGCACACATGAGACATGGGGGGGCAGGGTGGGCTAGGCGAAGGTGATTCAATGGCAGTTGCAGTTGCAGTTGTTGTTGCTGCTGCTGCTGCTGATGAGCATGAAAAATGGTGCAGGGACAAGCAAATGCAAATCGCATGTGAAGCTGTTGCCCCAGCGACTCCCCCCTACCACACACACACACACACACACACACACACGCACGCACACGAAACGCCGGGGGGCGTTGTCTACTGATTTGGAATGACAACCTGCTGCAGTTGCAGCAGCTGCCTGCTGCTCGTGTGGCAGATATTCAATGTGCCCCAGCCATAGGCCACAGCAGAGCGCACAGTTGTCCACTCTTTGTAAGCCCCACTGTTGGCAGTGACAGCCAGGACAACTGGCCAACTGGACAGCCCCCGGACAGTCGGACAGACGGACAGACGAACAGACGAACAGACGAACAGACGTTGTCCTGTTGATGAGCCTCAGCCTCTGGAATTGGGTTTTGCGACTGGATCTGAGTCGCAGTCGGAGTCTGTGGCAGCAACATTTGGCAGCGCTTGCTGCCGCCGGCAATGTCTCTGTCTAACTGTGCGTGTGTGTGGGTGTGTGTGTGTATGTGTATGCAGCCCCCTCCCCTCCCTTCCCCTTTGTATGTGCTTAAGCAGGCAAATAATTGAAGCGTCTAGTCTTTTACCGTTTTAGCATTGTGGCCAGCGGGCAGATTTGTTGTTCAGCTGGCAAATTCGTTAGCCAATCGATTTCTTTGCAATGCGCATAAAAACGCTTGAGAAACGCGCGTGAAACGCTTGCCAAACGCGCAGTCTCAGAGAAATGCAATGTGCATTGCATGCTGGGAAACTGTGACAGCATCTTGTGACTCTGAAACTGTGACTGTGACTCTTTCTCTTTAATTGGGTCTGTGAAAGACTTTGCTTATCCTATCTTTTGCTTATTTTGGATATCAGCGACAATGTTGCGACTCTTGATTTGAGTAGGGCGAAAATTTGTACATTTGCTCGGGACAGGCTGAAAGATCTGCCCCCCTCCCCAGGGTCATCTCGCTCTCTCTGTTCCTTATTCTACACCTCTTTATATCACTCTCTGTCTCTCTCTCCCTATCTCTCTCTGCTGCACTTCGGCATAATCCGCTGCCATGAAAAGAGGTTTCGAGCTGTTCTCGCGCATCGTGAGTCACGCGTGGCCAGTCACGCGTGAGCGTTTCACACGTCTCTGTGTTACGCGTGAGTGGCGGCGTGTTTGCCGTGCAAGTCAAGCGCATTTGGCAGCTAATTATGGCTACATAGGCGCAGAGGGGTGAAGCAAGGCAAGCAAGAGAGAGAGGGAGAGAGAGAGAACGAGAGCGGGGTATTGCTCGCATTGCGCATACGACACGTTGACCCACTTCGTGGGGCCAGGCATATAAATTATAATTTCTCTTTGTTGCTGTTGTCATTTGTTATTAAGCGCATTTTTGGCTAATTAAAAAAGAACGACAGCATCGAAAAAGGAAAGCAAAAGCAAAAGAAAAGCAAAGGCAAAGGCAAAGCAAGGCAAAATGAAGTAATGGAAAGCGGAGAATAAGAAGACAGGCAGCTAAGTGAAAAGAACACTACGAAGAATGCAAATTAAATGAAGAAAAATGCGGGCCAATAAAACAAATGCGCAGGCGGTCGGCCAGAGCGGGGGGGAGAAGCAAAGTGTAGGGAAGCGCAGCTAAATTGAAAAACAAAACAAAAAAATTCAAAATAGCAGCACGCACGAAGATTTAATACACTAACAGAAATCTGACTTCGAGGGGTTAAATAGAAGATCCTTACTATCGAATGTTTGTTCCTATAGGAACCTTTTCATATAGTATATTGTAGATAATTAGCGCTCGCTGATATGTCATTAGCATACTTCAGATCGTAATATCCGAGCTTGATTAACTTATGTGGAAAGTTTTCCCTACAAAAATTCCTGTTTCCCCCGATTCTTGGTGGTTGTCGTATTATAATAAGATTTTAGAGAGACAAGATATCTTTATAACCATGATATGGTGGTTCGATCCTGCCAATTTAGACATATATAGATATGTAGGCGCTGACTATTTCGACATAGCTATTGATTCTGGTCAAGAATTTATATATTTTTACAATAGACAAAGAATTTCCATAACCTATAATCGGGCATAGCCCCCACGACGGCGAATGCCTAGTTATGGAAGGTTTCACTCTATATGCTTTTTGGCGTCAAAGATGTCTCCTTCTCTGTGTTACATATTTTGTAAGAGAAATTGAACACCCTCTGGAAGGGTATAGAAAAAATCAAAACAAAACAAAAACACTTTAATGAAAAAGCAGCTATATGTAAACAAGTGTGGGGAGCAACAGGGGGAGAGGGAGAAGCGTGCAGAGCAGCAGCAAATTTTAGGTTTTTGTTTTCTGTATTATTATTTCTTTATATAAAAAGCAGCCGCAACAATAACAACAACACCAACCACAACAACAACAATAAAGCAGCCGCAGCGACCGTCAACCAAAATTTCGGGCTGACAAATTATGATTTATGCTGCAGCTGGTTGTTCTTAAAGTTGTTGTTGTTTTTATTGTTGTTGTAGCTCTTTGTTGCTGGGTCTGACATTTTGTCACTGTCGTTGACGTGGGCGCCGACGCAGCTGGGCGCCGTGCAACGCGTGACACGCGTGACTCACGTAGCTGTTGCAGCCGAATGTGTCTAATTAACATAAATGATGACACGAATGCCTTCGCATCTGCCAGCCAATAATAATTGCCAGAGCAAAGCGTATATGAAGCTCAGCTCTTACAGTTGTGGCTGCGTGTTGATCAGCAGTCAATCAATCTGCCAGCCAATCAGTCAGTCAATCATTAATTTTGCCAGTCAATCTGTCAGCCAGCCAGGCTGCTAGTCAGTCAGTTTATCAGTCAATCTTTCTGTCAATCAATCAGTCAATCAGACAATCAGTCCGTCAATTTTTTAGTCAGTCCATCAGTCAGTCAATCTGGCAGTTAATAAGTCAGTCAACTAAGCTATCCGTCAGTCAGTTATCAGTCAGTCAGTAAATCACTTGGTCGAGCTGGCAAACAATGTGTCTGTCAGCCACGCAGTCAGTCGATCGGTCAATCTGCTAGTCAATCTGTCAGTCAACCAGCCTTATAGTTGATCAATCCATCAGTCAATTTATCTGTCAGCTAATCAGCCAGTCTGTCAATCTACTAGTCAATCAATCAGTCCGTCAGTCAATCAGCACTCTGTCATTTAATAAATCTGCCAGTCAATTGGTCAATCTGGCAGTCAATTTGCCAGACTGTCAGTCAGTCAATCAATCAGAACAAACTCTTTTATGTTGAAGTATGTATGCAATGACTCAATCTCAGCTTTTAAACTGCACTATCCTTAAGCAATATTTAAAGGATATTTAAAGCCTAAAAGATTGATTGAATGCACCAGAAGGTAACCTCACGTTCTACTCGCACCATTTGTGATTGCCCAACCAATCGTCCATTGATTGAGTCAATCGTTTACTCATCTGATCGATGTGACAAATGGCCAATTGCTGCATGTCGATTTATCCTTTATCACACACACACACACACAGACACACACATATGCAAATCAATTTATGTATATCAAAAAGCAGTCTAAAAATCATATTAAAAAGCATACACACAGGCCCCAAAGATCCCCGGCCCCAGTGGGCCCCAATGGATATCTGAATTTCCATCTGCAAATCGAACGTTCGGCTCGCCTTTTTGCCAATCAAATGCTGCTCGTTCAGTCAATGAATGAATAAATGGCAACTGTAAATGAAAACAATTCAAATTAAACTTGGTCGGGGCTGGCATGTGTGTGTGGCAAGGGCTTCCAGGTGGGGGCATGTGCCTGAAAACTGCAACAGAGGCAAGAACTTCAATGGGCCCAACACAAAAATAAAATAAAAACAGCAATAAAAAAAATTAAAACAACAACAAGAGGAAAAAAAATCGCCAAGTGTTCTTCAGGCTAATATCGCAAACGCAATTACATGGGGAATCAGGGGAATCAGAGGTGCAGCGAGGGGGTTGGGGGGTCTGGAAGTTTTTGGGGCAGGGGCGTCTGATGAAGCGCTCTCTGGTCCGACGATAGCCGAGCAAAAATGTGTTTTTTGTTCTAGCCAAACAAAAGCAATTGCCCATTGAGCCAGGAGCGAGCAGGACCAGGACCAGACTTCACAACAGACGACTCAGCAGCCCCATGTGGCCTGGTCATTGTGGCACATTCAATACAAACACACACACTCAAACACACACAGGCTTCAGCAGGGACTAACTAATAATAGGCAGGCACTTGGACTGAGCGCAGAGCTTTTGTCTCTCAACTGTTTACAGGTAGCTAAAGTTTTTCCCCCTGTTCCTGTTCTTGTTGTTGCTGTGGGGGCCCGCTGGGCAACTTAACGGAAGCGAGCAATTTAGTTGCTAAAAAGGCTGCCAGCTCCCAGTGGACGCAGTCGGAGGACCAGACAACGATTGAAAATCCATGAACAGCGAATGGTCGCAAGGGCTTAGAGATGCGCGCATCAATAGAATATCGATAAATGTTCGATAATCGATTACGTTAACATTTGCACAAATAAGACAAACGAAGTTTGCACTAATTGCTTTTAAGTAGAACCAATTTTCAGTGAGGTTCTGAACAGCTTTGATAAGAGAATCCTCATAAGAAGATGAGCTCTTCAAAGGAAAAACTTTATACATGTATATGCGAGAAGCGATTAATTTTTTAATGGCACTGAAAAACATCAAGCTTTAATTCCCAGTTTTTATATTAACATGAAACTAATACAGAACGGGATGCAGACTGTTTTGAAAAGGGAAACCATATAAGGAAGCGCGTATCGCGTATCAAAGGAAGTGTTTTGAAAAAAAATCATATACAGTTATTAGAGATGCGTGCTTCAAAGGCATATAGAGTGTTGTTCGATAAGTGTGAGATAATCGATTAATTTTACATTTTGACCGAAACAAATTGAATTTAAAATTATTAAATATCGATAAATTTGAGACATTCGTTTAATTTGAAGACTCGCATATAATGTGCATTTAGCTTGGGCTGGCTGACTCAAGACTTATATGCCTGTCACAAGGACAAGCTGATATATCTCTGTAGCTGAGCAAAAAATTTCTTTGGATTATCAAAGGCTTCCTTCCCGAAAAATGTGGAGAATGCCTCCACATTAACATTCTGAAAGATGGTTCGGCTGTAAGCGGGCTGAGACTATCTTGGAACTAGAGAAATCACAGCCTGGCAAAAATATTGCATTTTTGCATACGACAGAGCTGGCACCAATAGAAACAGCCATCAATAATAAAAGATGAGTGGGGGACAGAAACTTTAGGGAACACGAAAGCGCAATTATGTTGTCTCCTCCAACTTCACTAACCAGTTCCAGTCTGAACTTGATGGCCAAATGTTATATGACAAACCCAATCAAGTTGTTTCGGTTTGATTCGGTGCAAAGTTTAAGCCATTGTCTCGCCTGAAGCTGCGTCAAGTGTATACCTTTGTGTACTCAGGATTGGGCTCGAGGCTTGGAGCTTATAAAATATTCAAATAACAAAAAACATAACCCTCTTCGAGCCAAATGAGTTTTTTTTTAAATGGTTTGGTTTGGGCTAGGTGTGCCTGCTCTCGAACCAACTCCTTAAACAGCTTAAGGATCAGTTCGTATTGTCCTAAGAATTGGTATTAAGGGCTAAAACCGGTTCATTTCAAAACCAATTTGTAGTCTTGAGTAAATTACTTAAAGCTCTTCAAGTTGAAGTCGCGGCGTAGCTAAAATTCTCCCTCTCTTTAACTCTCGCTCGCTCTCTCTTTCTCTGTCTCTCTCTCTCTCTCTTTCTTGGCGCTCTGTAGCTGTTTTTAACGCTTTGTGTGCGTAATTTGCGCGCTTTGTTTTAATTAAAATTCAAATGCGTTGCAATTTCATTAATTACCAGACACACATATGGACACACACACACACATGCACACACATACATGCACAGACACACACGCACACTTGGTCAGTCATTGCTGCTGCCACTTTCAGCCATTTTGCAATAGAGGCTTTGGAACTGGCGCTGACATGACTCTGCCCCGTTGTGCCCGCTTCACTCCGCTGCCTCCCATTGCTGCTACTGCTGCTGTTGGCCATTGCATGCCGGCAGCTAAGCGAAGCATGAAAGCAAACGCATACCCATCAACTAAGCAAAGTGCTTGGGCCCGCTCCTCTCGCTCCTTTATTGTCGCCACGCCCAGCCGTCCAACCGCCCGCCTGTCCGCGTGGCGGTGCACCGCATTCGCACGTTGGCCTCCTGTTGTCTCTCTCAACGCAGCTGCTCTGCTGCTGGTGCTGCTGCTGCCCCCGCCTGCTGCCACGCGACTTTGCTTCGTGTGTGTCAGTCAACAATTCAATTAACGTGTTGATGATTTTGTGGCATGCAACATGGCGAGCGAGTCCTGCCAACGCTATGCCTCATGCTGCACCCAGCAGTCTCTTGTTCTGTCTCCCTCTATCTCTATCTCTCTCTGTCTCCCTGTCTCGCTCTCGGTTTCGTTCTGTTCCCGTCCCTTGGGTGTCTCTCCTTGTGCAATTTGTGTTGCAGCATTTTAATGAGCAATTGATTGCCATGCAACACTCCAACTTGCAAGCTTCGTAAGCGCGCATTGCCTACTTTGCAGCGTCAATTTGTCAATTAGTTTGTCAATTGTTTTGCAACACTTTTCACTTTTCCCAGTCGACTTCATCGAAATGCCAGCGGAAAACTTCTCTCAATGAATCCGCAATTTAACAAATGCCGAGCTCCATTGTTGCTGTTGTTGTTGTTGCTGCTGCTGTTTCTGTTGTCGCCAATGGCAAAAATGCTTAACACTTTCAATTAAACGCATTAATTTTATGGGATTATACGTTAGAAGCTGCTCCAAGAGGATGCGCAGGCTAGGTGGGCAAGGCGTCCGGGGATCGGCCAAAGGTTGGGTGGGGGTCGGCCGCATCGCATATCAAATTTAATTTGCTCATTTGCCCTAAAAGCTTTTAATGTGTCTTGGGTGGCCCGCCCCCCAAATCCCCCTCCAGCCGCCGCTGGCCGCATAGTCGAAATAGCTAAACGAGATGGCAGAGGATGCGCAGCGGCAGGCGGGGCACAGCATGTGCTCGACTGTTTTGCTACCTAGCGCTTGCTTACCGAGCAAAAATGCGCCCCTAATTAAATTCAATATTAAATTGAGCAAAACGCAATTAACTCAAAAGGCGCGCAGGCCAAAGCACAGCAGAGCGGAGCAGACGAAGGCGACTGGCAGGGCGCCAGACCTGGCCATGGACGCAGACTCCCCTTCAGACTTGCTGCCGCAAGCAGCAGCCACGTTACGTATACGCAGCGTTCGCAGCTGAACTGTGATTTGGCTGCAGAGCACACGGGGCGATAGAGGCAGCACATAAAAAAAAGCATGCATAAGTGCTTTAGTAGAGAGTGGCCGACTGTATAATACCCAGCACTTACACTCTGCCGCAACGAGGCATGCAACCTTCTCTTCCTCCACCACCAGAATAAATGTTTTACATGTCAACCATCTAGCTCGTATAGCTAATTTAGAACTCAGCTCGCCACGTTGATCAAGGGAATATATACATACAGAGAGGCTTTTTCTGTACAAAGTTCTGGTTGTATACTAGTGTACCCCATATCAATGCTTACAGGGTATACAAATTATATTAGGCACAATGGAAACATTTCAAATATTGAGTGCTCAAAATGACAGATAATTAGAATGATTCCTTAAATGCGTAATCGGTGAAGTTGATCGATTAAGTGAATAATTTACGTATATAAATCGATAGATCAAAATATTTTTGTTTATTTGCCCTTTATCCAATGAAAAAATCAATACATGTAGGCAATAATTTTTTGCATTTGTATTGCTAGTTAACAAATTAATCAATTTGTAGATATTTTACAAAAGCTTTACCATCGATTGTTATTAGTTACTGCAGTTGACACAAGGTGCTCACACATAAAAGCACCACATATAATTAGAGGATGCGTGATCGGTGTACTAATAATAATCGATAGCACCAAAAATAGTCGATTGCTTTTGCGTTTTATTTTTGCTCAAATCGATAACACAAACGATAGTTATAAAGCGTTAAATGACATATTTTTTGAGTAGCTTGGATTAAATGAAAATATCTTAATAATGCTTTAATCGATATATATCGATAGCATCTTTTGAGTTGGATATCGATGAGAAAAAGGCTCAAAACTGCTGCACTGCTGCGTAAACAGCAGGATAATAATTACTCGAGTTGAACTAATATGTATTGAATGATTAATCGAAAACATGGGCTGATAGCAATTATCGTAACTAGGCATTACTTGATATATACATCGACTACTTATTTCCAGTTGCATATCGCTAACTGGTTTAATGGCGCTGCACTTATGTTAGAACTGAGGGCGTCAGTTCCATAATAGAAACTATACGAGTTCAATTAATATTTATCGATTAATTGATGTTCAATATGTGCCTTTTTCTTGTATCGTATGCATACTATCTATACCACTGTGCGACAAATGCTGCGATAATAGGCCGCCGCAAACTTTAAGCTGATGTAGTTACTGCTGCTGCTGCTGCTGCTGCTGTTGTGTGGGTGTCGAAACAATGAGCACACACAACGAAGGACAAGGCAGCAGTTACATAGATAACAATTAACAGCGTTTCCCAGTGCCGCCCCCGATCCTGTCCAGTGTTCTGCTGCTTGGCGACTGTGTAACCCGCTGGCTACGTTTTGGCAATCTAAGATGTCGGCAAACATTTTGTGTGCGTGTTGACGTTGCCGCCGCAACAGCAGCAGCAGCAGCCGCCGAGTCTGATGTGTGCCAACGATAACAATACGCCCCAGAGGCAAAAACTACGAGACGGCATGCCTCCCCGCCCCCAGCCCGCAGACCCCTGTCCATGCCGCGCTACGGCACATGCGAGCAGCAAAATTAATGCCTGCTAATGATTTGTGCCGGCATTTTGCCCTCTCATGCCACGCCCATGTAACACAACACACACACACTCATATCCCCTTCGCCGCTTTGCGGGGCATGCAAAGTGTTTAATGTTTCATAACTGAACACTGGGAGAACTCAGAGTTGAGAGCTCGGAACAGATCACAGAACACACAACAAGACAAGGCGCACAAAGTCAACTTGTAGCCACAGGGCAACTATGTAGATGGCCTGTAGAGGGTGGGTAAAGTGGTGAGGGGAGGTGCAAGACAGGGGGCCAGGTGCGCAACTGGCGCTTGGCATTGCAATCTCACTTTCAGTTTGTCAGTCAGCCGGACGGCAGG
Source organism: Drosophila novamexicana (assembly GCF_003285875.2). NCBI lineage: Eukaryota > Metazoa > Arthropoda > Insecta > Diptera > Drosophilidae > Drosophila > Drosophila novamexicana. Next base: position 268,389 of record NW_020824841.1, read on the forward strand.
ACGGAGGCGGACAGCCAGGAGTTGCATATGTGGAGCGCATAAATTGTCAAAGCACTGGGCCGGGGAGGCGGAAACGACTATACGAGGGGAAGAACAGTTGCAGCATTTAGTGAGTGTGTGCGTATGTGTGTGCTTGGCAACAATGTCAACGTAGTTTGTTACTTGTTTCTGTGCTAATGAGTGGAGAGCGGGCGTAGAGCCACAGCAGACATGCCATAAGTTATCGGACTGAAAAATATCGATAATCCAACTGAAGAGCGTTGCAATTGCAGCTAATCAGTGCGAAAACAAACTGTAAATATATCGTTAGCTCTTATCGATAATATATGTGAATAAACCATTTAACTGTCGATAACATATCAAAGCACTCAGTCGATATCAAAACCCGTTCTGGTTTCACTCAACCAGATATCGATAAAATATCGAGAAAACACTTATTGAATAATCCACATCGATAGCATGTAAAATCTTTTTGGGAAGTTAAAATGCTTTGCTTAATTTATGCCACCCATCGATTTCAGCTATCGATAACATATCGAGGCGCATATTCAATGAGTTCTAATCTAACATCCATATCGATATCGGGTAAGTTAAAAGTCTTAAGATTGTTTCAATAAACTGATACGATAAGGAAATTGAAAATGGTATCGATTGCACTTATCGATAATCGATATAAGTAGATAGCCAGAAGGAAACCAGTCTTGGAATATTATCAATGTCAATTTGTTTATGTATAAAAACGAGTGCCATGCCTATCGATTTCAACTATCGATAACATATCGAAGCGCTTTGCTAATGAGCCCACAACTTGGCCACACCCAGACGAAATGGCTGTGCGAAGAGTCTCAGCCCCAGTCGCAACAGCTCATGCATATTTATTGACCACACACACTGAAGCGACATGGCCACGCCTACTGCTCTGACCCACAGGCACGTCTGTGGGAGTTGCCACTAAGCGCGACGAAGAAACGCGGTTCCCTCAACTCAATTGCAATTACATGAAATTTTAGCTTATAATTTGATTAAACTTTTCAATTACAATATGCAATGAAGTTGCTCGACGACAAGACTGCAGGGCGTGGCATGCCGGGAATGGAGGGCGGACCAAAGCGGAACGGAACGATGCAAAATGAAACGAAACGGAAGGAGGTGCGCCACCAGAGGCGACTGCCCGGACTGCTAATGCCCACAATTACAATTTGCTGGCAAGCAATCAAAAGCGAGCGACCAGACCCAGTCAGACCCAGCCAGACCTCCCAGGCGAAATGGCAAAAAGCACCTGCACCTGCTGTACTCCAGACTGGTCTCCGATTCCATCAGAGCTGGCCAACTGCCAGAGCGAAGGTAACCAAAAGCCCAACAACTGTCAGCAGTCGCCAGTCGCCAGTTGGCAGTGAGCATATGGCCAGGCCTAGACTTGAATCTGGACTCTGGGCTGGGCAGTGAGAGAGACCCCCCATACCGCCTCCTCTAACTGCTGTCTGCGTGTGGTTCATAATCTTAAATTGCCAGCCAACTGGTTGCCCCGCTGGCTGCTTGCCCCTAACCACAACGGGCTCTGGCCTGCCCCGTACGTGCTCATGTGTGCGATAGAATTTTCCTTTTTCTTTTTCTTGTTTTTTTTTTTTTTGTTTTTTTTTTTTCGTTCTGTACAAATTTTTTTCTTCTTCTCTTTTTTAGCTGCAGGTTAATCTAAATTAGTAAAATATACACGCAGCCACAGCGCAGACAGTCGGCGCTGAGTTTAACTAACTCAAAGGTAAATAGACAACAGCTCTGCCGGCGCCGACGTCAACGCGTCGCAGCATCTCAGCCGCAGTCACAGCCGCAACGACTTCGTCAAGCCTCGACAACTCTTCAGTTGTCTCATGCATTGTTGTTGTTCTTGTTGTGATTTTTGTTCTTGCTGCTGCTTGTACTGCTACTGCTACAGCTGTCTGCTGCTGATGCCACGATTCCTGACGTTGCCCCGTTGCCGCATGCAAACCGAAGTAAACTTTAAACAAAACTTGGCACAAAGCTGCTGCCGTCTCGTTAGCCAGAGTTGAGCAGGCACTGTGACTGTGAGAGTCACTAAATGTGAAGTCAGTCACAGTCTAGTTGAGCATACATAAATGTAAGTTCAAGGAATTTCAGATGTTTTCGGCAAAGCAAACCCAACACATGTTTTTATTGGTCCGCTTCGCGGTTCGAAGCAATGCTCCACTTTAAGATTCGCTAAGTTCGAATTTAATTTTCAGTTGATCTAGCAAAATCTGATTGGAGTGTTGGACATCATTAAACATATTCAAAGGGCAATTTTTAAGTTTCATTAATTTAAATTTTCTTTAATTACTCAGTATTGTACAATTTTAAATAAAAAGAAGCATTTCATATAGATTTAAATAAGGATTCAATATTGCAAAGCCGCAAAAAAAGCATGGCAGTTAGATTTAAATTTGTATTTAGTGTTGGAAAGAGCCGAGAAACGCGAGCAGAAAGGCATAAAGCCGTAACCCTTTTTATAATGTTATGTGTTGATTATTTCTATTGTTGGACAACTCCAAACATGTCCGCAGTTCAGTTAGTTTTCAAGCTACATTTACTACAATTTTCTTCAATCACTCTCAAAGTATATAGTCAGTGTTGTAAAATGTTATAAGAAGCATACATATAGATTCAACTGCTGAGTATTGCAAAAAAGCATAGCATAAAGACTTAAATGTGTAGTCAGGGTTGTGAATGGCAATCTATCTGTTTGCCAAATGCTTACATAGTGTTGTAAAGTTGCATAAGCAGATAGGCATATAGATTGAGATTTGTACACAATGCTGAAAAGCCCAGCATATAGCTCACAGCACAAATATACAATTATGTAACACGTAGTATTGAACAAATTTATACAGAACAGTGTTAGAAAGTAAACGCACAATGCTAAGTCACAGTTTCCTGTGTGCGTTCGTGACTTTGCGCCAAAATCGCCATTTATTCACATTTGCCCATCTTAATTCACTATTTGCTATTCGGTATTCGTTATTCGTTATTCTTGCTTTGCAGTCAGCAGGCAGCATAAGAGGATTTTCATTAAAGCGCATAGAAATGTGCGCCGCGCTCCATTGTTGTTGCTGTTGTTGTTGTTGTTGCTGTTGTTGTCTCCACATGCCGATACAGCGATACAGACAAGGTGACTGCGCTTCCTCTTCAGCTTCATCTCCAGCTTCAGCTCCATTTGCAGCTTCAGTCACAAGCACAGCCGGAAATGCAAGGGCAAATACAAAACGCGCGTGCCCCATGAACACTGGGCACATTTCAGATTGTTGGTTGTTTATTGTTTGCTGCTTTCGGTTGTTTGTTGCTGTTTGTTGCTGGCTGCTGGTTGTCTTAGCCTTTGGCCTCATAAATGCAGCTAAAAGTAAACAGCTTTAAGCTAAGGGCACCCAGGCCCAATGGGCGCATCCTCGACGTCTGCAGCTGCTGTTGCTGTTGCTGCTGTCATTGAACGTGTAATAAATACAACGCACCGCAGCAGCATTGCCGGCATACAGCGCCAGCAGCAACATTGCCAGCACAGTCAAGTACATTGTGCGCTATAGTATCATTTGCAGGTACTTGTCACACGGCCTCAAGTTGTTGCTGCTGCTGTGGCAGTCGCTCTGCTGCAACCTGCTTGTTAACATTGCCTCGCGTTGCGCCTGCGGGGGCAGCGTTTGCCTCTGCCTCTATGTCTCTATATCCTGCCTCTGTCTATGCCTATGGCTATGGCCATATGCCTCCCTCTCTCTCCCCCGCGCCCTTGCTCTCTCTCGTTCCCTACCTCTCTGTTCTTCAGCTTGACCTGAGCGACTTCGCATTATGTCCAGCTCGCTGGCGTCTTTGCTTCCACTTCGGGAATATCTTCCGAACGCTGCACACTTTGCATAAAATTAATATCGAGCCACTGGCTGCCTGCACTGAGACTCCAGCCAAGCGCCCCCTCTCTTCCAACTGCCGCTCAGCTCATCTTCTTCATGTTTCCGACAGTTCATTGCGAGTGTTTTAACGGTCGCCACTTCCGCCGCTGGGCGCCTGCCGCCTGCCGCCCGGCTGTCTCCTGCGTTCGTCCGTCCGCTCGCATAATTCGCTTTTTATGTTAACTTTGCCATTTCAAATATTTAATTTTAAAAAATAATTTATTCATTTCCGGCGTAGTCGCCGTCACGCGTCGCTCTGTTGATGATTTTTTCTCTCTTTTTTTCTGCTTTTGCTGGAATCTTTTTTTCACTTGGTTTTTCTTTCACTTTTTTTTTCCCAGCCGCAAAGTTGATTTGCTTTGTTTTGGCCGGCGGGTGGAAATTGAAACTGAACTGTAATCAAAGCGCGGCTATTGATGTCATCTGCTGCCGCCCGCCAGCTCAAATGTAAATGAATTTCTGCATCAATTCATCGGACGCACTCGCATTTACAATATGAATTTCAATTGTCAACGCGGCGCGGCGAGTGAAGATTGTGTATTGGATTGAGTTCGGGATTGGGTATGCAAATTGAGTAGCTCTTGCCCTGGGATTATTCTTAATTTGTAGTCATTATTATTTTTATTTATATTATTTTTATCCTTATTATGATGATTATTATCAATTTTAATGTTAATATTACTATTGTTATATAATCGAATTATTATGTACTAAATATGGCCAATCACTAAAAATATATTATATTATACTCTTACACTAGTTAGGCTCTCGCTTCCTCTTTTATAAGACCTGACAATGTGTGCAATACATTGTTCAACACTATTTCTACTTTTGAACCAACGACCTTTATAGGTACGATTATATATAATATCCCAGAAATGCAGGATCCACACAACACTTAAGATTTATGCCACTTCATAAAATATTGAACAATCGCATTATGTTTTATTCCATCAGCGTCCAACATATGTGTTCATATAGTAGGGGTTTGAACCCGCATCCTGCTTACTAAGTGGCCATAATGACTCACTTACTTGTTCAACACTTCATCGTCTTGCCAGTGATTATACTATTTTGTTTTTCAGCTAGCATAAAAGATTACGTATACGCGGCGTTTCACATGAGCATGGCTTGAAAAATGCACATAATTAAGTAGAAGCTTAAATTGATTACACACACATATTTTGTGAGCAGCTTAAAAGTGCATTCGATTTAATTATCGCGTATAAATTTCAGTCGTGCCACAAGCCCATGCTGCCAATCAGCAACTGCAGCAGTTGCTGGCACAGCAACAATTGCTGCTGCTGCTGCTGCTCCAGTTAATTGTGCGGCATTACCGCAACGAGACTTAAATGTAATGCTCATCAAAGCGAATGTTAAGCGCTTTAATTTTAATGGCATCGTTGAGCAATTGATAGAATTATTCCAAAGGCCAACCGGATAGATTGCCGTAATCAAATGCTGTTTGCAGTGCGAACTGAACAATTTACGAAGCCAAATATTTCAATAAACATATTTGCATTTTGCATAACTCAAGCTCATTCAAATGACAAAAGCATTCTCATTCACTTTAGGTTTGTGCCTTTGTTTCGTCAGCATTCCATGTACATGCATATTCATTACTCAACACTGGATAATGCCAATTAGAGAGAATTTATTTTGTTTGTCAGCTATTTAGTTGGCTCGTTGAATGATAAATGGTTAGTTAAAATTTCAAAATACATGGCACACACAAACCAAATACATTTTGCTAATATTAAACGGCCAAGTGTTGTAAAACAATCGAAATTTGAGTGGACCTGATGATGGGCAAAATGCGACAAAGTGACAAAAGAACTGAATAGCCCTGTGTTTTTTACGTTACGGTATATAAATTGTCTAAGGGTCTAGGTAAATTAGTTAACTAAGCGACACGGATTCGGGATCGTGCCCAATGCTTGGGTAAGGGGTGAAGTATTGTCGCAGGACAAAGTATTAGCCAATGCTATTTATAAGATAGCTTGTTATTAAACAATGAAATTATATCAATGATCTAGTCAAATATTAAGCTGAAATTGTTTTCCAATTGACTGCAAACTCAGTTTGCAAGCCTTTAGCAAAATCCAATTCCACGAGCGGAAAATGGGTGAAAATGGAAGTGGAAGTAACTGTTCAGCCTTGCCACTGCTAAAGCTTATGTTCCCTAACTCTCAGTAGCTACGAACTTATGTTTAACAGTTCACATACTTGAGACCTACTTAATTAAACGTGGCTATAAAGAAATCCATTTCAAGGACTCAACTTCCATGCGGGTTTTAAACTATATGCCAAAGCTTTGGATTAGTTTAAGCTGCTTTAGTTTCATTATTCACACCAATTAATCTCTGTCAAACATTGGCTGTAACGATTTGTATACACATATATGAATATCATATGAAATTGGACTTGTCTGTGGTGCAATTTGTGTGTATCTATTTCAGATCTGCTGTCAGTACAGTCAAGGAAATAAAATTTAAATCCCATCACGTTTTGGCATTGTGGCTTTTGGGTTTCTGTCAACATTTCTCACTTTGTCAGTCAATTTGCATGCAATTCAATGCAAAAACAATGAAACAAGAGTTGACAATTAGAGGCTAATGTGCACAATGCATGCAAAATGGTTGCAAAAATAAAATCAAATCAAATAAAATTGAAATAAAATAAAATAAAATAAAATCGAGCGAGAACTGAACTGAACTGAACAATTAAAAGCCGCACGCAACATTTGCTTTTAATTTAAGTATTTCGGTAAATGTTTTCAAATATGAATGTATTTTTTTCCGCTTTTTAATACGCATACACACACCCACACACACAAACGCACACATGCAAAACAATTAAATGTGTGTGAGTTTTAAGTGTTGCGTAATTTGTTGCAAATACAACAACAATAACAGAAGCAAATCAGCTGTTAAACATATTAATGAAGTCAAAAATGCGTGAGATTTTATTAGTGCATTTTATTGTTTATGGCTTTTCCACATTTTTATACCCTACATCCAAGAGAAAATAACTAAGGGGTATTCTGCATCATTCCGCTGACGAGCTGCAACGACTGCTGTCTGTCACGATCTCAGAGACAGGGGACTATAAATTGATAACACTCGCAGATTAGCCGGAACTTATGGATTTGGATTGTGGGCGCTCGTTAACACACACAGAGATCTCTTTCGATTAGGTATAGATTAGGTTAGGTGTTAGGTATATATAGGGCACTTGAGTTCTTTGAAAAAAAAATGTCTCACATCTTGGACAAGAAAAGTCGCCCGGTTGGGAGTGTGCAGGGTGTCTCCTAGTCTAACACACTCGATCAGGTCAGTCTTATTTGTTTCTCTGTTTCTTTTATTTGTTATTTTTATTTTATTGTTATTGCTGTTGCGTTTTTTTGCCCGCGGCTGCTGCTGCCGTTGCTGGCCATAAATTATGTTGGAAAAATTATGAACTGGCCAGAAAACCGATACCGAAACGCTTGAAAATTGCATTTACATATTGTGTTAAATATTTAACACTTGACTCTGCGCCAGTTGTGCGTGTGTGTGTGCGTGTGTGTGTGTGTATGTGTGTGTGTTTTTTACACATTTTAATTAGCTGCATTTTATTGCCATGCACCACCGCCCGCCGCGTACCTCATTAGTTGTCATGCACTCAATAAATGGCCGCAGCGATGCATCATTTAAGCCTTCATTAGTTTATCGGCCAAGCGCCTGGTAAAAGTTATTAGCGACAGTTTAAAATTAAATTGCCGACCTTTTGTTGTGTGCGAGTGTGTGTGCATTAACATATTCATTTGGAAGTTAATGAACTCGTCAATTAGTTAGCCATTGTCTGAGGCACTGATAAATAATTTCAATTATTTCTTGTTCAACTTTATTTCAGCTTAAAATTTCAATTACTTGTTTTAAGCAATTATTCAGTTTATTCACATGCACTCACAATCGCAGAGGAGTGAACCTTAACCCCTTAGTGTCAGCCTGACATCAACAGTTGCCCAACAGTTGTTCAACTCAACTTTGACTTGACGCTTAACGCAAAACATGGCTGATGACTTTTTGCCTTTTAGCAACTCTAAATCCTCCATTCCCCCCGCCCACCTCCTCCCCTAACCGTGCTACTTCCCAATTCGGCTGCTGCATGTTTCTGTTTCTGTTTCTGACTTTCTCAAGCAATTACTATTTAATTTGCGCAAGCATTTTGCGGCAACTGCGGCGCATCACGACGTTGGCGTCGTTGGCAGTGGCATTTGCCACGCCCCTTAACGGCTACTCCTCTTACGCCCATCAACTGTTGTTCATGTTTTTTGTTGCTTTGCTGATTTGCTTCACGTCTGCATCTTTCTCATTTTTGCCGCTTTTGACTTTTGTTGTGCGGTCTTGTTCTTTGGTTACCCTGTAACCACTGAAATGCTCAAAATGGCGTTACCCTATTGTAGGTGTTATGTATAAGGAGTATATATACATGCATATTTATAGTTTTCTATGTACTTGTTATCATTGTCACAGCATGTCATAAACGTATAAGTTTTTCCAACTCTGTCTTGCTTTACGTTATTAACTTTAGCAGAGGGTATGCTCTAGTCGGTCAGACTGTGCTTAAGCGACTGCTTACTTGTTTTTCGTTTTGGCAGTTTCGATCTTGTCTACGTTGCTGACCGCAAGCCGCTTAACAACAACAACAACAACAACAGCGAGAGGCTGCCCCCACGCGAATCTGTGGCTGGACATTCACGCGTTTCGCTGGTCTCGGATTCCGTGTTCAGTTTGAAGGGGCGTGGGGAGCGGGGGGTACTTCACCGCATTCATCTACTTTAGTCATGTTTTATGGCTCTTTTGGCTTTATAATTTGTCCGACAGCTGCGCCACAAAAGACGAGGGCGATGCGGCCACCGCTCCTACCTCCCCCCCTTTCCGACCCTCCCTTCAGCAAACACCCCTGCCACAGTACGCCCCTGAACTAACTAGTTCTCAGGTTATGGGCAGACGGCAGAAAACTTCAAAGCGTTTTCGCCTTTTTGGGCACATTTTGGGGTTTGGTTCTCGTTGTTTTTGGAGGTTGCTCCAATTAGTTGCCAAATGTTTTCTTGTTAAATTCAAATTGCAATTTTATGCTTTTGACCAAATGTTGCTGCTGCCTTTGTTGTTTTTGTTGTTGCTGTTGTAACCACAGCAAAGGCAATGGCAACAGCAGTTGGCTTCATTTAGTGCTTTTGACTAATTTATTAGTCTCGCCTCGTGATTAAATTAGATTTAACACACGGAAATTAACATATACGAATTTGCATACACTTATTTTATATTATGTTCGTGGCCTGGTGGCGCATGCCACGCCCATAGTTGGACGCTTTGTGTGGTTCTCATGCATATTTACATTTAAATACTCTGCACACAACTTGAAAGAGGGTATATTGTTTTTGTGCAGGCCATGCAAGAAGACTTATCTCAATGTTTTGTAGCCAGATTTACCAAATTTGTCAGTTGGCTTATGAATCGGGCCAATATACTCGGAGGTAACAGGCAACTAATCAATCTTTATTTTCATTGCACTCTACAGTGTATTGCGAAGTCGACATCGCCCAACGACGTGGTTTGTACTTGTTTTTTTTTTGAGTTATTTATTTTGCCCCAAAAAACTAGCTTCATCTTCTGACCAAATCTTTATTCATTATCAGAATGTTAGAGGTCTTATTTCAAAACTTAAAAATTTATTCATGGCCAGCACTTCCTTCAATTCGGATATAATAGCATTTTCAGAAACATGGTTGAACTCAACCATATCTGATTTTGAGATTTTATCAAATAACTTTAGTTTGTATCGAAATGATCGGCCGACTCGAGGTGGTGGGGTGTTAATTGCCGTTAAAGCCACTCTCCAGTCTGAACTTTTCTGTTTTAGTACGCCTACTGACGCTGAGATTGTCTCAGTTAAGGTGTCTTTTCCTACACGGAATGTCTATGTAACATGCTCTTATGTCCCACCCTCTTCTGATATTCAAGTTTATATGAAACATATTACTTGTATTAAAGAAGTTTCTTCACACGTGCGTGATAGTGACCTATTTATGGTGTTGGGTGATTTTAATTTGCCCAACATCTCTTGGTCATTATTTACTGCCAAAAATTATCTAGTGCCCTCAGCACAGCACGATTTTATAGACTGCATGCTTGATCTTTCGTTGTTTCAAATCAATTCAATTTCTAATCATTTGACTAGAACACTTGACCTTGTATTTGTTAACGACTACCTTATTTCTAATGTGTCTAGGTCCCCTCCTTTATCTCTTCCTGAGGATGTCTATCATCCAACTTTAGAGATTGCAATGCTAAATTGTAATCCTCTCATTTCGTGCTCATCAGCCAATAAGCCCCGCTATTGCTTTCGCAAAGGAAATTATTCTTTGCTGAATCAGCTTATTTATTCAACCGATTGGTCTTTCTTATATGACTCAGTTGATATGAATACAGCTATTAATTTTTTTTACATCACCCTAATCTCCCTCTTAGATGTGTGTATTCCTAAGTCAATTCCTTCGACTACTTTTTCAAAACCACCCTGGTTTACTACCAGATTATCACATCTAAAAAATGTAAAATCCAAATATTTTAAAAAGTTTAAAAAGTCTGGTTCGTGTACAGACTTGGCTAAATATTCCATAGCCAAGTCGAACTTCTTTCTTCTTAATTCTCAATGCTATGAGAATTATCTAATACGTTGTAAAAGACAATTTTCCCGAAATCCGAGACAGTTTTATAATTTTGTAAACTTGAAGCGTAAATCTTCAAGTTTGCCATCTTCTTTTTTTCTTGGCTTGGATAAAGCTAGCAATGACACTGATTCTGCTAACCTGTTTGCTAATTTTTTCCAATCAACTTACTCTTCAGTCTGTCCTAATACTAATGCTTACCCTTATACTATTTCTTCCGCAAGTTATATACCTCCTCTAATTATTTCACACTCCTCTCTCCTATTAGCTATAAACTCTTTAAAGTCTTCTTACTCTCCTGGGCCGGACAATATTCCTAGTTGTCTTCTCAAGGAGTGTAGTTCTTCCCTTCTTTATCCATTGCTAAAGCTTTTTAATCTATCCCTTGAAACTTCTGTCTTTCCATCTCTTTGGAAAGAATCTTATATCATTCCTCTTCACAAGAAAGGTGGGAAGTCTGATATACAAAATTACAGGGGCATTGCAAAACTGTCCGCTATTCCTAAATTATTTGAAAAAATAATCACTTCGAATTTGCAGCATTTCTGCAAATCAGTTGTTTCCCCTGTTCAACACGGATTCGTAAAGAATCGGTCAACTACGACCAATCTGCTTGAGTTTACTTCCTTGGTAAACGATGCTTTCCTTTCGAAAATGCAAACTGATGTCATTTACACTGACTTCAGTAAGGCGTTTGACTCTGTGCACCATGACATTTTACTTTTTAAACTTGACCGAATAGGTTTCCCCCTGTCTCTTCTGCTTTGGATTAATTCTTATTTAAAAGGTAGGACCCAAAGAGTAATGCTGAGGCTGACTACCTCTAAACGGGTTCACGTTACTTCTGGTGTTCCTCAAGGTAGTCATCTTGGACCTTTACTCTTTACCCTTTTTATAAATGATCTCCCCTCTGTCATATCACATGCCCGTGTACTCATGTATGCGGACGATGTCAAACTTTTTCTATCATACACTAATCCCCTACATCATTCTCGTCTACAAGACGATTTGAACGCTATGCAACTATGGTGTTCTGCCAATCAATTGCATCTAAACTGTTCAAAGTGTATGTTTATGACTTTTAATCGTACTACACCTTATCTTGTCAGTTATACAATCGACAATATCCCTTTGCAACGTATACTAACAGTTAAGGATCTAGGCGTAATTTTTGATTCTAAACTCTGTTTCAATCTTCACATAGATACCATCGTTAATGAGGCAAAAGGTGTACTTGGATTCATTAAACGATGGTCTAAAGAGTTTAACGATCCTTTTATAACAAAACTTCTGTACATCTCTCTTGTTCGCCCTATCCTTGAATACTGCTCTTGCATTTGGTCTCCACAGTATAACAACAGCCAGGATCGTATTGAATCTGTTCAGAAGCAATTTCTGCTTTTTGCCTTACGAGGTTTAAATTGGGACCCTAATCTTCGGTTGCCATCCTACTCCAGCAGACTGCTTCTTCTCAACCTTCCGTCGTTAACCAACCGTAGGACAATTCTCGGTGTTGTCCTTCTACATAAGTTGATTATTGGCGACATAGATTCTCCTTTTCTGCTAGGGCGTCTTCAATTCTCTGTTCCGGCTAGACCAACCAGAAATTATCGCCCCTTTTTACTATCTACGTGCACAACAGACTACGCTATGCACAATCCTTTTCGCGTGCTATGTAAAAATTATAATAGTTTGCATCACGCTTTCTCTACCGAACTGTCTCTACCCCTAATAAAATCGTTGCTTTCAGGATACCTTCGGGAAGTCGCTGACCATTCCCAGCTATGAGCAGGGGCATAGCTTGCCGGACAGGCTGAAAAATTTTTCCCCCACCGGGTCGGTGATTTCCCATTACTTTTCTTTCTGTCCTATCTACTTAACACTCTTTATCTAACTTACATTGCTTTACTTTATTAACAATTCTTCTTACTTTCATTTTTCCTATTTATTGTATTTTCTTTATTAATATAGCAAATTAAGATTATTTTAATGCTACTTGAAAACACTTTTTTCCTACTTACAACCTTCTGCTTAGATGTAGGCTCTAATAGCGTCACTGACAAAATTAGCTGTGAAAAGGGGCACAGCTGGCCGGACTGGCAAATAAAACACCTCCATCGGTCGGTGATGCTATTTAGAAAATTGTATCCTTTAACTAGGCTTTTAGCATAAAATTCTATTGTATATTCTATTGAATAATGAGGAAGACACTCGTTTTGTCGACCATTAATAAATAAATAAATAAAAAAAAAAAAAAAAAAAAAAAAGAAGGTTTTTATTCTGGGTTTTTGTTTATTTTTCGAGCATTTCGGTTTTAATATTTTTGTTGTCTCTGCTGCTGGCCAAACATTTCGTTTGCTTTGTTTTACATGCCTTTCTTTTTGTTTTGCTGGTTTGTTGTTTTCTTCGTTCGTTTTTTTGTGTCTTTGCCACAAAGCAGGGCTGCCCCGTGGCAGTTACAAGAGCATCTTGACCGAATCATGGCCGAATTTTCTATACACTGCTGCAGCTTAGACAAGAAGCTGAGCTTATTAATTAAGCATAATTATCTTTTTTATTTCAAGCTCATTTTTAACATTAGATGTATGTTTCAAAGATTTAGTAAAGCATATCCTAAGGTTGGAAAATGCGCTGAAATCTCTTTTCTATTTCATTCATTAAACTTTCAAGATTAAATAAAACATCTCTCAGTTTTATATGTGTGTTTGATATTGAAATATATATATATATATGTATGTATATAGATATATAGAGGTCCATAAACATGACCTCAGTTTAAGAGCTAATTTTTAAGGGTATTGAACCGTCGTAGTGATTACTGCTTTAGTTTTCTGTTTGCATTGAGCTGTGCAAATTAAATTGCAAATGTGTCTTGCTTATACTAACACACACACACACACACACACACACAAACGCACACACACACACACGCACACGTTTGTTGCACTCGTTCGTTTCATTCATGGCAACTAAAATCCAGGCAAACGCTGACGCCGCCAATGCCGCCACAGCAACAACCAACAATCCGACAACAACAGCAACAACAAATTACACACACACACACGCACACACACACTCATCCATAAATATGCACAGAGATTGCAGTTGCTTTTGTTTTATTGTGCGCTATCCTTTTACTTATGCTCTGTACTGCACCCCTCATCTGTGTGTGTGTGTCTGTGTGTGTGCTTAGCTGCAAATTGCAATTAGTGTTGACTTATGTTGAAGTCATCGTGCACCAGTTTTAGTTCATCCCCTGACAACAGCTCGCTCCCATCCACAGCCTGGCAAAAGTTACTGCCCCTGCCCCGTGTCCCTGCCCCTGCCACACCGATTCTCCTTTAGTGCCTCCAGTTGATCTCTTGTTGTAATTGCTGCACTCCTTGTTTCTGTCGTTGTTGTTGTTGTTGCTATTTCTCGACGCCATCGCCATGCAATGTGTGGCACATAAAAAGGCATTTGCGGGTGCAGCCGAGTGCTGTTAACCAACTGCCAGGCAGTTGGTCAAAACCAAATGTGCACAAATGGCGAGATTTACCAATTTTAGTATTGTGGCACAGACTATAGGCGACGCCCCACCCCCTCTCCCACCCATCAACCACCATCGTACAACACTAGACCTTCATTAAAGGCCGAGAACAACTTGTAATTTCCAACGTTCATAGATCTTGCTTTGTGCCAAAAAGCAACAACAACAACTTTCATTAAGTTGATTTAAACAACTTAAAATATTACAATTGGCGCCTTGCAACTGCAAATACTCCTCTGGCCGTATAAATAGGCGTACGAGGACGTGGCATAAACAATTTGTATTTTAAGAGAGTTGGTTCAAACCGTGAACCGAACCAACGACTATTCTTCGGAGAAATTTTACCCAATAAGGATATAGACATAGATATAGATATAGATATAGATATAGATATAGATATAGATATAGATATAGATATAGATATAGATATAGATATAGATATAGATATAGATATAGATAGATATAGATATAGATATAGATATAGATATAGATATAGATATAGATATAGATATAGATATAGATATAGATATAGATATAGATATAGATATAGATATAGATATAGATATAGATAGGGTGTTCTTTACACAGGGTGTTGCGTAGTCTAAAATTGCATAAAACAAAAATACCCTGTGGTTGGGTAAAGCTCTGTTGCCAAGTTGCTTGAGCTTGAGCATATTTTGAGCTGCTGCTGCGAAAAAACTTCATTTAAAAGCAATTTTCATGGCAATCTGAAAAGTATGGACAGGGGGAGAGTGGGGGCCCCTTATGGCAATGCAACGTTGTTGCTGTGTTTGTGCAGCTCGTTTGGCATGTAAAACTGCCCTAGAACTAACCCCCCGCCAACCTCTCCCCAACGAGCACTTCCCTCAATGCCGCTTGGCCACAAAATGTTTTTAAATTCACATAAATTAAAGGCACGGAAAAACTATTAAAGCGTTTGTCGTGCCCGCTGTGAGTGTGTGTGTGTATTTATGTATGTGAGTGTGTGTTAATGAAGAAAAATAGATGAGTGCTGTTTGAGGTGTGCGAGGCGGCGCTCGCATCCGCAGACTGTAAAATAGCAGCCGAAATGTGCTTAACATTTTATGTCTCCTCTTCTTTTCGGGCGTACAACTGTATGTGTGTGCGTCTGTGTGGTTGTTTGTGCTACTGTTAGCAGCTGCCCCCTCCCCCTCACCATGCTCCACCCAGTCAAACACTTCAGCTTTGCTTCTAAGCAGCAGGGTTCCAACAGACAACAAATTCATTTAGGGGCCAACTCAGGCCCCCAGTATTTGATGGCCCTTTTTATACCCTTCCAAATGGGGTATTCCAATTTTGTTACATAATGTGCAACGCATCAAAATAGACATCTAGACATCCGACTAGTTTACGTAGCCATAGAATAATATCTGTGTAAGCTAGTCGGATTCACAGCTGATAGACATTTGAATAGAAACAAGAATTGTCAGATTGTCAGTGTTAGAAAAGGTTCTTGCTAATGGAAAAAACATTAAAATATGTCTTTAACATTGAGCTTGCTTGAAAAAATGTAAAAAAACCTTAAAATTGATTAAATATGTCTCGAAAAATTCTCTTTAATTTCGAGGAGGTTGAAGAACATGTAATAAAACTTTCTTGTTAAAAAAATATGATATTATATTGTTAACATTTTGGCCTAAAACTGCAAGTGAACGAGTCGGAAATATATTTTTATTCTTCTGACTTTGCCTCATATGCTCGGCATATGATATCATTTTTGCTCAAATATCAATAGAGCATTTAATAGTCGGCGACTCGCAGCTGTTTATTTTATTTTCCGGGTGCTGTTGGTCATAGTTAGGTGCTACTGTTGTTGTTGCTGTTGCTTGTAAATAAGTTGCAGCGATTTGTCGCCTGTCCGACCTGCTCGACCCCAACAGACAAACACGCACACTCAAACACGCACACACACACATGTACAAGGGCGTTAATTACTTCCAATTGGAATTTTGGTTAGTTTATAATTTGCCATGCCCATTTTTAATGGCCAACAAATTGATGGCCTCTTTTAACAAAGGCACTTTATGCCAGAAGGGGGGAGGGGGGGAGGTATGGGTAGGGGGGACTAAGGCGTTGCCATAAGCAGTGGAGGGGGTTGCGGTGCAACACTGTGTGGCAGCTGCAGCTTTGCGGGGATTTGCAATGCGCGCCCCGCAATTTGAAGCCATTTGAATTACGTGTGGTCAGTTGGGTCAGTAAGCCAGCCAGGCAGAGGGGGGAGGGGGGCTGCCTCCTGGGCAGTCAGAGTGCCAGCTAGATTGCCGTAGCTAAAAGGCAGTTAAAAACTGCGGCACGTAGCCAATGGTAATGGGCGCGCGAAAGCGTTGCGATGACTGCGAATGAAAAGCCAGGCAAATAAAGGCGGCCAGAAAAAGGGCCAAAGCGCTTGGACCAGGGCAAGGCAAGAGGCGGGCCGAGGGGCATGGGCAGTTAGCACAGGGATAGATCGAGTGTGTGTGCGTGTGTGTAGAGAGAGAGAGCGAGTGGGGAACGGTGGTGGGCAGGCAAGCAATGCACAGATTCGATTACACTGAGAGCATGTGGAGTAGCGAGTGCTTTCGAGCAAGTATGATAAGGGGCAAGGCTGGGCAGGCAGTGGGGGGAGTGGCGGCAGGTGTTGGAGCATAGACCGCAAAATCATGCGGCTGCGTTAGTTTGAATGCAACAGCAACAACAACAACATAAAGCAACAGTCAGCATAGCAGTCAGCAGCAGCAGCAGCAGAGTTAGCTTCCAAAGCATTTTCAGATTCCGTTTCCGTTTTATTTTCACATTTTGTTTAACTCATTTTTTCTCTCTCTCTATGCTTTGGGGTTTTTACGCTTTGCTTTGACTTCAACTTTGCTGTGGCATGTACCAAAGGTGGGTTGGAGTGGGTAGGGGAGTGGGTGATGGGGGAGCGATGGTCGTGCTGCGGTTCGGCAGGAAGCTGCGGATTTGGGGCGTTGGGCTGGGCGACTGGGGTGTTCGGTTGCCGTTGCACTTCATTGAGCCGTGCAAGTGTTAAAAGTGTTGCAAATTGCGTGGTTTTTATGCCACTGCCACTGCATCAAATGACGCTGGCAAAACGCAACGTGGGAACCTCCTCAGTTGGAGCCGCAGAGAGATCAGCCAAGAGATATATATACATATATATATATATATGAGCATGTTTATTGTGCAAGTGTCAGCTGAGCTTGCGAGATTGCAGCATTTCATGGTCAAAGAACCGACTAATCGAACGTTGAGCTGTCAGTTGAAGATTTTTAAAGCACAAGGATCTAGCTTTTAAAAGGCGACTTTTCAACTCTCCGTCGAACTGGGCGAATTATCTAAAAAGTGAAATTATTTTAAGCTGCATTTGCTAGGAGAGAGCCTACAAACCAAATATGGTCTCTCCAGCCCTTATTATCTTTGCTTTATGCTGAATAAATAACTTGGCTTTACATTTGTTAATAGTGTAAAGTTTGTTTGAGATACATTCATATACAATTTAATTTGGAAGACTAATTTTTGAAGCTCTCAAGATTGGCGCATTCCTAAGGACGAAGAGTGGACAGGCAGAGGGAAGGGCGCACATATAGACGAACATAGCTAGATCCTGATCGCGAACATATTTACGTTATGCAGTTGTACAAGACTCCTTTTCACTGTTATAGATTTTTAAAAACTAAATTAGGATTAGGGAAGAACAAATAATAGTTCGCACAGTGAAGGGTGACACAAGCAATGTCTTATCCTTTGCGACTGCCCCCTGCTCAGTTTGTCTTCTAAAATAAGCTCCTTTTTTCACACGTATTTTAGTACATAAATTCACTTACACACCTTCATTTCATTACCTGTTCCGCTCCTTCACCAGCTCAGGTCATGGAATATTCTCAGCGCTGACCCTCGCTGCTGACCACCTTTAACTAAACTATTTCGTATTCAGCAGCAACATTATCTGAGTTCTTTTCCTGCAGCTTTACAATGTGAGAATAAATTACGTTGTGCTTAACCTAGTGCCCGATAAATTTAACAGCAGCTTTGCAGTGGTGGCGACTGCAGCAGAAATGCGTTTTACATTGCTTTAAAGCAAAAATAAAATATAAAATAATATATAAATTATAGAAGAACTCTCTAATGCCAAAAAGTAAAAAATTGGACGTAGAGAGTTATTGGGCTTACTTGCTTTAACAACACTGACAGCCGTTTATCTGCAATCGTTTTTACAGCACTATAGGAAAACATGCACATGCATTAACAAAATTTAACTACACACTACAAACCTTCTCCTTAAGTAAATATATTAGTTGCATGAAATATACCTATTATTAACATATCTGCAATCAGAGAGATGGATGGGGTTCTGCTTATTTATAACGAATTGATAATCCATCAGGCATATTGATATAGCTTCTCTTTATTACAATACCCAAGCCAGTAAACTTTAATAATGGCACTGTTAACCAACACTGCTTGGGTGTAGTAAGCTCTTGCGCACTAATTAAAATTCCCATTGTAGTTTGGCTTTGGCATATCTTTGCTTTTGACTCGAATTTCTTGCATTCCTGACCAGAACAACAAATCACATTCATAATCTTAATCCCCCGCCATTATCCCACCCCTTGAACATTCCCAAAAATAACACAAAATTAAGTACAGTCTGCGCTGGAGTTGGGAGTCGACTGAAGTTGAATGAAGTCGCGTCCTGGCACAAAGGACACTCATTATGCATTCCCATCAGCTCTCTCTCTCTCTCTCTCTCTCGGTCGCTCCCTCACGCTATTTCCTTCTCTCTCTCTCTCTCGCTCTGTCTCTATCACGCGTATCGCTTTCTCTCTAGTTTTTTACGTTATGCTATTTTTTAAATAAGCAACTGTTTTTTGCATACTTTCAGGCGCGCCGCCAACAAACTGCAACAAAATGTAACCGCAGCAGAGTTGCCAACATGTTTCCTCCCTCCTCCATCAGTAGTTCACCAAAAGGCATGCCACGCCTCCTCGACGATGCCACATTGTTGTGGTTGGCATATAAAGTGTTGCATTTTGTTTTGTGTTCCAAGCGATTCGCTCGCCATTCGATGCCCCGTCTGTGACGCCACACGCCCGCTGCCTGCCCCTCGCTCTAGCCTGGCCCAGACATATGAGCCGCAATGATTCTTGTTGCATATGTGCAACAACTTAACTGCCAGCTGATAGCTGTAGCTGTTACTGAGCAATGGCCGCTGTTAACTCGCGCAATTTGTTGCAAGTCAGCCAAAGGAAAAACCAAACCAAACGAAGCCGGGAACTATCCGATTCGAACCGAGCTGAGCGTTGTCCTGGCTATTGTCCTGGCTTTTGTGGCCATGCTAAATGCGCACAGCTGTCGGGATTAGCCGGGGTACGGCACGAGATTGCAATGTAAACGCCGCGAATTAGTTCAAGCCGTAAACCGCCTCAACCACCCCCGAAATCGCACAAACACACACATAAGTGTAATAAAGAAATAAAATTCTGAATGGGGGCGCAACAAACAATACCCTTGGCCTGTGCTCGGCCACCATTTCCCATTTCCCAATTCGCGTTTCGCATTTCCATTTCGATTGCAGCCGCTGCCCAAAAACTCGGAAAACTCTGAAAATTAAACAGATGGCGCGCATTAGATGCGCTTCACTCGGATCCCCGGAGACCAAAAGAAGAGCCGCGACCAAAAACACCGATTCCAACAAAACACACACAAATAGAACCCACAAACTTCCACCAAGCAGTGGACCACAATTGATTCATCTCTGGCCAAAAACAGGTGAGTTTCTTGATTAAATTCAGATTTTATCAGGTTATTGAAATATTATATTTGCTTACAGGTGAGAAGCATGACTTATATTTTATTATATTAGCTTAGTTTCCAATAATTACAAGCTGGCTGGCGCAAGACCTGGCCAAGTCAAGACCAAACAGGTAAGCAGCCTATTTATATAGCTCTTTAACAAACAACTCGGCTCTGTTGTCAGCAGACTTTTTTAACAATCGTTCGCAGCTTGAACTAGTTCCGAATCTCAACGCGCAAACTGGAAAATTTACTTGATTTTAATATTATTTCTTATACACTCTTATAACACTTTATCGTCTATTTTGATTTGGGGCATTATTTCCAGTAGTAAAATATTATAAAAATATATTATTGATTTTTTATACCCTGAACCCATTAAAAATGGGTATAAGGGTATATTGTATTTGTGCAAAATCCAAATGTATGTAACAGGCAGAAGGAAGCATCTCCGACCCCATAAAGTATATATATTCTTGACCAGCACCAATAGCCGAGTCGATCTAACCATGTCCGTCTGTCTGTCTGTCCGTCCGTCTGTCCGCATGTATGAACGCAAGGAATTCAGAACCTATAAGAGCTAGAGGCTTGAAATTTTAGATGTAGGTGCTCCTAGTGCCCGCGCAGATCGAAATTGTTTCCGATCATCGATAACTTACTCCGTTTCCAAGCAATCGATAAAAATCGATATCGATATCCTCCTTTTTGGGCAATTTTGGTAAATAATAAGAGCTAGAGTCACCAAACTAGACATATAGCTTCTAAAATAGAATATATAAATGCATTTGATGTTGGAAGAAGAGGGTTCAGGGTATCCCCTAGTCGGGAACCTCTTTCTTGTTTTAGTTTTCAAGAGTTGCCTCACTGTGCAACTGCTTAAAGCAACTGATTTAGAGACACGAATTATTCGTTATCATGTTCATTCAATTATAACGCCGTAAAATAATTTGTGCATTCATTTTACCCCCTTATGTATTCACTTACTCTGCTTTTGTTTCACTGTGCGTCAATTGA
Organism: Drosophila novamexicana; assembly: GCF_003285875.2. NCBI lineage: Eukaryota > Metazoa > Arthropoda > Insecta > Diptera > Drosophilidae > Drosophila > Drosophila novamexicana. The sequence goes on from NW_020824841.1 coordinate 289,366, forward strand.
AACGAAAATTATAATGCATATTCTTTTATATATTGTGCCCAATATTGTGTTACATTTACGGGCTGCACCTCAGCTAGAAAATTATTTAAATAAGTAACTTTTATTTTGCCTTTGGTTTCCTGCCATTTTGTCCCACTGTGCGCGAGCGTGCAGTGCTAGTGGTTGGGTCACCGTTTCCATAACGAACTCGAAACAAATTGCTGGCGAATAAAGCAAATCTAAATATTAATGTGCGACTCAATGAGTTGGAAGCGGGTCGCGTCGCAGTTGGGCACTTGGGTTTAGCTTTGGCCATAAACTTCGGCCAGGGTTTGGGCATTTTTGGGGTAGGCCTCCGCTCGATTTCAGGTAGCAAGAGCATCGTGCCGCGGCTAGCCGATTCCTCTTTCAATATTTACTCTGCTTGGCTCGCGTAAATCTTTGGCAAAACCTTCCGCAGGCAGCTGGTCAGTCCGTGCCGGGGCGTGGGCACGGTGCCGGGACTCCAAATAATGGATGGCCGCGACCCAGCCGGGCAGACGTCGCTTGGAATTTCGCTCGACATAAATATTTTTATCACTTGCCTTTGCCAGCGCTTCGAGTTTGTTTGTTTCCGTTTATTTTTTTGTAGCTTTCTTGTTGGGAAATGAAAGAACGGACACGGATGTGGACTCGCTGAGCGAGTGGCTGCCCCGCCCAAATAAACAGAAAAAAAAAACAAAACTAATTCAAATTAAAGCCTTTAATCTCAGCGCTGAATCGCAGCGACTTGTGCGTTAAATCAATTTGCTGTTCCCTCTTTAGTAAAGTGTTGGATAGGGCCAGACAGAATTCAATGCTAATCAAAGTAATTCGGAGCTGCAGTTAAATGAAACGTTTGAAAACTTCAGGTACTATGAATGTGTGTGGATAATTGTTGGCAAAGTACGTGAAATACTGAATATCGAATATAAAACTCAACTTTTGAGAGAGAAGAAGAACAACAATTTTTATTAACAATAATAATTGCATTTCCGAAATGGAAAAATAAAAACTTTTAGTCTGAAGGGGATAGAAAGGATTCTTTCACTAAATTAAATATTCATGAGATATGGATAAAAAAAAATTAAGAGGAGGAAAGAAAGTTCGCAAATCCAGTTTTAAATCGATATAAAATAAAAATAAAAACAAATCCTACACTTTAGTAAAGGTCTTCGCAGTTTCCAGAAAATAAGGGAGGGAGAGAAAAGAATACCTTGGATATGTGCATACCATACGAGCATCTACATCTCGCAACTCTGGCTCTTAAAAGCGCCAAGATTTGCTCAAAGAACATCATTTCGATACCGATTCCTATCGATTTCCTGGAAACGCGACAAGCTTTTGTAGACTTGAAAGAAACTTGAGATGCACGTGCCATAGCAAGAGCTGCATACAAAAAGTCAAGTCTTTAGCTTTTAGAGTTCCCGACGTACGTTTGGACGGACAAACATATTGTCACCCGGAATGCAGCCGGTCGCAGTTCGGGCATATTTCTCTCCACAGATTAGTCTATGGCCCACGCACAGCTGCTGGCTTGTGGTTCATTTCCCAAATGCCAATTGCCCAGGAGATTTGGTCTATAAGCCATAAATTAGCACAGTCGCCAGAGCTGACGCTGACCTTCGACTGCAGGCCATGTTACCGTTATGGGGTTGACCCGCAACGTCGTGACAGAAGCGACGCCCTAACTTGATGTCGCCCCGCTGCGCATTTGTTTCTTTGATTAATTCTAGACGCTGGCCCACAAAAAGTTAATCGTTAGTAATTTATGGCTCTCTGTGGAGGCGAGACAGCCAAATAGCAATGGACATGGACATAGACATGGACATGGAGGGGAGTGGAGTAGAGTGGAGTGGGGGCGGATTGCGTCTGCGTGCGTCTGCAAGGTGCGGACAATGCTGAGCCAACAGCAAAGAACACAAATAATTGGTTTGTACAAATGCGGACACACTCGGATGACGCTGATGATGATGATGATGATGGCATAAATGACCCGCTGACTTTGACAACAAATATGCCAGGGGGCGACGGGGGTAGATCGCGGCACATTGGTGCGACACGATTCGATTGGAATCGATTGGATTGGTTCTGCAGCTGGTCCTGCCAGACGCCGCACGCCGCATGCCGCACGCCGCATGCCACACGTCGAGGCATTCAAATGCTCCATCCAAGTGTTGAATTAAGCACCAAAAATGCAAGGCGAAGAATGCCGATGACGTCGGCGTCGTCCACTGGCACTGACACTGGCACTGGCACTGGCATTGGCCATGGCCATTGGCAACCGAATGCTCCGCTGCCTGGCAGAATGCATTCAATTCGAGTTCAATGCGCTTCAGGAGAAGTGCAAGCCGCACAATGGTGGCAATTGAAAGCGCCACTCGACGGGGCCGAACAACAGGGCGAACAACTGTCCGACGGACCCAACGACAGTGAATGCCAGCTATGAGGAATTCTGAGGCTTGACGAGGGCTACTCAACAAGTTGCCGCACTTTTTCCAAATTAAGTTCAACTTGAGCACAAGCAATTACACAATAGCTAATTAAAATGCGCACCCTTTAAAATACTTATTTCAAATACTCGATTCCACCCGCAAGCGTGGAAAAATAACGAAATTCAGCTGTATGCAACTTTTGTGCTTACCAACCGATTTGCTTAAAAGTCAGCTTCAAAATTCTTTGTTACAATTAAGCTAAGATGTTTTTCACTATTTCGGATAATTCAGCTCCCCTCGATCGTATTTGTAGGTCGGGTTCGGGCTCATTGGCAAGAATTTCTATCGAAATAAATTTCACACGTGATTCACACTTTCACGCCTGCTCGTGGAAAAGGCGTGTAAAAGTAGTATAGCTAGTAAACCTAGCTTAAGATTTCGCCCAATCGATTTGACATTCAATTGCTCAGCTCTACCTAAAACTTAATATATTCACAGGTTTTCTGAAATTCACTATTTAATTAGTGAAAACTTTCTCAAATGTGGAAAACAGTTTTTTGATTGAGTGCAAAAATTGTCTTATGTAGTTAATTTGAAGAAAACTAAGCTTATTTATATGCAAGTTAAGGCGGGATAATACACTGAAGAGGGCTATAAAACAAATGTCTATATATTCTAATGCAGAAATATATATGTGAATATAAGATATAGATATATATATATTTTTTTATGGATAAGCCAATTGCAGTGGCATTTTATTGGCAGTCCTCGTCGCATATTGGGGCCAATGGCATTTTTTTATGGGGCACAGGGGATGGCATTTTCTATGTACTCACTTTTGCATTCATTGGCATCGTTGTCGGTGGCACGTCCCCAGGGGCGATCGAAGTAGAAGGGTTTGCAGCGCTCGCACTCGGGTCCGGCGGTGTTATGCTTGCAGGCGCAGGTCATGGCCAGCTTGGCGCTTAGCTGCAGGGCGGAGGTGGTGCGTCCAAAGTGGACGCTGTGCAGCGAGGCGGGCATATCGTCGTCCTGGCCATCGTCCGCGTCGGCATGCACTGAGCCGGGGCCGGGGCTGGTTGCAATGCACTCGGAGGCGTGGCCATTGCACTTGCAGCGTCCGCCGACAGCGAAATCGGAGACGGCATAATGCTGCGAGACGGAAAGCAGTTGCTGCATGGCGACGGACGCTCCGGAATTGTCCGAGGATGTGCCCGATTTGCTGGGCGGCGTTGTTTTGGGCGTGACTGGCGGAAGCGGCGGTGCGGGTGGGGTGCTGACCGTGAGCTTGCTTTGGAAATGCTTCTCGTAGGCGCTGCTCTTGTGCTTGGACTGGCGCTTGCTCTCGCCATCGTTGGCATAGTCTAGATGCAGTTCGTCATCGAGCTCGAGATGCTTTTTGGGCTCCTCGTACTCCTCCTGGTCGTAGCCGGCGCTGTCGTTGTCCTGCAAATTGTAATCGTACTCATCCTGGTCATCCAGCTCATGTCCATCCAGCTCCTCCTCCTCCTGGCTGGCGGTCATCTCATCGCTGAAGCTGTTCGCATTGCCCTTGGCCTTGGCTCGACTGAGCAGCAGCTGCGGCGGCAGCTCCAGACGATGGAATACCACACGTATATCGGTTGCCGTCACCCAATCCTGCAGCACCAGCGACGCGTCCAGATCATTTGCCGACGGACGACCCTCGAGCGTGTTGAAGGCGAAACGCTGTGCGGCGCCGCCGGTTGCCCCATCGTGCTGCGAGTTCATGCAACGTGCCTCCTGCTCATTAAATTTACTGATCTTTGCGCGGTCGGCACGTCCGTAAAACTTCTGGCACTGCGAACTGTAGAACTGGAAGGGCTGCCAGGTTTGGCCAAAGTCCGAGCTCTTGTAGATGGCCAGCGAGTCCGGCCGCGGTGATTTGGGGCAGAACGAGAGCGAGATGTAGGTCAGCTCGTATTTCTTGCCCAGCGACAGGGTTAGGGTGACATTGTCCGGCGGCGCTGTGTCTGGATCGTGGGGCACATTCACGCTGCCGGAACGCCAGCAGGTCACATTGCTCGGATTGTTGAGATCCGTCAACGCAGCGGCACCATAACGACTTATCCCATGCTCCGACTTATCGCAGAGCCGACACTCGCCGGCGCTGCCATCGCGCTGCAGCTCACAAAAGCGCTCCGGCTGCTGGACGCCGCAGACGCTGGACGCCTGCACCGGATTGCCGTAGGCGGCATTCACAAAGCTGGGCAGGCACTTGCGCGGCTTCCCCTCAAAATAGCACGGATCGTTGGCATTGATATTGATGCCGGCGGCTGCGTTGGCCAAGCATGCGGCAAGCAGCGCGCCCAGTTGCAACTGCAACAGCAGCGGCAGCGGCAGCCTCATCCTCGAGTTGATTCCTAGGCCAATTGCGATTTGAATACCGCAATGTCGCCTCACTCGTCTCTCTATTCACTCACTCTCTTTTATGCTTTTGTATATGTGTCTCTGTCACTCGCGAGGATCAATGCGCGTACGAAGCAAGCACAAAACAAAAACAACAAAAACTCGCAACACGCAGCACGCAACACGCGGCACGCTGGACGCTGAGCGGCGGCGTCACTGAGTCTGGCACGGCGGCCGCATGCAACAGCTGCCGCTCCGATTGCCGATTTCAATTTCGGTTTCTGTTTCACAGTCTGCTGCTGATTCTTCTATTTTCTTTCTCTCTGTCGCACACACACACACACTATCGCTGGCTGTAACTGCCACTTGTTCTGGCGCTTGCTGTGGGCTAAGAGACCGCGATGCGATTTGCGATGCAACTCGGTCAACGGCCAGCGTAGTTCTGTTTTGTTCACGTCCTCGTCGCGTATCCTGCAGGCGAGGCGACAACAAGCCAAATGATTTGTTGCTGTTGTGTTGAGTTTCTTTGCGCTTCGATTCGCTTCTGCTCTACGCTTCGCTTCGCTTCGTTTCGTTTCGTTTCTTGGTCTCGGCCAATTCACCACTGCATGTTGCGGATGCTGCTGCGGCTGCTGGCCGCAAATGTTGCTACAACACCAACACACCAAAAAAAAAAAAATGCTAACAAAATTTATACGACACACATACGCGCGTGGGCTGTGCGCCAAGCACGAGCACAAGCAACGACAACAACAAATACACACACACAAAAACACGCTTTGCTCGTTCGCTGTTCACTGTTCGCTTTGCGTCGGCTTCGTTGTTCACCTGGCAAACGTTTGTCAGTTACTGAACGGCCGCAGCATCTCGGGCCGGTCGCTTGCCGGCTGCTGTTGCTGTCGCTGCCGTTGTCGTCCGTTGCTTGTGGGCCGCAACACACGCTCTCATTGTCGCCCTCACGCCCGCTCTCTCTCTCTTTCTCTCTCACACGCCCTGTCTCTTGCTTAGTTTTCTGCACTGTGTGGCGTTGCTGTTGGCATCGCTTCAATGCGCTGCACTGTGGGCAACAAGTGTGTACATTTCAATGAAAGGCCATGTGACATTTGCTTTACATATGCTTTATCTTTTATTATATATATAACATACTCTTTACGTTCATAGATAATAATGTCTTATTTTTTTCTACCAAGCAATGCTCATCTAGATTTAAAAAACTGAGCGAATTGTGTATATATACACGAAATTTATAAAATACAACAATCATACATACACTCACATATGGTAATACAATTTTTGTAAACTGTAACCTTTGCAAAAAATATGTCGTGGTTTTGGGCCTGTCCTACCACTGTGCGCAATGTGGATGTAGGTTTTGTGGATGCTGCTTCTTAGCAACATTTGTTGCTCAGGCACATGTTGCCACTGGTATTTGTTGCAAACATTTCATTTGATGTGTTTAATTTGTCGCTGTTTTTATTTTTTTGGCAAGCTGCCCAAACTTCAAGCCGAGACAATTTAAATTAGTTGACTGTGACTGTGGCACAGGAAATGTGAAATCGTTTGCTGATATATGCATGTGTGTGTGTGTATTGTCAGTCCATATAAGCGCGCGTCTTCGCCTTAACCTCAATTCGCGCTGCGCTTTCAAAACTTCCGCTGTCATGAATTCAATTCAATTTATTTCATTCAGAATGCAAAACGCCGACAAATATGCTGCGTCAGACGTCGACGCAGACGCAGCGTCGCCGCGACGCCGGGACGCCTGCGCAGCAGCAGCCTCTCATTGGCAGTTAATGCCGTCAGCGCGCCAAAAGGCATGCTCCACTCGGACACGCTGCCAGCCACCGCCGCACCCCTGACCCACTCGCACTATCAGCCTTTTCTTTACTTTTCTTTTCTTTTGTTTTCTTTTTTTTTTTTGCTCTCTTTGTCACTGTGGTGTCATCTGCAATTTGTAAGGCCGCATTACGCAGTCCCTAAATGCCCCCCCCCCCTCCCCCTCACCCACTCACTCTCTCTCTGTCCCCTTCACTTCTCCGCACGCATTTATTTATCGCTTGTTACCTTTCGGGCAGCCTGGGAACGTGCCCAAGCTGCGACGGCCGTCGCTTTGCTTCCGTTTGGCCGCGAGACTGTCCAACGGTTTGCCGAAGCCCCCCTTCGCACACCCAGCTCCTTGCTCCCCCCTAGCCACTTGTCCCGGCTCCTGACCGCCTTTTTCGGTCGCCTTTTGATTTATTGTTTTTGACATTTTGTGCGTCGTCTGCGCTTATTTCTCGGTTTTCAGTTGCTTTTCGAGTGGTTCCCAACAATTCGACTCGTTATGTTTTATTTATAACGGATTTGTAGCCGGAGCTCGCTTTGTTTATAAATATTTATGTATGAGAGCTGCGACTCATGTGTGCGCCCAGGGGGGTTGGCCTGGGTGTTGTATAGGCCTTGTATGGCAAAGCGGTTAGCGGTAAACTCTTCGGTCTCTTTGCTCCTGTCAGGCCCCATCAGCGTCCAAGCTGGCCAACTATGAAGCGTATTTGACCCGTGGCTGTGACTTTTGAGCCGGGTTCGTAACGGAATTTTAATTTCATTTATTTACGTGCGCCAAGTTGCGCCCCAACTTGGATCCGATTCCAGCTTCAAGCCGGGGCGGGCCGTGCGCAGCTTTAACTTTCAGTTTCACCTGCGAGCCGAGCGACTTTATCAGCTGTTCCACCAACTGCAGCAGCTGCGGGGCAGCCACAGCAAAATAAATGCTTGCAACTTGCAACGGGAGCAGTTGCAACGTCTAATCATGACGCCAGCTACGCGTAGCGCACCGCGCTGATGGTGCCGCTAGATGCTGTGGCAGTTGCACTTGCAACGCCAGCTGCGGGCGCCTCACACTGGGCGTGGCAGGCCGCTGCCAAGCAAAGTGCCCGCACTTGACGGATGATAATGCTTGCGTTGCTCGCAGTCAGAGCCAAGGCTGCAGCTGCAGCTGACTTAAGTGAAATTCTCTTTTGGGGGGCGTGGCGGTTTGGCTGTTTGGCCGTTTGGCATTGGCACTTGCAGCCGTTTGCCAAATCAAAGAGCGCAGCTAACTGTAAATTTTGTGTGCAACCAGCTCAAACTAATTCCAAGGCGACCTTTCTATGCGATTCTCAAGCGGCAAAACCAAAACCAATTGTGCTTGCGCTGAGTTAACCAAATGTGAAATAAATGTAGAAGAAATTCGATTGAGTTTTGAAAAATTCTTTATTTCTATATACACTCTATGCCCACAGAGAAGAGTATGATATAGAATATAGGCAATATCCTTTTGAATATATGTCTTTGAATAGGCTTTTAAAACTTGGCCTATAACTCGTCTTATACAGTTCTCTCTCTCTCTCTCTCTCACTCCCTCTCTCTCTCTCTCGCTCTCTCTCTCTCTCTCTCTCTCTCTATCTCTCTCTCTCTCTCTCTCTCTCTCTCTCTCTCTCTCTCAACTCTCATATAGCTGAGATCTCTGATAGATAAAATATTTTTCTTATAATATATTTATATATATATATATGCATATTTTCTTAAGATATAAATATGATATATCTATATCAGCTTTATCAAGGAATAAATTTGACATAGTATGGAGCCTAGGGAAAAAGAAGGCGCTCAGTTTGCGATCCGAGTGTTGGTAAACGCGCAAGTATGTTGCGGCAATTCGAAGCTGGGTAGAGCGTACCTTCTGGGAGAACAGCCATATCACACTCCCTTAATCCCTTTCTCATGATGCACTTCAAGGCATAAATTTCTTTGAGTGTAGGCAAATATGCCCAAGTCGTAATGCGTGATTAGTCATGGGGTTTGGCTGTTTGTCTACTGCGACTGCCACTGCAACTGGTATCGGTCCCTGTGATGCTGCTGTCTGTATGATCCCTTGCATCCACTTGCGGCAACAACAACAACTCCGCGGGGTGCATGCCACAATAAAATCAAACGAATATCGACAGGCGGCCAAACTGAGACCGCAGTTCGCAGTTCCTGCAGTCGCTGTGTGAGTCTGCCGAAAGTCAAAGTCAATGTCAGTTTGCTTATTGCCGCCTCGACTACTGTTTACAGTCGCTGCCGTTGCAGTTGCTGTTGCAGTTGCCGTCGCAGTCGCAGTCGCTGCGGCAATTAAGTCAAAGAACTGCTGCAGGAAGTTGTCGCCCCATTGCCTACGCCCGCGCCAGCTCCCGCTCCCGTTCCCGCTGCTGCTCCTGCTCCTGCTTCTCATCGTCGCTTGTCAAGTCAATTGGTTTGCCACAACAATATTAATGCAGCCCGCTCTTGCCCCTGCCCCTGGCCACGCACTCACCCGCAACCTTATCCACACCTTGCCCCATCTCTGCCTGCCTTCACGCTGCGTTGCCCGCTTGGTCTTAAGTAAATATTTGGAATACGTGCCCATTACGTGATTTTCCGATAGTCTCGTCGAGCTGATGTTGATGTGCCTGCTGCACTTGAGATGCAGCGTCAATGATGAGCATGATGATGCTTCTGCTTCTGCTGCTGCTGCTGCCTCACCCACTTGACATGACCAACGAGCACGGAGAAAGACAGAGGAGTTAGGAGTTGGGGCAAATGTGTGGACTTAAGAACTGCAGCTAAATGCCTCAATGCACCTACGAGCAGACTTTCTCTCTCTCTCTCTCTCCCTCTCTCCCTCTATCTCTCGCTCTCTGCAAGATTCACCCGGAAGTTAAACCTGCTATAAATTTGTATTGTCTTTTCCAATTCATAAAATAGCTGAAATTCTTTTGGTCTACAAATTTGTATTACCCATTTTCTAGTGGTAAAAGAAGATTATGCACAGAGTCCAATCCGGAATTACAATTCCAATTCAATTCAACAGTAAAGCTTAACTTTAACCAAATCAGCCAAATCATAAACAAACTTATTTAAAAAGTCAAAAATAATTTAGTTAAAAATACAAATTCTTTTGCAAAATTACAAACAACTTTGGCGCTAACCATTCTATTTATCCATCCATATTTAACAGATGCCAATTTTGGCTAGAGCTCGAATAGCCTGGAATTTGTATATGAAAATATTAACGATTTGAAATATTTTCCGTGCAACGAGCAAATTTATTTTAAGAGCTTTTTTGACTTTATTCAAACTTTTAAAATATGTGACAGACCGTTTCTCTTCTGATATAATTTATGTATTATAAATAAGTTTTATAGACCTTTTTAAAGCCTTGTAGAGGGTTTTATAATTTTGTCATGAAATGTCTAACGCATCCATCCCCGATCCCATAAAGTATATATATATATTCTAGATCAGCATCAACAGCCAAATTTATATAGCCAGAGTCCATCTGCCCGTCCCTCCATCCGTCAGTCCGTCTGTGCTTCCGTCCGTCCGTCCGTTTGTCAATCTCCCTGTTTCTTTGCGAACTAGTCTCGATGTTTTGAAGATGTCGTCTTGAAACTTGGCATAGCTCCGTATTTCTGTTACAGGCAGTACATATGTCGGAACCGGCCGGATCGAACCTCTTTGCCATATAGCTGCTATGGGAACGATCGGACGAAACGTAGGTTTGCCGAAGATATCCTTACTTTCTCGTGTTAATATAGCTTATATATTAAAAAGATTTTGTTATAATATCTAATCGATTTATACCATCATGTGAGCGTGAGAGACCAAGGCTTCAGCATAGATAATTTTACCCCAAATTGGTTGAGTTTAATAAGATTCTGACAACTAATCTAGTTACAGGGAATCTCACAGTCGCGTGCTCTCGACTTGCTTGTTAAATATTTGATAGACTTTTGTATATTTTGTTTGCCTAACAGACATCAGTTAATTTTGAGTATATTTGATTAGAAACCCTATTTCCTATGGCTTACTTTCGCATTAGAATGATCTCTGAATTCTCGGTGTGGCACTTAACGAATGACTACTGTACCGAAATACTTCATGCATATGGAAGTCTACATCTTTTCACGTTTTTTTTTTTGTGCGGAAAGGGTGCTGTGGACTGGCGGGGAGGTGAGGGGTGGGGGGATTGTCGTATAGTAATTTTGTAATTTGTTGATTTAATATTTCCTGCAAATGAAAATGCCTACTTGATATGCTGTCAGGCGCAGAGGAGGGCAGCTCAGCAGTTTTCGGGGCGCAATGCTGGCAAACGAAATAAACGAGAAAATATCTGCATGCCACTTTTTTGTTCATTAAGAGACGCCCACACACACACACACACACGCACACACACACACACACACACACACACACACACACACGCACACACGCACACACGCACAAGCGCAGAGCTCAACCGCAGAGCCCAAAGTCAAGAGCTAAAACAACAGCAACAACAAGGATGTTACTGCTCTGCTGCTGCTGCTGCTGTTGCTGCTGCTACTGCTGGTATCCTGTTGCTGTTGCCATATAAAACTTTATGCTTCGTTAAAAATGATGTACAAATCAAATGCCAGAAGCAATTTAACAACAAAAACAACTGCCACAACAATGCGCCGGAGACGGGCTCAGGCGAAGGATATGCCAATGTGGGCGGGAGCGGGGCGTGGGAGTCACTGTAGAGCTAGGGCCAAGGCGTCCACGGCCAACGCAGCGAGAACTGTTGCAAAAGGCAATGAACAAAATAAATAAATCATTTAAATGAAATAAATTACACACACACACACACAGACGCACACACACACTATACATACAGGGTGGGGTGGGGTAGGTGGTGAAATGCCAGCCACAGGGCTCATTAGAAATACATAACAAACCCACCCACACACACTCTCACACACACACACAGGAATAGAAAGCGAGAGGGAGAGCGAGAGACGGAGCGAGAGAGAAAGCGTTAAGAAGCTTTCAAGCGTGCAGCAAAAACTACAAAATGATGTATTTTGTGCAACAAAAATTGTTGCTAGCAAGGCGAGAGAAAACAATGCAAAAATACAAAATATATACACAAAAATACAAATAATAACGAAAATAATAAAAAGTAGAAAAACATTTTTGAAAATTAATTGAAACCAAAAATGCAAACACGGCAAATAAATAAGCCCAACGGGTAACCGACAAGCAGCCAAAACAACAAAATGTTCATCAAATAAATACAAACCATAAAACGGAATGCTTCACATTTTACCATATACGAAAAGTTGTATATCATAATTTCCATACGTTTCGCCCGCCAGCCGGGCGCAAGTGCAGCACGGAGCTCGACCTCCCGGCTAGGTTATACTCGGAGTCCTGGCTATTGAAAAGTTCAGCTATTTGTTTGTTCACTCAAATTTCCCATAGAAAACTCTCTGGTTCATATAGAAATTCAAAAAATAACAGTTCCTATATTAATTGTGTACCCTTTTCGAGAGTACTATAAGTTTGTCATCAAATGTGTAACGCATAGCAGGAGACATCTCCGAAACAGCCGATTTGATCAAGCCAGATCCGTCTGTCCATCTGTCCGCCAGTCCGTCTGTCCGTCCGATCGTCCGTCCTTCCGTCTGTCCATCGGTGCGTCCCTCTGTATGTCTGTCTGTCCATCTGCCCGTCTGCCCGTCCTTCCGTCTGTTTCTATGCAAACAAGTCTCTCAGTTTTAAAGCTATCGACTTAAAACTTAGCTTAGGTCCGTATTTCTCTGATAGACAATACATATGTCGGAACCGACCGGATCGGACCACTATATCATATAGCTGCCGTTGGAGAGATCTGTCGAAAAGCAGTTTCTTATATGGCAACATTTTTTGTTTTTTTCAAGATGTTTTCATCTAACTCTGCATTTACCAGCTTCACTATTCTTAATATGTCCATGGGAAATGTCTTCAAGGGTATTAAATCTTCGGTGTGCCGAAGATATGCTTACATTCTCGTTTATATTTATTGTATAATAAGATTTAAAATCATTGTTCTAGGGCAATTTCATAGGGGTTTTCAAGATCGATTTATTCCTTTTTTTAAACGCTCTTGCTTTTATCAAGGAGCATAATGAAGCTCGTTATAGCTAAGGTCAAGATATCTTGGAAAAGCAAACGTTTGTCACAAGGAAAACTTTTTTAGATCCTTAGAAAGATATATATAACATAAAAGAATTATCTTCTTGAGACTTTGATTATATATGAGGAAATCTTTAAATTGTCAAATACTATTTTGGTATCTGAAAAGTAAAAGAGTTTTTCATATAAAATTCTTGTTATACTTACTGATTCTTCCTATATATATATATATATAAATATATATATGATAAGGTACTCGACTTTTCTTATATATAAAACAATTAATTTACTTAGTTTAATATATTGAAAGACACAAAAGTTTTTCATACGAAAACCAAATTCCAAACCGATCGTGTTCCTATGACAACCATATGATATAATGTTCCGATCCGGCTGTCTTCGACACATGTTCTGACTGCAGGAATAAGACGAAACTATATAAAGATTCATAGCTAAGCAACTCAGAGATTATTGACATATGAATAGACGGATGGACATGGCTACATACTGCTATCTACCGAAAACCCAGTCGACTCGACTTATGATTCCTGTTAACTCGCCTGCCAAAAGGTTTTTCATCAACACGTGCTGCCCCATGGGAAGTGAAGGAAGCGATAGAGAAGCGATATCAGCTGAAAGAAACGCCAACACAGAGCTGCGCACACAAATAATCGAAATGCTTTAAAAATATGAACAGAGAGGAATTTCGTCACAGTGAAGACTTCAAGTGGCCTTCCAGCAAATATCAAAGTCAAACAAATGCGAAGCGAAAACAACAACAACAACAACGACAACAACTGAAGTGGAGTCGAGCATTTTGCACTAAAAGCGAAACTACTTAGCATTTGGCATCAGGCGAAAACCGGAAGCGGAAAAGCCAGAAATGAGGTCAAGAGACAAAATAAGCTTCCGCCGGTGGCAGCATGTGTGACCCCTCCATTTGCCATAGACCTACCAACCCCTCCGCCCAACCGCCCAATCGGCCACGCATCACTTAGAAAGGCGGCTGAAATGCTTCCTGCCAGCTACCCAGCTACCCAGACCCCCCCGCATCCCCCCTCCCTTAATCAGCCGCCCTTAGCACTGGAAGGGAATTTAACGGTCAAATCGCTTGACTTTTTCCGCCATATTCAGCATCTCCCACCACCGCCACTGAGAGCTCGACGAGGCTCAAGTTCTATTTTGTGACTGGGCCCTGGTCATGGCGGTTTCTACTTCGTTTTTTGTCTTCTTTGAGTGGGGCCACTCACGCTTCATTAACTCGTTTGATGCCCAGTATTGAGAGCAGAGCGAAAGGAACCACAGAGTTTCCCCATTTGAATTTGATTTAGTGTTATCATTTGTGAATTTATAGTGGTTTAGTGGCCATTTGGAGCGTTAAGAGACGAAAATCGCATATTAATTATGCGGCACGTTGTCGGGCTGTCATTTCGCTGCAGGCTCAATTCATTTGCTACAACTTTGGGGCATGTTCAGTCAAGAGTTTTACTGTGAAATTGTCAAGAAAATGCGTGTTTAAGCCAGATTAAATGCAGCTCTGCGTAGATTTATGGGCCCAGTTACCGAAGCCCTGGCTCTGGCTCTGAATCTGGCTCTGTCTCTGGCTCCGACTCGGGTTGATTCCAATTTCAATTCGTTTGCCCTGTCGCTCTCCGCATTGTTTACTTCAATTATTTATGGGTCAAAAACATCATCTGAAAAAGCTATCAAATTTCCAGCGCAACGCAACATCTAGCTCAGCAGCATGTTGCCAGCAAGCAGGCCTATCAACAATGCTGCTGGCAACATGTTTGTGGATGCTGTTTGGTGAGTTTCTGGCCCATTCCCGCTGCCGTTGATCCGATCGAGTGGGCGCCCGCTGTGGGCGTGCCCAGGTAGGCGTACGCGCCCAACTGCCGTAGTCGATATCGAAAAAAGTAATTAAAGGCAGCGGAGCTGCGTTGGGCAATGTTGGGCAATTGCCACGCCTACCAGCCGCCCTCAACCTCCAACGCGCGTGGCTGTCAAGTGCAGTATGTGCCGCATGCGGTCGCCAAATGGCAACAACGATAGCAACATCCCAGCACACGACAGAACCACGAAGCGCGAGTGCTCTGGCTGTGAATTATCAAGAGCGATTGTTTTCACGTTATCGATAGTCAGACGAATATATCGATAAGTAAATTTAATATATGTAAATATACTCGAAGAGAAAGATATTACATTGTCAATAGGAAATTTTAAAGGCTTTTGTGTGTTTGCTTACCTTGATACAACATCAATGTACAGCAACAATTACACACAAAATATAATCGATTAACCGATTGCAATCAATGCGTTTTATGTGGCATATCAAACAATAGAAATTAATTGATTGAAGGCAATTTTATTATGTATAATGTGCGTTAATTTGCTCGACGATCATCGAGCGAAATCAAGCGAAAGTCTCTGTTTATCGATTAACTCTAAATTATCGATTATTAAATTAAAATGCTGGCGCTGGGTAAATTCTGAAAGAATGGTCAGCAGAACATATATGATGATTGCCAAGGGACAAGCCAAGAGATTTGACGATCATTAATTGACACAATCGAAAAACGATTAATATCGTTTAATTCTGAAAAATCGAATCCTAAATTGAAATTCGTTGCGTTTTAAACGAGAAAACGTTGCTTTCGTAAGAGGTTCAAGTTTACCTGAGCTTAGTACCAGAAAAGCGCTTAGCTCTGGTCATAGCTAATATGCCCGAAGTAGGGAAAACAGCACTCATCCGTTTTGTGCAACGCAAACGACAATTATCAGCGACATGAGCAAACCAATTGTGCGGCCGTTGTTCCCTTTCCGGCGGACAGGAAGTGCGCGATAGGCCGGTCGTCCAGCCAGCCAGTCAGCCAGGCAGCAGCCAGGCAGCCAGGACATTTTGGACAGCAGTCTCTCGGCCTGGTTTGGGTTGTGTTATTTGTGTGTGTAATTGTCGCGGCGCAGTTGCCACAAAAACTGATTACAGTGTTCCATTGTCCAAATAGGCGGTGTCGTTTTCCGACATATCCTGCGGCCACTTCCGCTATGCAAAGGTCAAGCCCCGATTGGACGTTATTAAATTTATTCAATACTTTTACAGTCTTAAATCTAAGCACAAAAAAAATATAATAGTACAAAGACGCACAGAAAAAAAAACGTAGTATAGCAAATTCGATCCAAAAAAAAATATTACAAATTTTTCTTGACTTAGAGCTAAACAATTTACAGATCGTACGATACGTAGGTACAGATAATACGCGACCTGCTCCACCGATTTGGAGGCACTTCAAAGGGCGATCGCGGTTCGATTCGCAGGCCGGCATAATAAGTAGGTACAGAATAATTATACAATATATATAAGATGCATATATATATATATATATATATATATATATATATGTGTGTATATATATATATATATATATATATACATATAGCAGACGGGTACGTGCTTCTAGGTATCTTTGACCTTGGCATCCAGTGCGTCCTGCACATAGCCACGATTCTCAATGCCATTTTGCCGCGTCACCGTCGCCGTTGCCGTTGGGCTTGAATGTGCCTCAGCATGTTCCAGGGACTCGTGTATCACATTTGCAATGATGCCATTCAGCTGGCCCTTGGCCTCGCTGGCCAGAGCCAGAGCCTCGACGGCATTGATGTTGCCATTAGGCTCTCGTATGGAGCCGTGCTCCGTGTCCGAGCGCGACTCGTTGCGACGCTGCCGCACCTGGAAGCGGTACATCCAACTGCAAGGAAAAGGTCAAGGTGTATCAAGAGTGAGTAGCTATACGTACGGATCTATACTCACAGAAAGATGCCCACGGAGAAGACAGTTAGGCCGCCGCCGAGTAGAAAGAAGGCGCCCGGCAGCACCCGGAGCGTGGCCGCGTACAGAGTCGTATACATGGGCGCAAAGACCATGGGCATGAGTGCCTCGGCGACGCCAAACAGCGAATTGACCTTACCCAGCTCATCCTTGGACACCAGCTTGGTGGCTATCGAGCGCATGGCTATGAACGCGGTGCCATTAAAGATCTCAACCAGTCCGCCCAGATACATGTGCCACGGCAGCGTGGCAAAGGCGTACACAAAGGACGACAATATCTTTGAGGTGCTGGAGAGCACGCCCACCAGCGCATCATCGATATTCAGCTTGTGCGAGAGTATGCCCACACAGAAGATGACGCCAATGAGGCCCGTGAACATTGCATAGGTGGAGAAGAAGCTGAACTCCACCTCGGACCAGTTGAACCGGAAGCGCGTGAACAGATACGTGACTGCCATCTCGCCATGAAGTGGCCCAATGATCACCATGACGACAATCATCAAGAGGATGACCCGCTGACGACGCTGATTCTCGCCCTTTTTGAAGGCCACACGGAAGGTTTGCACCACATGCTCCTTGTCGAAGAAATCCGCCAGCAGACTCTTCTGCGGGGCGGTCTTTTCGGGTCGTGCCACGGGCTCTTCCAGAAAAAAGAAGCCATACACAAAGGCCAGCACGTAGAAGGCCGCCGAGATGGAGAATACGCCATAGAACCCGATTTGCCTGGAAAGAGGAGACGGAATTAATCGGGAGAGCTATCCAGCTGGGCCAATTAGAGCACCTACTTGAGCAGGACACCGCTAAAGGCCATGCCAATGGGCACGCCCACCGAGAAGCAGACGTTGAGTATGCCGATGCGCAGGGTGCGCTCCTCCTCGGTGGTTATATCCGCAATGTAGCTAAAGACGCCCATCAGCATGGTGAACCAGCCACCGCTGAGCGATGGAAAAATGGCCTCCGTTAGAGCGGCCGCCTCCATTGGCGCGTTCTCAAAGTAGACACAGAGCATAAGGCCGACAACGCCGAGGAACTCACCAACCACTGGTATAAGGATGCACGGCTTGCGACGGCGATGGCGATCGCTCCACGAGCCCCAGAACAGGATCAGAAGGCAGGGAAACAGCGACTGAATCACCGTCTTCCATGCGGCCATCCGAGCGACCATCTGTTGCACTGTCTCCTCCTCGCTGCAGATAGAGAATTAAAGAATTAAATTGTTGTCGAGAGAGAGAGAGAGAGAAAGAGAGAGGAGAGAGAAAGAGATATAGAGAACGGGAAGCTCACTCACAGCGTGTAGTTGGCCGTTTGGCGGCGGGTGAGCGCATCGCAGATCTCGTCTCCGTAGGCCATGTTCACACGACACGCCTTCTCTAAGTTGAGGTTCTGCGTGGCCAGATTCGAGAGCACACTGGGCATAATATATGCCGCTAGTATGGGCTCCACCGTGATGTTGTTGGCCACCAGGCGCAGCTTCTCGCGCCAGGTGCGCTTGGCCGTTGGCGTGGCTGTCTTTTCACCGCTGCCATCGGTAGCCTTCTCCTGGCCCAGCTGCGTGCCTGGCGGCGTTGTGGTGTGGCTGAGCGTATATTTGTTGTTGTGCTTGGTGAGGTCAATGCCACCGCCGTCCTTGGGTGACATAATCGTATCTATTTAAATAAAGCAATAAAATATGACATGAAAATCTGTTAGAAAGCCGATATTTGAGAGAGGAAAGGGTAAACGAAATTGCACATCGGCGATAAGCACGCTCAACCTAACACCTTGACTTTTCTAAAGATATTCATAAAAATTCTACAAGCCTTACTTGAGACCATGAGAATCTCATAGAAGGGCTTATTTTAGAGAGGGCTGGTTGAAGCTTTTGACCACGGATCGAGTTTGTATTCAATTTCACAATGTCAAAACAATTCAGCTATTTGATATCGTAAGCCAGATTTGCTAAGCTTCTATCCACCCAGATAAGACAGAAAACAGTTCGTATTTCCTTAATTGAGACCATGAGAATCTCTTAGAACGGCGACATTCAAGAGAGCGCTCGTTAAAGCTCTAAAATATTGATCACATATGTGTTTAGTTACACAAGTTTAGCTCTATAAACAATAACTTAGCTATTTAATATCATAATCTGAGTTTTATTCGCTATCCACAATTTGTAATCAACTGGAAACACTGTAAAATAACATGTTTTTGGCTTGTAATCAAGACCTTTTTAAAGGCAATATTTATGTATGCAATCGTTAAATTTCTCTGCCATTCCATACAAATTTTCTATAACAGCCAATAACACGTACATGAGACTTATAATCGTGATATTTATAAATACACAAGTTTTTCCATTTAATAAGCATTGCTTTGACCGCTAATAAAATGTATAAGTCATATATACTGTCAGCTGCAAAAAGAAGCAGATGTAGCAAAGTCCATTGAATGCTAAGATCTAAAAACTGGGAGGACTGAACGACAATAGAAACTGAACAACAGATAGTGAGAGACGGTTAGATGGAGATAGGCGCGTTCAAGAAATTACAATATATTAAAAGAATGTCGAAAATGACAGACTCTGAATACGCTCTTTGGCTGGGGTATACAAATTTAAATCAAAATCTGGTCTTTACCCCAAATGTATTTTGTATAGGTATTTATAAAACTTAACTATAACTTAAAATTATAACTCGAACTTCGATTACAATATATTAAAAAAAGAAATATTCGAAAATGACAGACTTTGAATGCCCTCCTTTCAACCTTTATCTGGTATTTTCACTAAATGCACTTTACGTAGCTATTTATAAAGCTTGACTAGAACTTAAAATTATAACTGAAACTTAAAAGTAAATACACAAACATACAAATAGTATATAATACATACACATGATTATCTTTAAGAGGAACTATATAAGTAGCTCTTCATGCGTTTGTCTATATGTCTTTAACAAACAAACACACACACAAGCACACCCCTGCCCTATGCTATGCATACCGTAGACATTCTGAAATGCATGTCTAATCTGCATTCCACAGAATCCATCATCGCAACATACATACTGTAATCGATCATTCAGTAGGTCGTGTTGTGATCGCAAGTCGTTTCGCTTCTCTAATTTTCTGCTTAACAGCATGAGTATTAATCGTGGTCGAGCCGGGGGTGTGGGGACAGGTGGGTTGGGGTCATTCAAGCTTCACTTGCCGCCAGCCCCCCGCCACTCTGTCCGCTGTCACATTTTTGGTTGTCATTCTATTTTCGTGCGCATCTCCCACTTATTCTGATTGGATTATTTGCCAGTGACAATCGCCAGCGAAAGTATTTCGTTTGTATTTCTGTTTTGGGTTCTGGCTTTCGGGGTTTGCCCCTCGTTTCGCTTTATGTTTTGCCTTTGCTCTTTTGCCGACTCTTCCTAGTCTATAAATGCTACGAGCGAGTGTCAATCAAGCGCTACGCTGACATCAACATTAACGTTAACGTCAACGGCAACTTCGACTGACACGGCCTGGGCCCGTGCCTGGGGCTCTGCCTCTGGCTGGCCGGCTGCTGTGGTTATCATTATCAATTATCATTATCAATTACTCAGTACTGCTTTTTTCTTTGCCTTTATCGATATAATGCTCGGCAGCTGTTTGTCAATTTCCGATGCAGACTCGTTTATTTTGACAAGACATTTGCCCGGACTTGTAGAACACGACGCATTTTCATCGCATTACGAGCAATCGAAAACCTAATTACATTTGTGTCACTCGAACTGTCTCGAATTGCTTATCTTGGCGCGTGTATATATATGTATATCAATTTTTTTGGTATTCCCCAAATTGTTTTACCACCTGACTTTGTCTTTTATTGTCGCCATTTGACGTTCTTTTTCCCTCTATCTCCATCTCTCACTCGCAGTTTAACAGACACTTTAGACATACTTTCAATTAGTTCAAGTACCTGGAGCTAAATGAGGCATTTAGTCTTTATGCGACAAAAACAACTCGCCTTTTCAGATCATAGGATAATGGCATAGCCGAGGTTTAATGTGTGCCAATTAGATTTGATTCTGATTCAGCTGAGAGGCTTACCCAATTTTACATTTTATTTACTTACTATAGCTACATAAAGATTACCCCGTCAAAACAGGTTCAATTTGTACCTCAATCTGACTTAATTCATTTATTTATTTATATAAAACGCGATAATCTGCCTTCATAATTAATTAGGAAAACTACGAAATTAGTCATCTAAGGGCCAACAAATATTGTTTTCTTTTCAAGTCTCGTTTTGCTCGTAATTGCTTACATATCTTTTTATTTGTATATATAGAATATTGTGTTTTTTTTTTTTTTTGTGAAAGAATGAGGATTCGTCATGAAGCATAACAAAAGTTTAAAGTCTCAATCAATCAAAAAACCATCTGAATCAAATATTTGAAGTCCTGTTCAAAATCATTTTGAAACCGGTTTTAAAGCAATTAAGAAAAATAAACATTGATTGGAATAATACGTAGAGCGAGATGCACAATAAACTTAATTGCCTGAGAATCACGGTACATAGTATAACAACTATTAATTATATTTTAATGGAAGAAGAATTTAAGAATTGCAGCCTCATAAACCATATGCACAATAGAATTTCCAGAAATAAACTGTTTTGTTTTTTTTTTATACTCAAATAACTTTAATAATAATGGCATGAAAACTTTATGATTTTTTTTAATATTCTTAGACCTACGCTAACATATGTCTAATGTCTATAATAAACTGAACGACGAGGATCCGGGTTCTAGTCCCAGGCTATTGTATTGTCTTAGCCAAAGAGCATTGCAACAAAAAAGTTTGATTAATAGTTTAGAACTTTATTTTATATTATTAATAATTAAAATAATATTCTTATAGTATGCTGAAATGCGCTAACATATATGATATCATGTTATATTATAATATGTCATATCTGTCATATCAAAGCTCATTGAAATATAATATTTGGATTCATAGTTTATAACTACAACTTATACCGTAAATAATAAAAATAATATTCTTATATGCTGAAACACACTGATATATATGATTTTATTTTATATCATATTATGCCATATCTTAGAAAAACGCATTTGAAATATAATATTTGGATTGATAGCTTACAACAAAAATTCTTATGTATATCATATTGTGTCGTATCATACTTCAGGGTATAAAGCAAATAAGAGTGCTCTACACAAAAGTGCCCGACTAGGGGATACCCCGAACTTCTCCTACCAATACTAAGTGTAGATCGTGCTAGGGGGAGGGACTATGAAATGAAAGGTACTTGATCTGCAGATACTATTCAAGAAGCTACATTTTAAATTTGTTGACTCTAGCTCTTTAAACCTAAGAGATTTGCTCAAAAAACCGGATTTAGCATTAGATTTTTATTGATCGCTTGGAAACGGGGCAAATAGACCCATACAGAGAGAGCTCTATTAGGACCTATGTTCACTTTACAAGTTTTTAGCTCTGAAGGGTTCTGGTGGGGTCGCGGCTGCTTCACCCTGTTACAAACTTTTCATAAAATCAAAATACCCTTTATACCCATTTTTAATGGGTTCAGGGTATAAAAACAACATTTATTTCGGCTGACTCTTATGAAAACTTGGCAACTACTTTTTGTTAGCATCCATTAAAAGTGACAGAAATTAAGCACGGCTAATTGACCTTGACAGTCACACACACGCACACTCACACACATATACATATGCACACACACTCACACGTATACACACACACACACACACACACACGCAACTCTAGCGACCCATAAAGTGCATTGCTGGCCGTTTTAATCTTCAACTTCCGTCAACGCTGCCGCTGCCACTGTCGCTGCCGCCCAAAGACAACTCAGTTCAAGCTTGGCTTAATTATAGCGTCTGCCTGTCTATTTGGACTAGAATGCCAGCGTGTGCACGTGTGTGAGTGTGTGACACACACACACATGGGTCTTTTTCAGATACACACACATGCACAAGATCATTATCATGCTTTGTTCGGCTCCTAAATCGTAGTTTTTTCGCGATTTGCTCGCGAATAAAATTTCTAAATTGCCTTTAATTGCGGCTTAGTTTTTTTTTCTTTTTTGTTTAGTTCGGCTAGCCAAATATTTTTGCCAGCGATTTGCATATAAATCAAATCTCTAGATCGCATTATCCAAAACGCAGAAACTTAACGAACCACTAGTCTAGTATTTCCGAAAAACTAAATAAATAAAAATTAATGAAAACAATACAATAATCAAACGTCCACACCCCCCATCACCGCTTTAAAAACTGATTTAATTTAGCTAAAATTAAGTCTAAGCAAAAGCAATTAAGCTTGATTGCAGTAATACTCTCTCTTTTTATTAAAAAAAAAAAAAAAAACAAAAGCTGAACTTGAAATATTTTCGCGATTTTGTCAAAAACGATATCTTTGAAATTAATAACATTCATCACACCGATTACTATGCAATTTTGTAATTACTCCAGTAATTTTCAGCGCTGTTCGGTTTCACATTGTTGCACTTTATCAGATATTCCCTCTTTTGTAGGAGAGTAGTATATAGATATAAATGAAATGCAAAAGTAATTTCATAGGGTGTAGATAAAAGAAAAAAGCCAATCAGCTACATTGGCATATACACGTATGATATGCAAAAATCAAGGGTATTCACATTCGTAAAACGAAAGAGCATAAGAATAAATTTTAATAACAACTTAAGACCGTAAAAACCGCATAGAAAGGTAATACTTGAGAGCGAGCAAAAGTGGCAAAAAAAGAGAGAATAAGAATGTGAAAGAGAGAGGCAGAAAAGAGTAAAGAGATCAAGAGTGTAATAAAACAAATCGATTGACATCAAATGTATTATAACACATCACTAAAAAATAACATAAATCTATTAAGCTTACTTCAACTCGTGAAAATCGCATAGAGAGGCGATAGCCAAAATAATTTAGTTAAATAAACGTCATTGCGTAGGTGTATATAATGTTAAAGATAATTGAAAACCTTATTTTATTTCGCAATCTCTAATCTGACTCTTCTATCAGGTAAATTCCATTCGCGTATATAAAACTCAATTGATTTGAGGTATAGAAAACATTAGAAACAACATTGAAACTATCATCAAAGAGTCTTATGCTTTGGTTCGGCTCGAAAGCAACTGAGTAATTAGCATGCATTACCAGATATAAGCATATGCTTGTAGTGCTGCGGTCTACAGTTACTTCTATAGGTCTCGTAGTGCCATCAATGTCATCCAACTTTTCAGAAACGTGCGTTGTACCCCAACAACAACAAAAGTTGGGGCAAAAGCGTAAGCATTTCCATTGAGGTCAATTGCTCAATTACAGCTAGACAAACATGTCGATGCACTATTTTGGGTCTGGGTATTGGCCGTATTGTGGCCTTAGCTGGGTCTCGCTAACCAGGAAGTGTCGTGATCTGGCATATTAACTAACTGTCGCTTAGACAATTGTACTTAAAGACAATGTGTCGATCGGCTAATCGAACAGACTTTATGGTTCTGCCAAGTGCGACGAATTTTATCGCGGTTTTTTCTAGATATTCTTACGATAATTTTGCATAATAAATTTGATTTAGTGGATTGCACGACAATTTCAAATCAGTTAAAAGATGTATATTAAAATTCAGCTTTTCTCGCATCTGGCATGTTTTGCCACTTAAAATATGGAAAGCTTCCACGGTGTATTTTGCAGAGCTTCACGATGAAAAATATATATACACGAAGTGTGCTTTTCTCTATTGTTGGGAATAAGTTTGTCAGCCTTAAAGCTATGTTTATTAAAAATAAACATGTTTTTTTGGGTTGTTTATTAAAATATTAATTTCCTGTAAGCTTATATAACTCTATAAATTAATATAAATCCATTAATCTAAATGTTGATTTGTAGAGATCTATAGAAAGAGCAATAGGTTCTGAGCCAAAATAAAAGCACAACCAATACTTGTTTTTTCAAAAATATCAAAATAAAGAACTTTTAGGTAGGAATTACAGCTTCAAAGCATATATAACTGTGGTCCGAATTACTAGATTTTTTTGACTATGTCTGGTTAAAGCCAAGCTTGGACGAAGTTCAAATTTAGCTACCAATTTGCCTTGGGCTTAAAGTCTTTTACTTAATTAATCGGTATATAGCATTTCTTGCAGGTTTCTAAGTAATATTTTACGATTTGTATAGATTTTTATGCCCCGTATACCCCATAGAGTTGATGCAGGAAATTCTGAGCTCGGACAGATTAACACAATAATGGACTTGCCGACGCAGTGATAGACAGTAAAAAAATATATATATAAATGAAAATTAACTTATTAGATTTGCCAGCGTGATGCGCTGCTGTGCGGCGTTGAGCGGCGTTGCGCGGCTTGCGCGGCGCAAACCGGCTGCTGTGAAAACAAGCTTTGCCAGTTAATAAAACAAATTCAATTTGCGGGAAATTTGCTGGAAATTTGCCGGGCCGTCTCTAATCATATTTTTACCCATTTCCGGCTGCTGACAAAACTTTTCACACACCCACCGAAACACACACACACACACAGACTCACATTCAGACACACTCACACATACACGACTACGGCGCTCTGAATTGTCCATTAAGTTATTGATTGCATGCCTATCTGTGAGATACATCGCGACGATACGCAGATATAAAGGCATATTCACATATAAGGTTGGCTTAGGGGGTGTATCGGTGGGCAGGGGGTATACGGGAGGTGGGGGTGTGTACATTGGGGGCGGCAAAGCCGTGTGCGGCATACCACACATCATATAAATTAAGCTGTGCTTTAGCTCAGCTCTAAATTGAAAATAATTAAATACAATTAGTTGGAAAAAAACAGTAAAAAAAAAATAGAAAATAAAGCGACTTTAGGTTTTATTTATGCGCAATTCATTGATAAAATAAAGAGCTAAATATAGTTGCACACACACACACACACACTTGGAGAGCTGCGTGTGTGTGTGTGTGACTTTGAATAGACAATGTTTTATTTATGGGGACTTAAACAGTCTAAAATTGCGGCAGTTCCAACAAGCGACGTGTGCGGCGACTCCGTAAACAAAACAGAAAATGGGAACAGATCGCTTTGATAAATTAGACACTAATTTGGCAATCAAAATAACAGGAAAAAAAACTTCCCCAACAAAATAAAATATATAAAAAAAAATGTAAATTAATCAAAAAGCACGCAACAAAAGAAGACTAAAATCAAAAATCATCACGCAAAAATATAAAAACAAAATATCATCACAGAAAAAAAAATCAACAAAAAACCAACTTAAAAATCAGCACATATATCATTAATCAAGTCAATGACACAAAAGAGCAAAAAAAAAGGTACATAAATAAATATGTAGGTAAATAAATAAAAACCAGAAACCAGAAAAAAAAAATATGCAAATAGCATAAGTGTTATGAACGTGAACAATTTGTAGTACGTTAGTTTGTAGGATGTCGCTGGCACGCAACACACAAACAACAAAGTATGAACAACAATACAATCAAACAAGCACACACACACACACACACACACACACACACATGGAGAGAGTAATTGTCAGTGAGAGCGTGAGCGAAAGAGAGAGTGCGATGCACATACGAGAGCCCAAACAAATTTCACGTCAAACGCGAATTTGATTTAATTTACATGTCTTTAATGAAATTAGTAGTAAAAGCCACACAGACACACACACACACAGTCGCATACGCACACACACACACACAACCGGTAACGGGAAACTCACTTTAGGCAAGTTATATTTCAATTTCTTAATACACGCTTGCAGCCAGGATGTGATATTTAGGCACGTTTTTTTTTTCTATTTGTAACTGTGGCGATTCTACAGCAGCAACAACATGGCAAACGTTTGCAACTGTCTATTGTCTATTGTTGTTGTTGTTGTTTATTTTTTTTTTTTAAACAGGGCTTGGTTAACGAGCTTTGCTTTATGCCTAAACCAGCGACGTTGAGCTGAACTCAGCGACTAAAATTTGTATTGAATTTAATGAGTGCCGTCGACTCGCCACACGGTAAACTTTGCTGGCGGCGACGTCGGCGTCAGCGTCGCTGCTGGCAGCAGCGCGTGCGGGCGGCATGCGACGCGTCGATCGCCCAGATCCCAGCTTGTGCTTGGGCGACGCCAACGCCAACGTCGACGCCGTCGTATATTGCTGTGCGACATCTGATAAGCGACAGCGATGGCTTCTGCGCTGCTGCCACAGTGTCAAAAATCCCAAAAGAAAAAAGAATTTGAAAATATAATAAAAAGTCATATTAATGTGTATATCCATACTTACACAAATGTACATATGTATGTATACATATATATTACATAAAAATATTCAACTGCACAAAAAAGCGAGTCGTAAACTTCACATCGTCTGCAATTTCACTGACTCTCTCTTGCAAAAAGATTTTTACCGAATTAAACAGTGTGCCCGACTGGCAAATATCCTAGTATTCGAGAGCTTTAGTGTTGGAAAATGTTGTAAGCAGTGAGATCCGAGTGATCCTCGATTCAATTACTTAGAAGTGGGTTAGGACAAAGAATGTAATTATGCACAAAATATATAAAAAAAAGTTTTTGAGAAGAGATATAAAATGTATATTGATAAATATATATCCCATATGTATTGTCTTTTGTACATCATTTTGATATCTGCGGCTAGATGTTGCAAGCCTGCTGCAGGTAATTACCCTCTGAAAACAATATTTTGTATCGATATCTTTATTAATCGAATGCCGTCGCAACCGTTGCTTAATTTTATAATACCCTATGTACTCAGTTTATTGACACAGCGTACGAGATACGCAGATACTTACCGCCTCTATGTACAAATAGTGTGTGAACAATTGTGAATTGTTGCCTTTAGATATTAATTGTGAATACGTCAATGCTGCTATTGAAGTTTTCAATTATTTTCGCCTTGTCACTTTTGGTAACTTTTGCTTACGAACGACATTCACGTCGTTAGCACATTTTGGCTCTAATATGAACGAGGCTAAAAGCCACCGACGGAAGTGGTGTCGGGGGAGGGGCGGGGATTTCAGCACTGCAATCTGAAGTGTCACGGCTAGAGCCACCTTGTTATCGAGTGGCTCAAAACGTAGTGCAGCTAGTTGCTTAGTAACTAGTACAAGCCGCTATTTGATCTGGTCCCATGAGTTCCAGCCAGGTTTGATTAGCATACGATTCCGAAGAAGCAGCAAATGTAACCTAAAAAAAGTATATTTAAAAAATCAATAAATTAGCATTAATAATTCAAATTCGATCTAATCGATCGAGGGAACCCCTAAGATGTCAATTTGTGCATGTGTGTGTGTGTGTGCCCTTCGGCAATTCGTGCACAATTTTCAAGTACCTAATGCACCCGCAGCTTTCATCCCCCTCCCCCTCTCGTGCTTATCACGACCCACCTGTCTGCTGGCCAATTGTTGTTGCTGCTACCTCAATCAAATGTTTATTTTTTTTCAATTTTTTTAAACGAAGTCTTAATTATCGCACTTGTTCTGTTGTTGTTTTGATGATGGCAGTCCACGGCCCATGTGCCACGCCCATTTGCCCCTGACTTACAAAGCCGCAGTGCCGCAAAGACCGCAGCTCTACGGCGTCCGTTGACTGATGCCAAAGCGAACAGCGTCGCTGAGCTGTAACGCTGTGGACACCCCCTAACCCCACCACCCACTGGCCCAGCCCCTTCGCCCTGTGCAGTCGCAGCCGCAGCCGCTGTTGCAGCTCGCTTGATAAGTATCAATAATAATAATAATAATAATAATAATGATAATGCTTATTATGATTTTCGCATAAAAAAATGCATGTATATGCAGTTTTTAAGCATTTGGTAATTCGATGCAAGGCAAAAAGCAAATACAAATAGAAAAACGACATAATGAGGAGGTATCTAGGTAGTCTTGTGCTCTAAATACCCTATAGATCTCTTCGATTGTTATAGTCATTTTTATAATTATTATTACTATCATTATGCACAGCTATTTCAGAGAACCTTTCAGTTCTTTCAACAACAGACCGTGCTGCCGACTCTTCTTCCCAGTCTAAAGCCAGAACCACTTGAGAATTATAATTTGTTTAGCTACTCCAGAGTATTTATTACACACCCAATGAACTAGGCGACTTATTCTTCTATGTGCAATAAAATAGGCATACCCTTCGCAAAGATTATAATTAATGTGCATCATGTTTGGTCGCTTGGAACGCGCTGCAGTTGCTGCCGCTGCCGCTGCCGCCGCCGCTGCTGTTGATTAAATTCCAATTGTAATTATGCGACTAAAACAAAGACAACAATCCAAGTCGCACCATAATCTGCCAACCAAACCCCTCTCCCCCGCCATACCTTATTGCCGCCGCACCCCCCCTATATACTCAACTAGGCAGCCGTTTTGAAGCGCTTTGTTTACCCGCCTGCAGTTATTATTATTATTATTTTATTTCTTCTTTTTTTTGTTCAGTATGTAAATTCACGCTGACAGTTTTGCACAGCATAGTCAGTGGAAACTTTAGACCAGCAGCAGCAGTAGCAGCAGCAACAGTTGTTGGAAACTATCAAACATGGGAGCTGCTGGAGGGAAAGGGGGCCTGCAGTTAGGAGCTCACATGACTCGCTCATTCGTATGTCAATAAATCAAAGTTATCAAGACAAACTTTCACTTGACAAACGCTTCCATCGCAGCTCGAGGGTACTCGTTCTTGAAGTTTCTCTCGAACAAAAATCCAACAAGAATGCATTTGGCGAAGGAGCTTAACTAGAAGATACCCTGTGTTGTACATAAACGTGTTTTACAAAGAGACGTATTTCGACATTTATTGTTTGAGTGCATTAAAAGTATTTGAAAACCTGATAGCCACTTGTATCTACTATATTTGCTCCGTCTGGCGTCTACACGAGGTTCGGAGCATCAATTTATTACTTAACAGACAGGATCTTTTAAATAAACCAGCTGCCAGAAAAGCAGCAAAGCTTAATGCCGAACCAAAGCATATTCTTTCTTTGGCCCCAACCACTTGACTTTTCTAACCATATTTGGTAGATTCCAGTGTTGGGTAGCGATTAACTCAACTCTGAACCGAAACACAAACCGTTTTTATAACACTTTTTATACCCTGAACCTATTAAAAATGGGTATAAGGGTATATTGTATTTGTGCAAAATACAAATGTATGTAAAAGGCAGAAGGAAGTATCTCCGGCCACATAAAGTATATATATTCTTGATCAGCACCAATAGCCGAATCGATCTAGCCATGTCCGTCTGTCTGTCTGTCCGTCCGTCCGTATGTATGAACGGAAGGATCTCAGAACCTATAAGAGCTAGAGGCTTGAAATTTAAGATGTAGGTGCTGCTAGTGCCCGCACAGATCGAGCTTGTTTCCGATAATCGATAACTTACTCCGTTTCCAAGCAATCGATAAAAATCGATATCGATATCCTGTTTTTTGGGCAATTTCGGTAAATAATAAGAGCTAGAGTCACCAAACTTGACATTAAGCTTCTAAAATAGAAAATATATATACATTTGATGTTGAAAGAAGAGGGTTCAGGGTATCCCCTAGTCGGGCTCCCGACTAGAACCTCGTACTTGTTTTTTTTTTTGACAATAATAAATGATGACTGGTGAATCAAATATTTTAGTAATTTCATTTATCTATTTAAATCGCATCTAATCGCGTTTGTATATAATTTAAAAAAATTATTTTTTAAGTATTTAATTTGCTTGGCAATTTTCGCGCATATCTGTGCTTGAAGTGTTTTCGCTGTCAGGGCTGCATTTTGTCGCAATCGCCAGGTGTGGATGCTACCAATGGGCCAATTGATTAATTGGACGCGCAAATTGACATCATTTCATGGCTTTTTGCATATTATTATTATTTTTCAATAATTATTGGTCGCTGCTTATTAGCAATCAACAAGCAATTACAAAACGCAGACAAATTGGGACTTAATGGGTTGGAGATGTTGCCGGCGTTAGGAGTGGAGGCTTAAGCTGAGAAGTGCGTCACTGGATTTTGCGTGTAGTTGGCGATAAAGCCAAGCCCAAAGCCCAGAGGTGAATGCGCCATTAAGTACCAGCCAGGTGTCAAAACCTTGCCCATAACGTTTGTAAATTAACAACCAACAACAACAATAACATTAGCAACAAGAACAATTGAATTGAGGCAAAGATTTAACAAGTCGTAACTAATTTCGACCAGTTCAATGCTGGCCAAGTTTCTGGCTGCTGCACTTACCGTTTTCTCACCAGCTGCGTGCTTGTGGGTGTCTTGGCCAAAAGCTTCGCTAAACAATGCTGTTTGGGCTCAAATAAACAAGTGAGCCCAAGCGCAAAGTGCCGCATATTGGATACCCTTTCAATACAGTAATTTGATCTGGGAAAAAACTTTTAATTTCGGACTTAAACTATGCATACTTTAATACTTTAATACAAATGATATTGTATATGTATGAATATGTATGTATAATGATAAATATTATGTCTATTGACATGTATAATGTATCTTTATCTACAACTATGTATATATATATATATATATATATATTTATTTATACTACATCCATTCCAGATACGCTTGAGAAAGAGTTTGAACTGAGATACAGTCCTCAGTAAAGCATACTCATAGAATATCGTTTAGGCAACTTTTCAATAATCTCTGCCATGTCCCAGACATTCGTAGGGTATGGAGTCAGGTGTAGCTCGATTCGGAAGCTACTGCTGGCCAAAGCTATGAAAATGTTATGGTGTTGAAAATAAAATTTGCATACCCTACTGCACACCTTCATAATTGTAGGGTATATTCGGCGCAAATACTGCAGCTGAAAGCTTCTGTCGGCCATTGGATATTGAAGGTCTGCCAAGTCATTAACAGTAATACTCACTTGTTATTATACAACACAGTTGTATTTAAAGACGGGTATATATAATTGAATTTGTATCTGTTACCAAGAATGGAATATGGCAAAACACGTTCGTTTCGTTTAAACAAGCCCAACGACACTTGGTAAATAAATGAAATTTGATTCCCAACGCTTGCTAATAGCTGATTTAAGAGCCTTGAATGATTTATATTTCAGAATGAAATTGTATCTGTATCTGTATCTGTATCTGTATCTGTATCTGTATCTGTATCTGTATCTGTATCTGTATCTGTATCTGTATCTGTATCTGTATCTGTATCTGTATCTGTATCTGTATCTGTATCTGTATCTGTATCTGTATCTGTATCTGTATCTGTATCTGTATCTGTATCTGTATCTGTATCTGTATCTGTATCTGTATCTGTATCTGTATCTGTATCTGTATCTGTATCTGTATCTGTATCTGTATCTGTATCTGTATCTGTATCTGTATCTGTATCTGTATCTGTATCTGTATCTGTATCTGTATCTGTATCTGTATCTGTATCTGTATCTGTATCTGTATCTGTATCTGTATCTGTATCTGTATCTGTATCTGTATCTGTATCTGTATCTGTATCTGTATCTGTATCTGTATCTGTATCTGTATCTGTATCTGTATCTGTATCTGTATCTGTACTGTATCTGTATCTGTATCTGTATCTGTATCTGTATCTGTATCTGTATCTGTATCTGTATCTGTATCTGTATCTGTATCTGTATCTGTATCTGTATCTGTATCTGTATCTGTATCTGTATCTGTATCTGTATCTGTATCTGTATCTGTATCTGTATCTGTATCTGTATCTGTATCTGTATCTGTATCTGTGGGTGTATCTGTAACCGTATCTCTAGGAAACAAAACTCATACATTTTGGGGCCTCCGATGGAGCAATACAAACCACTTGCTTATTGCTTATTCGCAGCGTGGGCCCCAGGCTTTGGTCTCTGCCAGTCTAATTATCGTGCATTCGCTTTATGTCTGCAGCACTTATTTTCCAGGAACACGCTGCCACGCCCTTTTTGATTATAAGCTTTCAGCTGCCTGCCGTGCAGTTCCAACAAGTTGATTGCAAAACCGCAAAATTTACAGCAACAGGTCGGCGAAATGATGCAATGGACCAGGCTGGTGGCAAACACTTGCTGTGCCAGGCTTTGAGGTTTTGCTTACACACGCACACACACACACACACATATATACTTACGCACACAGCAGCCATTGGGAATTGTGGGCATTCAGTTGTAAAAGTGCTGCTCAATCAATCGATTTCAAAACTTTGGGCCATAAATAAAGTTGTTGTTCGTGCATTTCAGCTTGTGATCAGTCCAGTTGATTGGATGGACTGATTGATGCCGCAACGAGGCATCAAGTTTTAAGGTGCCCTTCAGCTACACCTTCGCATCTGGACTTGGCGTGTCAACTGCGCCCCTGGGACACGAGTTTTATGTGTGCTACTTAACCAAATACTTATATATTATGTTATGTACATGTATATATGTCCGTGTGTGCATGCGTGCATGTGTGTGTATGTGTGCATTTATCCACATATTTATTATCTTCTATGGCTTCAAGTTGCATGCGTTCACTCAATTTAACTCGCAACTGGACAGCGTTGAGTGTGGCCCCAGGGATTGCGATGGGCGGGAAGAGACCTGCTTAGTTTTTGACCCATTCTCGATAAGAGCCGGAATGTGTTATTGTTACTGCTACTGCCACTGATACAGTTGCTATAGCCAAGATGTTGTTGTTGTTGCTGGCCAGCATATGCCAAGTGCTTGGCCCGGCCCGTGGCTAAGCCTTTGTTTGCTTGGGCTGCCAAGATGCTGCGGGGGCTTATTATTTTCTTTCTTGGCATGTTTGGTTTCCTTTTTTTTATGACTTTATCAACGTTTATGGCCAATGAGTGCTGGATGCGTTGGGGTGGCGGCGCACTGTGGGCGTGGATGTGGCAAAAACGCCTCCCCTAGGATTTGCTTAGCTACAAGGTGGATGCCAACTGCTGCTGAGGCGGCTGCTGCGGCTTTGTTATTGCATCATTATAACTTGCTTAACACATAAGCACACATGATGTACATGTGTGTGTGCGAGCGTGAGTGGTGCTGGCACTGACGCGCCAGCGCCACTTTAAAGTGCCCTGAACTTGATTAATGAATGACGACGCTGAAAAGTATGCTACGGCATGCAGAACACACACACACGCACACTCGACATGTCAACGACACGTAGGAGTCGCTGAGCTGTTTGGATGTCGCATGATGTAACATAACAAAAATAAGCTTAAAAGTTGCAGTTTGCAATTAACGACTGTAAAATACTCTGTTCCGGGTCTGGGACAGAAAGCGCAAGCGGGCGTGGCAGGTATATATTTTGGGCATAGCTTGCAGCAAATCTTAAGCTACGGACTCAAAAGATTTAATTCGAATACAAGAAGCTATAGGTACAATATCTACTCAACATTGGGATATTTGCTATTTGTGGGCGCCAAGATAGGCGTGGCACAACACTTAACAAGTCGCTTCAAAAGTGTCGCGGACAAAACCCATTTACTCCACTTCATGCTAAGAACAGAGTGTGCGAGCGCAGAGAGAAAAAATGGTTGTCGCACAAATTGAAATTGGCTCACAACTTGGCAGCTAATTTAATAGCGAGAAGTAGCTGAAGAAGAAGACGAGGATGCAGAAGGGATAACTGCTGCTGCTGCTTGCCACAGACATAAACAGCTGCATTCATTAGCAGATAGTATCTTTATGTTCTTAAGCCAGCTCCGGGAAAGAATTCAATTTTCTGAATTTGTCGCAGCCCTCAGCTTAAAAACTTTATCTCAACTTGCACTTTCGACCTGGTCCGCTGCTTCTGCTGCTATCACTAGGAGTATAAGTTGCTTTCCAATTTGTTAACTGCTTTCCTGGCCGCAGTCCTCTCTCTCGCTCACTCTCTCTCTCTTTCTCTCTCTCTCTTTCTCTCTCTCTCTCTCTCTTTACCTCTGCGTCTCTCCCGCTGCCAACCAAACTTGAGCCACAAAAGTTTTGCATGTCCGTTTATAAATTGCCTTATGATTGCCTTTCGATAAACTTTGCTCAAGTGAAATGCTAATACATCGTCGACTTTAAACGCTTTTTGGCACACGCAGCGAGCTGGCGAAAGAGAGAGAGAGAGAGAGCGAGAGCGAGAGAGGGAGAGACCTGTAAAGTACCGCCTGGCTCGTATTCGTATCTTGTGCAAAAGTTGGCGCCGCTTTTGCTTCCTGCCAGCAACAATTTTTATGGCTTCCTGCGCAGCGCTTAAATAGATACTCGCACCAGCACATACCTTGCCGATAATTTAAATTGTGGCTCCTACACCAGCCTACTGCATCTGCTACTGCTACTGCTGCTGTTGGTTCTACTGCTGTTTCTTTTCCTGGGCCGCTGCTTTCTGTAATTTGCTGTAATTGAATTTTAACGATTTGCAGCATACAAATTTCCTTGAATTTCAGTTTTTAACATTACTCAAAAATATAATGTAAAAAATATTAAAAAAATAAATAAGGAAATTTGTCTTCAGTGCATCAAAGCTGCCAAATACCCTAAGAAATATATTTCGATCCTACTTATTATACCCATGGCAGCTACATAACACAAAAGTCCGATGTTGCAAGGCCTTTGGCTGAAGTCTAAGGCATATTTAAGCTCGCCATTTGAGAGTTTTCTCGCAACATTTCAAAAGAAACATAATGTATCACACACATACAATCTAACTGACTCCGAAATACGATAGCTCTTGTGTTGGAAATTAGTTAATGTAGAAACAAAGTCTGTTGGCGTAGATCGATCGCTATGTATATAAATCTGACTTACTGACTAGTTGATGATCAGTTCAACCCTTGAGAGCTGGGAAACTGCACTTTAATAAGATTATGTGTTAGCTAAGGCGTAGTGTTGG
Organism: Drosophila novamexicana; assembly: GCF_003285875.2. Classification (NCBI taxonomy): domain Eukaryota; kingdom Metazoa; phylum Arthropoda; class Insecta; order Diptera; family Drosophilidae; genus Drosophila; species Drosophila novamexicana. The sequence goes on from NW_020824841.1 coordinate 324,781, forward strand.
ACAACTCAAAAAATTCCACCAGCAAGTGTGGGTAAATTGTGAAAAGCCTTACATCAAACATTATTGTTTTTATTTCGACTTCAGCTACATGCTCATTTTTAGAGATCTATTTTGAAATATATATTTTTGAGATATGTTGCACAAATTGTGGGGGTGTTGTGCACCCTCATGCGATTGATTTCAATTGCATTTTTGAAAGATCTATGAAGAGGGACAAACAGTACTTGGGTAGCACACGTAAATTTTATTTTAACCAAGAGCAGTTAATGTGCGTAAAAATAAGAAAAACAATTGAGCCGGGTTATATCTCCCCGCTATATGTAAAAACTATCTAAAGTCAGATCTATCGCCTTCGATGCGTTACATATTGTCTTACAAAATGATAAAACGCACTGCTAGGGTATAGAAATCATTTTCTTGCAGGCCCGACTCCGTCAACTGATTTTGCATGCTCGCTGATTGCCCATTGGCTGCTCAAATTGCGCATACGCAGCGTTGGTCAGCTCATTAAAATTCAATGCTAGAAACCGTAGGAAGAACCCACAGCAAACCTATCAGCGGCCATCAGGCAACATCAAGCAGAGCCTGATGGGCAGGTGGGTGGGTGGTGCTCCAGTTACGGTTCCAAAGACGAAGCTCATTTTCGATTTGCGCAACAAATGAAGTGAGAAATTATTATTATTATTTTTATTATTATTATTTCCAATGCTGGCAACTAAAAAAAAAAGATGCTAGCATAAGCAAATGTGTGTGGCCCTTCCACAGGCACAGACCCACACCCAGCCCAGGACGTCGTCTTGGATGGCGCCTGCCATTACCCGTGGGCGCATCACGTATTCACAAGGCAAACAAACTCCGGCGCACGCATAAATAAACAGACGAACGGGCGCGGAGGGGGTTGGTTGGCGGGGAAATATGAAAAAATATGAAAACAAAAAGGAAACGCTGAGTACATTTTTGGTAAGCGCTTTCGCCCGTCAGTCACATCATTAAAATCGAGCTCGTTGGCCGTCGCCACCTAATTCCAATCCTTGCCGCAAGTTGTGGATGTGCCGCAGCGCGTGGCAGGCTGCTTTATGGCAGAGCGACGGAGAGGGGCGGGGGGCCCTGCCAACAGACACAAGCGCACTGAGGACAACAACACAATTCTCTGGAGGCATTCATCAATATGCCAAACATGTTTTCTTATCATCAAATGGAAAATGCTTCATTTTCACGTACGAAAGGCTGAAGCCAGTGCCGAAGCTGAAGCTGAAGCTGGAAATAGACAGGCAGGGCTCATGGGGGTCTGCAGGCAACTGTAGCTGGGAATAACAGAGCGCGATATCAGTTAGCTAGTCGAGCTGAGAACTTTTCCAGGTGAGTTTCGCCAGCTAACTGGGCTGAAGACAGCTGCCAATCGCTGGCTCTGTGGTTCAACCACACAAACTATAGCTGCCAGCTGGAGTTGGGCGCTGGAGACGTCGCGGAGCATATAAATTGATTACCAAAACATTTCACGACAAATTCGGCATGTAACAACAATGACAGAGCACAACTGAAGGCGTGACGCGGTCTGTTAGTGTATGCGTGTGCGTCTGTGTGTGTGTGGTAGGGGCTGGGGAGAAGCGGTGGGTTGTTTTGGCTTGGGGCTGCGAGCTGGGACTGTTGCTGGCGCGCGGTTATCGCAGCGATTGCAATAGACAACAGTTGCCAACAGCAATACCCATACGCATGTTGGCATCAAAATCAAAGAGCCCGTCGACGGGATGCGAGGGAAACAGTCTCCGCGCAAAAGCAATGCACCGAATGCCCGCAGGCAAGCAAATGAAGCAACAAGCTGATGTCTGGCATAAATACATACATGCATGCATTGAAAGCACCCCATTGTGAAATTTAACATGGACGCAGAAAAGAATGCAGCACATTTTGCAATTTTTGCGGGCACGCGAGAAGTTAATCACAGCGTGAAATATTTTGGATTTGTATTCACTAGATTTGAGCCATCATACCAAATTTGGTAACTATAGTTCACATAAATTATCGAACTTGATCTCTGAGAGGATGACTCGGCTCGGCTGTTGATTCTGATCAAGAATATCAATGCCTTTTAGTTTCAAAAAATAATACTGCTGCTTGTTAAATGAATTCATTGATACCCTTGTAGAAGGTGTTGTAACTTTTTTATGATCCCAAAAGATACATATTCTAGATCAGCACCAACAGCCGAGTTGATAAAGCCATGTCCGTCCGTTCTGGTATACGGATGCAAAGTTGCGTCTTACGAAAATCAGGGTGTTTCAAGTAAAAACGCTCCGATGTCTATCTGAAAGCTTCCGAATTGGAAAAAGACCTAGGAGTGCCGAAAGTCGGGGACGTTACAAATATACAAGCTGCAAATTACATAGCTCGACTGGGAAACCATCCCTCTCGTCTGGCTAGGCGTCTTCTAAAAAGGCGTAGAATTAGAGGAGTCCGTACGCGAAGGAGATTGCGTAGATCTCACCCAATCGATCTCCCAGACCGATTTTTATAGTTGACACTGTAAATTTGTATATAAGACTTACCAGTAGAATAAGTAGATTGTAAATATTCATACAAATTTAATTTAAGTTGTTCCAGATATTAACAGAAAAATTAAAATAAAGCTAAACTTAATAATACAATAGCAGAAAAATTAAAATAGAGCAAACAAAAAAAGAAAAAAATTTACGCTAAAATACTCTGTTTTGCAAGATATTTTAATTAAACTAAGCTTTAACGAGCTTCACTATTAGCACATATCTGCAAAACCGCAAGGTTTTTAAAATGTCGTATCGGTCACAAAAAACCTTATTTTCCATGACCTGTTGCAAAGTATGCTGTAGTTATATTTGGAATATCTTACATAATTTCCAAAGGTATATAATCTTTGTATCGAAGCCCCTTCAGAGTCAATCGGATTACAATTTTAAAGACTTGCCATCGTTGCACAACTTAATTCATTTTATACGCTGATCCTGTCCAGCTCAGAATGAAACACTGGCACATAAAAGTATGCATCATTTTCGGGCCAAACAAATATAAATGTGTAAAACGCTGCCAGCATGATCTGGGAGATTGATTGGGTGGGACCTTCGCAATCTCCTCCGCGTTCGGACACCTCCAATTTTACACCTTTTTAGAACGCGCCTAGCCAGCGGATTGGAGTGGTTTCCCAGTCGTACTATGTAATTTGCAGCCTGGCTGCCAGCACGAGTTGAATAATTCAGTTACAACTATGTTTATATTTATTTTAAGTTATCTCTGTGAGTTATCTCAGCGCCATTCAAAAGCAATAATTGCTTTTAAGCGTAAAGTTGAAGCTCATTCAAAAATGTGATCTAAGAATCTCTACTATCATACTGTAGACGGGCTTCGCGAAAGATAAGAACTCAAATATTTTTGCTTCTTACGAACGCAATGTTTTTCTTTTTATTTTGACAAATTAATTGTATTGATTGCACAACTTTAAAATATCCTGTATCCCGTTGATAATTCCCCAGCATATGTTTCCCTAGCACTCATATTCATATTGTACTGGGAGAGCCCGGGTTCAGGTCATAATTGCCCTATTCATTTCTGCAAAACATTTCAAATACATATTAGCTTAAAATATTGACAATACCAAAACTTTCAAACTTGGAAGTGGATTTCGCGAATGATGCGAAACTTGTTCAATAAATGTTCACAGATATCTTTGAAAATGCGTGTGCAGCCTATAGAAGTATATGCGAAAAATAGAATGCAATCGTTTTCCATCAATATTCCACATTTGCGGGGGGAATTCGCCAAAAACAGTCAATCAAACATTCAATTATAAATAAGCTTGTACATTTCAAAGTGCCATCAAAGTCTGTGAGGCTAGCAGGCGTAGATGAAAGTCTCATAGAGAGGCGAACTTTAATCAAATTCGCTGATTTAATCTTTATGGAAGGAAATGTGTGCATGTTAAATAAAAGTTGATTTCTTTAACCAATATAGTCATAAGAAAAAGCAGTAGAAAGGCAGATATATAATGGACTCGTTTACCATCCGTAATAGATATCGAAATACTACAGTAAGTTTGAACTTCGTTGTGCGGCTATCTTATTATGTTGCTCAGTTAAGTAAAAGGATTTACTTTAAGCCGCATAGCTGTTTACTGTTGCTCGATAAGCAAAGCAATATTTCCGAATTCCAATTAGAAGTACCCATATTCTTTTATATGCATTAAGTTTATTTCCTAACAATGTTACGTGAGCCTCAGTAGTTCAGGTTGTTGACATCGTAGACTTCCTGGGTGCTGCACAGGAACTTGTAGCTGGGATTGACGCCCGTGGTGCACTTGCTGGCCGGGACCGTGCACGAGTTGTACATCTTGACGCCAATCACATTGGTGGCGGCATAGTTGCAGGCCATGAGGAAGGCCTTGTAGGACTGACCCGAAACCGAATAGATGGATGCGGCGCAGCCAACGTGCGTATTGCGATCGGCGACCATAACGGTGAAATGGCCAATAGTTGGTCCGTTGTAGTTGGAGGGGTAAGCATCGATTTGGGACTGCTGGGTGTCGGATACCTCGTTGTACCACATGGTCACGGAGCTGATAGAATTGGCCGTTGCGTTCAGCGGATTGAAATAGCCGATCCATGCCAGATTCTGGCCGGACCATTTGAAGTCGTCCGTATTGTGGCAGCCATCGTGACTCATCTGGCAGCTCTTGACGTTCAGGGACGCCAGATAGGCCAGCTCGTCGCTCCACTGCATGGTGGCCATGCGGCAGGCGGGCGACAGCTTGCTATCCCCGCCGCCGGCAATGAAATTGCGGTATTCATTGTGCTTGGCCACAATCGCGTTCTGATCGGACGTCGTCAGATCCACCAAGGCCCTATCGCTGGGGCATGCCGATCCCCAATCCTGTAATGAAAAAAGAGTACGTTAGCTAGTCATAGATAGACCGCTCCTTGCGATTGCCCCTCACCCCACTGTTGTTGCAGCCAATGTTCTGGGTGCTGCCACAGCTCGTTTGGCAGTAGTCCGTGCCACTGGCGATGCCCAGCAGTAGGGCTACAGCTGTTATGGATAGTACGTTGCGCATTTCGATAGCCTGGCTCGATTGTTGCCAGCTGTGGCTGCGGCTCTTGCTTTTATACCCACTGTGCTGGCTGCGGGCCCCTTTATCTAGCGGGCGTAACAATTGATCAAATATTTATTTCAAAGTTGGCTCAGTTCTCACAATGATACGCAAACGTTTATTTCCGAATGGAGCCCAACAATAAAAGACGTCACCAGTAGCTAAAGATAAAGCACTCTGATAACTCACCGAATCCACAGCCGAGAATGTCCAGAAGAAGTGGAAATTTCAATGCCTAGCCAAAGCTCAATGCTATAAGACGCGACGGAGAGATGGCAGGCAACAAGAGATAATGTTTAAACGCAAGGGAGAAAGGGGGAGACACGTGCGTTGACCATATTTACTTGTCCAACACAAACAGGAACAGCAAATTAGCTAACCGTACTTAAACAAAAGTATTAAAACAAATTAACACACACACACACTATTCAAGTTCTATATGTCGTGACAATTCTACCTTGGGCTGACAGCGATCTTTGGTGTTTACTGTACATATCAGTTAAAGAACAATAGTACGGGGTCGATTTATGTGAGAGCGAGGATAGAGAGAGAGAGAGAGAGATACAGAGAGGAAGAGAGAGAAATAGGACGAAAGAGCTAGAAAGTAAGGAAGAGGTATTCGCAATGGGCCCATTTTTAAAGGCTACTATACAAATACATACAACATGCATAGACACACATCAATACAAACATAAAATTTCTATCATTTTTCTTAAAGTAATCCTTCCTGAATATAATCAGAGCATGAAAGCCCGCAATCCTTGCGGGAACTCTCGAAGTACGCATATTAATGCAATATTTAAAATATTTTAATGTGCAACGTTTGGCATAAGAGTGCATCCAAATAGAGTTTTGCTGGGAACACGTATTTTAGTTTTTATTTTTATTTATTTATTTATTAATGCTCGACAAAACGAGTGTCTTCCTTAGTATTCAATACACCACAATATGAACATTAAATGCTAAAAGTCCAATTAGAATGCACGCCCAGCTACGCCCCTTTTCATAGCTACTTTTGTCAGTGACGCTATTAGAGCCCACGGCTAAAAAAGAGGGTGTTAGAAGAGAATACAGTGTTCTTAAGTAAAAATCGAAATTAATCTTAATTTAATGATAATAAACAGGAAAAAGGAAGAAAGAAGTTATTGATAAAGTAAAGAAATGTTTACTAGATATATAGAGTGTTAAGTATATAGGATAAAGAGATAGTGATGGGAAGTCACCGAGCCAGTGGGTGAAAATTAAAAGTCTGTCTGTCTATAAGCTTAGAAAATAGAGAAATTTTTAAATATTTATCTTTATTACATAAAAGAGTTCCCGGTCCAACAGTGACGAAGGCATAGCCCAAGCCCTAAAAGCCACGAAGCTGTAATTTTTACTTAAACTTTCTTTTGGGTTGAAAGTGTGCATCAAGTCGGATTTTCTTGTTTAATTCGACTCCCAAATGTGGAAAAACGCTAGTCAAATTTTTCATGAAAATTATCGCAAATCATGACCAGGTGTCTGAGCGTTGACTAATATGCGAGCACTCGCTTATTTAAATTCGCCAACAATTGTCAATTCATAAATGTTGATTTAGTAGCGGAGTTGGCTGAGCATCAACACAGTTGGTACAAGTTGGCCCACGAGTAGATGGAATAGATAGAAGACAGAATACTTGTTAATTTAAATTAGAAAACATGTGTTGAATTAACTAAAACAGACCTTTTTTTGTCTTGTGCATCAGAGGCGAGACAATTTCTATGAAGCCCAATTAATATGAGCAACGAGTTCAATAACAAGTTTCTTAGCTCGCGTTTACTTTGTTGGTTGATTGGATCTGAGTAAGCCCGGCAAGATCTCAGAGCACATGACAGTCTTGGTGTTTACAATTCCGTTTGTAATGGATTTTTATTGGCTTGTGTGTGGCACGGACGTATGGTGAATGGCCATTAAACGGTTTCTATATATTCTTGGTACCGTTTGCATTGTCAACATTAATGGTGGTCTTCTTCTATATATACATATATATAACTCATAAGAGCAAGTGCTTGCCTAGCCAACCAAAACTGCAAGTTTTTCCTGATTACAGAATATGACAAAATTCTAAAAGCTCTGTTTTAGACGATCACCGATTGATTGGAGTAGATCTTAATATTAATCCCAACATAATCCTTAAAATAACAAGTGAAAATATGATTGCAAACGATTTTTATTCATACAAAACGTGATCTAGACATTGTAGACTTCGGCCACCTTGCAGAGACCCGCATAGTTGACATTTGTGCCCGTATTGCAGCCTGCAGCTGTCGGTCCACGCACGTAAACAGGTTCGCCGACCCAGTTTGTGGTAGCATAGTTACAGGCCAGAAGGAAGTTATTCCAGTCGCCTTTGACAAATCTGGCGGCAGCGCAGCCAACGGCAACGTTCGCCTGCTGGGCCATGGCAGTAAAGTGGCCAATTTGACTGCGCGGAGGGGGAGGAGAAGCAGGAGGAAAAGGGTTAGACTCGGAAGAATTGAACTGTTGCATCGATGGCTTCTGCTGTTACTTACCCTCCGCTCCAGCTGCTTGGATAACTGTTGATAACCACCATGTTCGCATTCTTGAGCTCACTCCACCAGCCGTTAATGGAAGAGGTGAGCAGGTCCGCGTTGGTGCGGCTCGCCTGTGCGCCCGTGTAGGAAATCATGGCCAAGTTTTGGCCGCTGGCCTTGAACTTGTTCGTATTGTGGCAAGCATCGTGCTCCATCGCGCACTGGCGCACATTCAGGGCTGCCAGCGTGGCCAGCTCTGGACTCCAGCGCATGGTGGCCATTCTACGGGCTGGCCCGTAATTGGCCACCTTGCCCAGAGCCAGATTGTTGCGCCTGACGTTATGCAGCCGCACCACAAGTTGCCTCAGGTCCAGATTCATGTCGATAACAAAGGGCGCCGGACTGGTCGGGCAGCTGGCGTCCCAGGCCTAAGAAATCGACAGTCAATTGGCTGGCAACATGGCCACATATGCATTTCCAATAGACTTACCCCATTGTTGTTGCATGCAATGTGCGTCGCGGTGCCGCACAGGCTCTTAGCACAGTAATTCGTCTGTCCGAGGACCAGAGGCAGCGCCGAAAATATTGCCAAAACAATTCGCAACATGGCCAAATACATAACTGCCAATGTGCCTCTAGTTTTGGCTTATATAGTAGTCGCTGAAGAAGCTGTCCAAAAACGTGAAAATATGGCAAGGCATTTTTAATTATTTAACTTGTATTTTATTTATTTAACTTCTATTTGTATATTTAATAGAAATATAAAAAGTTATATCAATAAGCAAACACATGCGATGCATGTCTCCAACTCTGTTTGCCAGTTGCCGAGCATCTGTATTCCAGGCATTGATTAACAATATTTTACATTTACCAAAACAATTAATAGCTTCATAAGGGAAGCAAGTATAATATCATAACTGAACTGAACTCTGCTTAGCTCAAACGTAGCTTCATGTTCTCAAGTGAAGACAATTGTTAGTTAATAAATCTATTTTCAGTATAGTTTTAATATTTGTCAACCTGCCCCCATCATTCCAGGTGTATCAACAATACAGACTGCCTTCCATAGACATAAATGAGGGCTGTGACATAACTGATATTTAAACAAGTAAGAGGTTCTAGTCGGGAGCTCCCGACTAGGGGATACCCTGAACCCTCTTCTTCCAACATCAAATGCATATATATATTCTATTTTAGAAGCTATATGGTGACTCTAGTTCTTATTATTTACCAAAATTGCTCAAAAAACAGAATATCGATATCGAATTTTATCTATTGCTTGGAAACGGAGTAAGTTATCGATTATCGGAAACAAACTCGATCTGCGAGGGAGCTAGGAGCATCTACATCTAAAATTTCAAATTATAGGTTCTGAGATCCTTCCGTTCATACATACGGACGGACGGACGGACGGACAGACAGACGGACATGGCTAGATCGACTAAGCTATTTATGCTGATCAAGAATATATATACTTTATGGGGTTGGAGTTGCTTCCTTCTGCCTGTTACATATATTTGGCTTTCGCACCAAAACAATATACCCTTATACCCATTTTTAATGGGTTGAGGCTATTAAAAGCCAAACTTCGTGAAAATCGGATGAGATTTGGCCGAGATATGGGGGTGGTAATTTTTGACCCATGTCTATATACGAATCTTGGGGTAAGATTTGGACATAAATTTCGACTAAAAAATCGGTGTTCATATTTGAAAGCCAGATGAATCTAGAGGGAAAACCATTAAGAAAAATCCAAACTTCGTGAAAATCGGATGAGATTTGGCCGAGATGTGAGGGTGGTAAATTTTGACCCATGTCTACATACGAATCTTAGGGTAAGATTTGGACATGAACTTCGACTAAAAAATCGGTGTCGAGATTTGAATGTCAGATTAATCTAGAGAGAAAACCATGAAGAAAACGCCAAACTTTGTGAAAATCGGATGAGATTTGACCGAGTTATGGGTATGGTAATTTTTGACCCATGTCTATATACGAATCTTGGGGTAAGATTTGGACATAAATTTCGACTAAAAAATCGGTGTTCATATTTGAATGCCAGATTAATCTAGAGGGAAAACCATGAAGAAAACACCAAACTTCGTGAAAATCGGATGAAATTTGACCGAGTTATGGGGGTGACCCATGTCTATATACGAATCTTGGGGTAAGATTTGGACATGAATTTCGACCAAAAAATCGGTGTCGAGATTTGAATGCCAGATTAATCTAGAGAGAAAACCACGAAGAAAAATCCAAACTTCGTTAAAATCGGATGAGATTTGGCCTAAATATGGAGGTGGTAATTTTTGACCCATGTCTATATACGAATCTTGGGGTAAGATTTGGACATAAATTTCGACTAAAAAATCGGTGTTCATATTTGAAAGCCAGATGAATCTAGAGGGAAAACCATTAAGAAAAATCCAAACTTCGTGAAAATCGGATGAGATTTGGCCGAGATGTGAGGGTGGTAAATTTTGACCCATGTCTACATACGAATCTTAGGGTAAGATTTGGACATGAACTTCGACTAAAAAATCGGTGTCGAGATTTGAATGCCAGATTAATCTAGAGGGAAAACAATGAAGAAAAATCCAAACTTCGTGAAAATTGGATGAGATTTGACCGAGTTATGGGGATGGTAATTTTTGACCCATGTCTATATACGAATCTTGGGGTAAGATTTGGACATAAATTTCGACTAAAAAATCGGTGTTCATATTTGAATGCCAGATTAATCTAGAGGGAAAACCATGAAGAAAACACCAAACTTCGTGAAAATCGGATGAAATTTGACCGAGTTATGGGGGTGGTAATTTTTGACCCATGTCTATATTCGAATCTTGGGGTAAGATTTGGACATGAATTTCGACTAAAAATCGGTGTCGAGATTTGAATGCCAGATTAATCTAGAGAGAAAACCATGAAGAAAACGCCAAGCTTTGTGAAAATCGGATGAGATTTGACCGAGTTATGGGGGTGGTAAATTTTAACCCATGTCTATATACTAATCTTGGGGTAAGATTTGGACATAAATGCCAGATTAATCTAGAGAGAAAACCATGAAGAAAAATCCAAACTTCGTTAAAATCGGATGAGATTTGGCCTAGATATGGAGGTGGTCATTTTTGACCCATGTCTATATACGAATCTTGGGGTAAGATTTGGACATGAATTTCGACTAAAAATCGGTGTCGAGATTTGAATGCCAGATTAATCTAGAGGGAAAACCATGAAGAAAACGCCAAACTTCGTGAAAATCGGATGATATTTGACCGAGATGTGAGGGTGGTAAATTTTGACCCATGTCTACATATGAATCTTGGGGTAAGATTTGGACATGAACTTCGACTAAAAAATCGGTGTCGAGATTTGAATGCCAGATTAATCTAGAGAGAAAACCATGAAGAAAACGCCAAGCTTTGTGAAAATCGGATGAGATTTGACCGAGTTATGGGGGTGGTAAATTTTAACCCATGTCTTGGGGTAAGATTTGGACATGAATTTCGACCATACAATCGGTGTCGAGATTTGAATGCCACATTAATCTAGAGGGAAAACCATGAAGAAAAATCCAAACTTCGTGAAAATCGGATAGGATTTGACCGAGTTATTGGGGTGGTAATTTTTGACCCATGTCTATATACGAATCTTGGGGTAAGATTTGGACATGAATTTCGACTAAAAAATCGGTGTCGAGATTTGAATGCCAGATTAATCTAGAGGGAAAACCATGAAGAAAACGCCAAACAAATCGGATGAGATTTGACCGAGCTATGGGGGTGGTAATTTTTGACCCATGTCTATATACGAATCTTGGGGTAGGATTTGGACATAAATTTCGACTAAAAAATCGGTGTTCATATTTAAATGCCAGATTAATCTAGAGGAAAAACCATGAAGAAAACGCCAAACTTCGTGAAAATCGGATGAAATTTGACCGAGTTATGGGGGTGGTAATTTTTGACCCATGTCTATATACAAATCTTGGGGTAAGATTTGGACATAAATGCCAGATTAATCTAGAGAGAAAACCATGAAGAAAAATCCAAACTTCGTTAAAATCGGATGAGATTTGGCCTAGATATGGAGGTGGTCATTTTTGACCCATGTCTATATACGAATCTTGGGGTAAGATTTGGACATGAATTTCGACTAAAAATCGGTGTCGAGATTTGAATGCCAGATTAATCTAGAAGGAAAACCATGAAGAAAACGCCAAACTTCGTGAAAATCGGATGATATTTGACCGCGTTATGGGGGTGGTAATTTTTGACCCATGTCTATAAACGAATCTTGGGGTAAGATTTGGACATGAATTTCGACCAAAAAATCGGTGTCGAGATTTGAATGCCAGATAAATCTAGAGGGAAAGCCATGAAGAAAACGCCAAACTTCGTGAAAATCGGATGAGATTTGACCGAGATATGGAGGTGGTAATTTTTGACCCATGTCTATAAACGAATCTTGGGGTCAGATTTGGACATGAATTTCGACCAAAAAATCGGTGTCGAGATTTGAATGTCAGATTAATCTAGAGGGAAAACCATGAAGAAAACGCCAAACTTCGTGAAAATCGGATAAGATTTGACCCAGTTATGGGTGTGGTAATTTTTGACCCACGTCTATATACGAATCTTGGGGTAAGATTTGGACATGAATTTCGACTAAAAAATCGGTGGCGAGACTTGAATGCCACATTAATCTAGAGGGAAAACCATGAAGAAAAAGCCAAACTTCGTGAAAATCGGATGAGATTTGGCCGAGATGTGAGGGTGGTAATTTTTGACCCATGTCTATATACGAATCTTGGGGTAAGATTTGGACATAAATTTCGACTAAAAAATCGGTGTTCATATTTAAATGCCAGATTAATCTAGAGGAAAAACCATGAAGAAAACGCCAAACTTCGTGAAAATCGGATGAAATTTGACCGAGTTATGGGGGTGGTAATTTTTGACCCATGTCTATATACGAATCTTGGGGTAAGATTTGGACATGAATTTCGACCAAAAAATCGGTGTTCATAATTGAATGCCAGATTAATCTAGAGGGAAAACCATGAAGAAAACGCCAAACTTCGTGAAAATCGGATGAAATTTGACCGAGTTATGGGGGTGGTAATTTTTGACCCATGTCTATATACAAATCTTGGGGTAAGATTTGGACATAAATTTCGACTAAAAATCGGTGTCGAGATTTGAATGCCAGATTAATCTAGAAGGAAAACCATGAAGAAAACGCCAAACTTCGTGAAAATCGGATGATATTTGACCGCGTTATGGGGGTGGTAATTTTTGACCCATGTCTATAAACGAATCTTGGGGTAAGATTTGGACATGAATTTCGACCAAAAAATCGGTGTCGAGATTTGAATGCCAGATAAATCTAGAGGGAAAGCCATGAAGAAAACGCCAAACTTCGTGAAAATCGGATGAGATTTGACCGAGATATGGAGGTGGTAATTTTTGACCCATGTCTATATACGAATCTTGGGGTAAGATTTGGACATGAATTTCGACTAAAAATCGGTGTCGAGATTTGAATGCCAGATTAATCTAGAAGGAAAACCATGAAGAAAACGCCAAACTTCGTGAAAATCGGATGATATTTGACCGCGTTATGGGGGTGGTAATTTTTGACCCATGTCTATAAACGAATCTTGGGGTAAGATTTGGACATGAATTTCGACCAAAAAATCGGTGTCGAGATTTGAATGCCAGATAAATCTAGAGGGAAAGCCATGAAGAAAACGCCAAACTTCGTGAAAATCGGATGAGATTTGACCGAGATATGGAGGTGGTAATTTTTGACCCATGTCTATAAACGAATCTTGGGGTAAGATTTGGACATGAATTTCGACCAAAAAATCGGTGTCGAGATTTGAATGCCAGATAAATCTAGAGGGAAAGCCATGAAGAAAACGCCAAACTTCGTGAAAATCGGATGAGATTTGGCCGAGATGTGAGGGTGGTAATTTTTGACCCATGTCTATATACGAATCTTGGGTTAAGATTTGGACATGAATTTCGACTAAAAAATCGGTGTCGAGATTTGAATGCCAGATTAATCTAGAGGGAAAACCATGAAGAAAAAGCCAAACTTCGTGAAAATCGGATGAGATTTGGCCGAGATGTGAGGGTGGTAAATTTTGACCCAAGTCTACATACGAATCTTGGGGTAAGATTTGGACATGAATTTCGACCAAAAAATCGGTGTCGAGATTTGAATGCCACATTAATCTAGAGGGAAAACCATGAAAAAAATCCTATATCATATATATATTCTATTTTAGAAGCTATATGTCAAGTTTGGTGACTCTAGTTCTTATTATTTACCAAAATTGCCCAAAAAACAGGATATCGATATCGATTGCTTGGAAACGGAGTAAGTTTTCGATTATCGGAAACAAACGCGCTATGCGCGGGAGCTAGGAGCATCTACATCTAAGTCTCTAGCTACATCAAGTCTCTAGCTCTTATAGGTTCTGAGATCCTTGAGTTCATACATACGGACGGACGGACGGACAGACAGACGTACATGGCTAGATCGACTCAGCTATTTATGCTGATCAAGAATATATATACTTTATGCGGTCGGAGTTGCTTCCTTCTGCCTGTTACATACATTTGGCTTTCGCACAAATACAATATACCCCTATACCAATTTTTAATGGGTTCAGGGTATAAAAATTTGGCTTTAGATCTTACAAACAGAGCTAAAAACCAAAAAAAAAAAAAACAATTGTCGGTGGTTCAGATCCCGACTTGAACCAAATTCCTGTCTGTAGGTTCGGGTCATAGGTTTTCCCCATCGTGAAACTCTGATTTTCATTTCTTATATGTTTTCAACATTTGTTTGGTTATCAGAATCAAAAACCAACCAAAAAAATAATTTGGCTTAAGCCTCGGCTTATAGCAAATAGTGTATAAGACTCAAATTGGTTTGTTTCAAGCACAGCTTGCAGCCCTGATTGCGAGCCGCTCTAACAATGTTCAGCTCGTCCAAAAATTTGTATGATGAATCATACGAATAATACATAGGACTCCAACCAATTGGACTGCGCTAAGTGATACGCAATAGCTTGTTGTTGCTTATCAACATGCAAAAAGTTCAAAACAAATAAACAATCGAAAAAAAAGAACACCAACCAGAAAACAATAGCATTGTTCTTTTTTTATAATAATAAAATAATATTTAACTGCGTGTAAGACTGATAGAGTAGTTAAGATTATGCTCAGATGGTTTAAGGTTTTGGAAATATATAGACTTATGCTCTGACTACTTATCAACTCATAAACTTATATCAGGCACCGCTCCCGTGTGTGCAAAACTTATCAAATTATTACTTAAATTAGTCAACGTTAACGCGGGTGCAAACTAACATATTCAGTGAAAAACTAAACTCTTGAGCCTGAGCATAATAAAAGAAATAAATCAAATTTAACTAGATTCCAGATTGTTAAAGTGATTAAATATGATTGTTCGGGAATCAACCGTGTGTTTAATATATATACATATATATATATTTTTCTTCGCACACGAACAAATCTGCTTATCAAGATTTTGAACATCTCCCTTTCTTGAATTAAACTGGACTGTAAAGTAGCAAAGTATATGAAGCACACAAAACGATTCAGTTTCACGTCTCTTGTGATTTTGCTGCCCAACTCTTAGTAAGATGTGCATTAACTAATTTCCGGATTGAACCAGAATAATAAAATAGAATGCTTAGCCATATGCGAGAAAGTTATTGGAATTACCAGAAGTTATTGTCAGCTTAACAATTGTATTTGTTCTATCTATGTGACCAATTCGTTTCTAGCTACAATATTTGGCTAAGAATATTGCCAATAACAATTTGCACAAATGCGCACCTTTTTTCACCATTTAAGAAAGCCAACCATTATCCACTTGCAAATTAGAAAATACTCGATATTTGATATGCTGCCATTTAGTTATATGTACTTGTAAGTTTTTATTATGGGTCTTTAATTATTGCCGCACTCAGCTATATGGAGATACAGCTATAAGTAGTTGCTTTTGTTTCTGCTCACACATACATTTCCATATGTAGTATATATAATTTTTAAAAATTTTGTTTTGTATATTTCTTTTTTGTAGATACATAGATATCATTAATTTGATTTCGGTACAGAAAAATAAATATCATGCCTGCAGTTTGTTGCAAAACTCTTTCTCTCTGTCTGTCTCTATTTCTCTCTAACTTATTGCATCGCTGTGGTTCTGTGATATATACATATATATATATATATATATATATATATATATATATAGGTATTTATTGTGTATATATTTCTGCGTAATATCTCTTTAATTTTATATAATTTTTGTGGTCTGCATAAGTTAATCTGTGGGCTGTTTTGTTGTTATTTGCTTCTCTAGGTTAAATGTTCATTTGTTGTTACATAATTACGTAATATGTATAATATTTGCGCTCAGTGGCGTTCTCATAAATTGTTCACACAAAATATGGGCTTTATTTGTATTCTAATCTTTGTTTGTTTTTTCATTTTGTTTTTGTTTTCATTTTGTTTTTTTTTTTTTGTTATATCTGTTTTAGTTGTTTGGGTTGTACGTGTTTTGGGTTCATCACAAGACAGTTATCAACAATATCTTTGAGTTTCCCATAGTATTTGTGAATCATGTTACAATACATTCATAGCTTATATTTCAAAACGTATTAAATAGACATATACGATTTACATGCACATATATACATAGCTATACGTCTACAGATTAAACAATTTATGTTGCCTTATGGCAAATGAAGCTTTGCGTGAAAATTCGGAAATTGTGCAACAGCCAACAAAAAATTGACTTAGAGCCTTTTCGACATATTTTTTATTTTAGCAAAAAGCTCGCTTATAACTTAAATAATTATATGATAAGTACGTATCGTATGCATGTGTGTGTGTATGTACAAAAGGTGTGTGCGAGCCAGGCCTCAAGGTAGGCAACATTTTAACGCAGCAGCTAAAAGTAGGCTACGATAAATCGCACATGACGCTTGGCGTAAGACCAACAGATCAGATAGATATATAATATATATTTATAGTTAAGCAAATACAGAAGCCGTAAGTTTTCAATTAATAGCATTAACGTATTGGAACAGACCATCAAATTGTTACTTGCAAAATTTTTTTTTTCATTCAAATGTGCAGAGCGCGTACATGAAGGTTTAAATTTTAGGATAAAATATATATATATATATTTCGCTTTATTTACAACGTGTCATGCATTTGTTGTATTTATCTATTCGATTATTAAATAATATATGCCATACAGGTAGGCTACATAGTAAATGATGTACTGCTAGTATAGGTATATGTACTTATATAGTGTGTAACAAATTAGAAAAGTATATCTTATAGAGGCTAAGCGCACAAATTAATTATGTATCCACAAATCGTTTTTAATGGTAATTGTGATGGATTTGCCAATGTATACCTATAAGCATATACATACATACTTCGCATAATATCAATATTGGAGTTTATAGAATTCAAATCGTATTTAATTCTCAATACATTTTTTTGTTTTTGTGTGGGGTTTAACTGGAACGTTCAACTGGGCCAATGACTAAATATATCTATTTGTAATTATATATATTTATTTTTATATATACTATGTATATAATACCTAATAATGACAAAAAAAAAAAACCATACAATCCTATATATAAAGAGAGTGCCGTTGGCTACCATAAGTAGAAGAAATGGAAAGCAACGCATGAGAACTTGTGTCTCGTTTCTGTTTTCCTTCCTGTAAAACACATATGTATATATATGTATATCTATATAGGGTATATATATATATATATATATATATATATATATATATATATCTTAACAAACTTTGTTGTAGTTTTAGTATTGTAAATTAATAGACACCATTTGCATTTAGCAGTAACAACGTTTTGAGTGCTGGTTTTCTGTTTTTCTGGATTGCTTTGCGTGCTCATTAGCTTCATTCTTCCTTAAGTACAAATCTCTTTAACTTTGTTGTCGCTGCTGCTCCGTCGACTGTGTTGCTGCTGCCTGAGGTGCTGCTGCAGCAGCTGCTACTGCTGCAACTGCTGCTGCTGCCGATGGCTGCTGCTGTTGCTGTGCCGGCGACGCCGGTGGTCCAAACTTGCTGGTTATCTTGTGCGAGGCATTCACAATGGCCAGCTCATGCTTAGAGTCCAAATCACAATCGTACAGCCCGCTGAGCGAATCCAGGCTGAGCAGGCGCGAGCTGGCCCGACTCGACACCGAGGTGTCATCCACATCGGGCGCATTATACAGCGAGTTGACGTCCGACAAGGCGCCCTCAGCATCGGTCAGACCCGCCTCATTCAACAGCGAGATATTCTCCAGGCCAGGCTCATCGGTTATATAGCCTGTTGACTCTGCGCCGCCTTCGAGATAGAGAGAGAAAGACGAGTAGAGCAGTTATGGTTTGTTATCGAAAATAATTGCTGGTCTATTTACCTGTAGCTTCCTCGCGGCAATCATCGTCCGACCACTCCGATTGGCTCTCCAGCGGATTGGAGTCCATGGACTGGTGGTTGTGATGGGCCGCACCATACTTCAGTTCATCGTTTATCACATTCGCCTCCATGCGCAAGCTGCCATTGGTCAGCGGCGCCGTCTCCCCCCTTAGCTGCTCGTGCTCCTGCTCCATTTGCTCCTGCTGCTGCTCCAGCTCCTCATTCTGCGCCTGCTGCAGCTTTTCATTCTTTTGCTTGTTGTGATCACTCTGCAGCAGGCGCTTCTGTCGCACGTCGCGCCCCACCTCATCATCCTCGAACTCCTCGTCGGCCAGGTTGTCCTCCGTATCATCGCGTTCCTCCTGCTCCACATGGTTGTAGCGCTGTTGCTGCTGTTGCCGCTGCTGATGGTGGTGATGATGGTGATGATGATGTCGTTGCCGCTGCGACTGCTGCTGCGGCATCGAACCATCCAGCCTGTCGAGGCTCTCGTAGCTGTGCTGCAGCTCCTTGGAGCGCGGACGCTGCCGATGCGATCTCTGCTGCTGCTGCTGTTGCTGCTGTTGCTGCTGCTGCTCCTTGGCCGCATGCAGCTCCAGCATGGCCAGCGCATGCATCTGGCTGCGATTCTCGTGCAGAATCTCGCACGATTCCGTGTCCGAGGTTTGCCTGAAAATTATGGAACATGTTAGATGTGAAATCTCAATTTCACTAATTTGTATTTCTTCTACCTTGTCTACTATACGTACAATTTAAATCCCTATTTTGAACCGAAACGGTATGCTAATTTTTTAGTTCGGTTTGCATAAAAAAAAAATCTCGGAGCTAGGGAGTTCCGACCAACTAAGTCGTTGCCAGGGTGAGAGTATTAAATATATCAGCGCCTCAAAAATAATTAATTTTTGGCCTATCAATGGGAACGAGTAAAGAACATTTTTTGACCCATCCCCAAATTTTCGTTAGACGACATATATATACTTGTATCCAGCAATTTTGAACGTATTTTATAAGCCTCGTTAAGACGGCTTAACGTATTTTATTTGAAATCTAAAACCGGAATAGGCGGAATAGCTCAGGTTTGCTAAAATGGAGCTGAGGTATTTGCTTGTATCTTGACTAAGGTTCGATCACTTCTGTTAGATTGAAGATCCGGAGATACTTCGGATCCTATACAAGTGCGTAAGTGATTTGAGCTTGGTTATGGTTATGGTTGTGTCGATGGCGGCTGCTTGGTATTAGATACATATGGGGGCGGGTGTCGGAACCGGTTCAAGGAATTGGCCAATGGGTTATGGGTTATGGGTTATGGCTGGTTAGGCTGGTTAATGATTGCAGTTAGTTGTGCTTTACTCACATTTGACTGGACTCGGAGGGGTTCTTGTGGCGCGTTATTTCCTTGATGGCCTCGAGGCCGACGGGATGCTTGGATATCATGAAGCTGTTGCTCATGGGAAGCTTGCCGTTTACCTGGATGGCCATGGCGAGCAGATCGTGATCCTGCTGCTGTTGATCCTTATGATAGTTGTTGTTGCCGCTATTCGAGTTGCTGCCACCACTGAGATTGCCATTGCTGCTGGAGCCGCCCTCGAGCCCCTCGAGACCCTGCACGTGCCCATTGATGGAGCTCAGCTTGCTGTTGCTGGCCGAATAGCTAAGATCGACGTTGTGGCGAGCGCTGCCATTGCTGGTCGTTTGCTCGGAATTCGTTGCCACCGCCGTTGCGGTGGCCAGGCAGCGCGCCCGCGAGGATTCATTGAGCAGTCTTTGCAGTTCCCTCTCAAAGGGCGACTTGGTGGCAGCTGCTGATCCCGCTGCTGTCCCCGATACCGCCGCTCCTGCTGCTGGCTTCTGCTGGTAGTCAAAACTGTTGCAGCTGTCGCCTTTGTGCTGCGTGTTGCTGGTCGTGTTGCTGGTCGTCTGCTGGCCCTGGCTCTCAGTCGTCGAGCTTAGTTCAAAGTCGCGCAGCTGAGCCATGTCCACAATCGGCGATGTAGGATCCACTTGTATATCGCAGGGATAGAGCCATTGCAACGGATTCACGCGACCAACATTGTATCCAATGCCAATCCCAACGCCCAGCCCGTTGCCATGTCCGTTGCGCTGCAGATGGCCGCCATTGATGCGGGGCGAGTCCTCGTCGCCGTCACCCTCGCCCTCGGTGGTCTTCGAATAGCTCTCATCGGAGCTGCTCATAGATGGCGAATGCGGCCTGGAGCTTAGATCATCCGTCGATGACATCTCGCGACTCTCCTCAACATCCGTTGGCAGCTTGGGCAGCGGCTTCAGGTAGCTTCTCAGGGCCGGCTTCGGTGGCAGCTGCGGTAGCGGCGGCTGCTGTGAGTAAAGCGCATACTGCCGCTCCGGCAGTTGCTGCTGTTGCTGTTGCTGCAGGTGTTGCTGTTGCTGTTGCTGCTGCAGTGACAACATGGAGTTGGGACAGGTGTAACGTGGTGGCTCGTACTTTGGTGCATGCTGCATGGGCATGATCTAGGTGTTAGTCGTGAATGTGGGCGTGGTGCGATAGCATGCAAAGAGTGGAACATAGTTAGAGACACACAGATAGTCAAATACTTATATAATAAAAATACAATCAGTAATGGGGCATCATTCACAAGAGTCTGCACAGAATAGGTTTATTGTAATATATCAAAAATATTTGTGTGTGTGTGCTGTTGTGTGTGTCTGTTTATTTAGGGGCATGAACGGAGCTCCATCAGTTTATGAATACAATCTGAAATATCAGCTGCATCATTTTACTGAATCAATAGATATTATCTGCATTCCGAAATCTAAGATACCAACGGGATAAACAAAGGCAAGTTTTCTTTATATTTAACTATAAAATAGTTTTAAATATCTCACTTAATTAAAATATCTAATATCTCTAAAATCTCAAAAAGAGTTTTATTCTCAAGCTTACCTACAAAAGCAGTTTATATTGGAAGAAAAATGATAATTATATCGATTATTCATTAGATCCATAATAAATTACCGTCTACTGGTAACGAAATTATAGTACTCTCTCTCTTTCTCTCTCTCTCTCTCTCTCTCTCTCTCTCTCTCTCTTTCTCTCTCTCTCTCTCTTTCTCTCTCTCTCTCTCTCTCTCTCTCCCTCTCTCTTTCTCTCCCTCTCTCTCTCTATTGCACTTATAGTGGAAATATGGCCACATATTTGTCTAATTTCTGTATATTTCTTTTAGAATGCTCGTTTTCTATAAATATTTCGAACGGGTGTATACGAGTCGAGCCTAATGGCAGCGATTTGGCTCGAATCATAGGTCGATCCAGCAACTTTTTTTGTGTGCGCTGACACACACACACACACACACATTTACAAGGGGAATATGTACAAATAAACACACTTCATCCGTTGCTTTATGCATGCTTTGTATTAGTTACAAATGGATGGGTTGGTGGTTGGGCGGAGCTGGGTGGAGTCTCGGCTGGTTGCCTGGTGGATTTGCACGTTAGGTGGCTGCTGAGGGGTAGGAGCGGGCTTCGTTCAGAGTAGTATCTCTTTGCTCCAGATCATGAGGTCAACGTCTTCACTCACCTTGGCTACCGGTGCGACGCTGCTGGCATGCAATAGCGGCTCGCTCTCACGGCAGTGGCCATAGCTTAGGCTGGAGGACGATGGCTGATGCTGATTCAAATGCTGATGCTGGTGATACAGATGATGCAGTGGGTGATGCTGGCCATGCTGGTTAAAGGGCAGCGCCGGCGGCGGCGCATAGCTGCGCAGCTGTTCGCGCCGCGGCACCATGAAACAATCACCACCCAGCACACCGACCACACCCCCAACGCCACCACCATCGAGGCTATTGGCATGTGGATATGGCCGCTGCGCCGACGGCAACTGTTCCAGCTGCTGTTGCTGCTGTTGATGCTGCTGCAGCTGCTGATGCCTGCCACCGGTATTCGGATTCTCAATTATATTGAACTCGCGCAACATTACCGAAGGAATGGACTGGTGCTGGACCTGGTGCTGGTGCTGGATCTGGAGCTGGTGCTGGAGTTGGAGCTGCTGTTGCTGTTGTTGTTGCTGTTGTTGTTGCTGCTGCTGTTGCACTGCAGCCGTAACTGTTGCTGCAGTCGGCACCATATTTGTGGCCGAGTAGTGCAGCTCGCCATTGTGCCCATTCTCGCGTATATTGGGCAATCCACCATTGGTCATAAAGTTGGGCTGCTTCTGAAGCTTGCTGTTGAGCCGCTGCTGCTGCTGCTGATGTAAATGGTGGTGTTGGGCGGGTGGTGCAGGCAGCGGCAGCGGCTGTGAATGCTGATGCTGATGCTGCAGCAGCAGCTGCTGCTCCTCACCACACACATTGTACAGATGGCCATTGTCTTTTTTGCTATAGGTATCGGTGTTGAGACGATTCTCTTGGAACTGCGACGTCTTCTGGTAGTACTCGGCCGGATGCAGGCCACCGCCACCACCACCGCCACCACCAGCACCACCATGTGTGAGGGACTGATGCCCCTGCGTGTCATTCGAAGACGCCGCCGGCCGGCTGCTGATCATGGCGTTGCGCACCTCGCCATTGAGCGCATTGCTGCTGCTATCGCAGAGGAAATAGGTGACCATGTCGCCCTTGCCCTTCACCTTGATGGTGCCACGGCAACGGAACTCAAAGTGCGAGCCAATTAAACTGTCTACCACCTCCTGGGTGACCTGTGAGTAGCCGGGCACGCCGGTCGAATCCATGCGACTGGCCACATTCACCGTATTACCCCAGATATCATACTGTGGCTTCCTCGCACCGATCACGCCCGCCACAACGGGTCCAATATTAATGCCTGTTGATTGGTTTGGTTTATTATTAAAGTGAGTGCCACGCATGGTGCCCAGTGCTCTGGAGGAATACTCACCCACGCGAAGCATAAAGTTGTTGTAGGAGTGACTGTTGATCTCCTGAAGGGAGAGCCGCATGGCCTTGACATATTCAACAAGTGCGGTCATGTGACGACGCACCGAGTTGGGATCGTTGGGTTGAATCTTGTATTCGGGTATGAGGCCAACCACAGCCATATAGGTGCTGCCGACGGTCTTGATCTTGTCAATGCCTCGAAAGCGATCCTCCTTGAGCAGCTCATCGAAATCGGCAATGATCTCGTTGAGCAGGCGCAGGCACTCCAGGCCCTGATCGGACCCATCCATTTCGGTATAGAACTCATTAAAGTTCGGCACGCTGGCAAATATGACGCCCACCTTGGCGTAGCTCTGATGATAGAGCTCCTAAACAAAACAAAAAAACAGGTGGTAAAGTAGTGGGTCAATGGGTCAGTACGAGCTGTCGGGTGCAGGGTGCCGTGTGCCGCTGGCCGACCCGTTGGTCGGGTGGCCGAGTGGTCGATGTCTCTTACCATATTGTTACGAAATTGCGCATCGAGGAAATGTGCAGCCACATGAGCGGGCAGCAAATTGTGCAAAATGCGCTTGTTCGACTCCTGCAGCACATCCATTTCCTTCTTCTCCTGCGAAGCCTGCAGCTGCCAGAGAAAGTCCAGACGGGCAGTGCCCTCCACCAAACGCCCATGCACCAATATCGCAATCATAAAGATGACAATGCGCGCCAATGAGATCAAATGAAGCGGAATGGATGCTCTAAAATGTTGATTAACGGCTTAGATACATGCATATAAATATATGTATATGGGGATATGGATATAAAAAAAATGTGTGTATATGTGGGTCAGTAGAGTGACCCTTGACCACCTACTTGACGCGCGTGTCGTAGCACTCAAAGATATTCTGATGCGACAGCTCGATGAACAGGCCATAGATGGTCCCCATGCCCAGGACGAGCAGCGATTTGAATATAATCGGCAATCTGCGAAGGTGGAGAAGGTCACAGTTTAAAGAATTCCCGAATTAAACAGCAACCGTACTCACCTGAGAAACACGGAGACGGACAGAAAGGCAAAGGCTGCCGAGAGGGACACATATTGGGGCAAGGAGCACTTGCGATGTGCATCAATCGGTTTGCTGGGCGCCGACGTCATGTCGAAACCATGAGAGTCCAGGCTTTGATAGTCCAAAATGGATACGTTACCCGAGCAGGGATGATCCGTAACGCAGGTAAACTGGGCGTTAAAAGGGGGTCAGCTTTGAACGTACAGATGCCATTTGCTATGGCAAACGCTCTACACTTACCACATTCACCTGGCCCACAGAATAGATGAGTATAATGGTGAATATGGTGATGGCCATGCGCAGCGAGAAGCTCTCAGATATATCCCAGATGATCCACTTGAGGCGAACGGCCAGCAGGAGCATCAGTATGGCACTGACCCAGATGAAGGCCGTGAGGAACAACAGCAACAGGATAAAGGTGCGCGGCAATGCGGTCACCTGCAGTGCGGCGCCAAGTATTAGCAACAGCAGGGAACAGCCCATGGCCGTGGTGAAGCCCAAATCAAAGTCCTTATGGTATTCGCGCTCCTTGTCGCTCTGCCGGAAGCGCAGCGTCAATCGGTCCACATGCTCCGATTTGTCACAATCAACGGAGCGCGCATTTATGGCCTGGGAGAGGAAGCGATTCACCCGATTTGTCGGCTGATGATGAGCAGCCACAGAATGCCGCTTGCGGAACGGACGCTTGAACTTGTCCGCGACCTTAGACTGTGACTGTGGGGGAATGCAGGTAAGACAAAAATGGGTCAAGTTAGTGCTAGTTGTTGTTCCCGGCAGGTTTGTGGCAGTGTGCTGGCTGGCTGGCTGGCTATATCGAAGTACCAAAGTACCAAGTACCAAAATGTACACTAAATGGATCTAGGACATGCGGTTGAGAGCAGAGCTGTGTAGCGACATGCTTTGTGAGATTTGACGAAACTAACGCAACTGGACGAAATGGGTGCGTCACGACTGCACATGCGGCAAATGTTCAAATGTGAGCTAATCGCAAATTTTTATGAAACTTAACGACACTTAACGAAACTCAACGAAACACCGCAAATAATTAGTATTAAAGCCCGCCCCAAACTAAAAGCCATAACAGTTACAAAACATAATAAAAACGGTTAAAAAAAAAAACTTAACGAACACTTAACTTAACGAATCGAATACTTATGAATTAGCAACACAGCACGTAACGCACGAACGTGAACGAACGTGAACGACACAACACAATACATAACGAATACAAGACTGAACGAATGTGAACGAAAATTAAACATTTGTTTTTTTTTGTTGTTGCTCCTCTGCTCACTTTATTATTCTTGTGATTGTGCCTATGTATGCGACTAATCGTACTCGCTGTTGAATTGGGACTTGTGCCTACGGTCACTTGAACACTGCCCCCCCCACCGCCACCGCCGCTGCCGACGCCGCTGCCGACGACACTGCCATAGCCGATGCCGTGCGGTGGCGGGGTAGCATGCAAGATTTTTTGTAGACGTATTACCTAGATCAGAGAAGTATACACAGTATTCATATATATGTATATATATAGTTTGTATACGTATGTATGTATAATATATATATATTACTTAAATTGTAAATTAAAATAGTATAGCCAAAAATATAACGAGAAGTACGATAGTTAAATATGGTTAAGGTAGATAAGGATTAAGTTATATAGATAAGATAAAAATATTTATAGAGAAAATGATATTGAGACAAAGGATATAAATAGCTTATAGCAACAAAGGGCAAGATAAACGCAAACGGAAACGTAATTCAGCGACAGGAAACTTAACGAAAGTGAAACTGAACCGGGAACTGGAACTGAAACTGGAACTTTGATAGCAAATATGCAAAATAACTGTGGAAAATTTTTAGTGTATGTTTCGCGTTTCATATACTATACTTATTTTTCAAATATCAAGCAATATTTGGCTTTCAATATTTCTTATAATTCAATTGTTTAAAAATCTAGAATTTAGTTGGCCTAAAGCTGCTTTAGTGTAGTTAATTGATCTGATTAGCTGCTTTTTGTTAAATTGTGTCAAGTGTTGTGTGTGTTTTTTCTTTTTATTTATTTCTTCGATCAGTAATGATGAAATCAGAGGTCGAGTCAAATGTCGAGTGTTGCTGTTAGTGGGTATTACCGATGAGTTCAGTAACTACACGTTATTTTGCTTCTATCTTTACACAAGGTACGCACAACATCGACACAAACACAAAAAAAAAATTAAGATAGTTTATATTATAGTTTTGGCCAGTACAGTACTGTACAGATGTTAGTAGATACAACAGTACGGATTACGAATTACATATTACGAATCAAAAGATAACGATTACTGAGATCCAACTGTTCTACGCATATTACGATAAAAACTAATAAGTATTCATATGCTATGCAAGATATTGCGTCTACAAAACAAAAGGGCCCACAATTTCGAAAAACAATAAACAAGGAGTACGGAGTTATGGTTGGGACTTTTGGGACATTTCATACTATACTTATATGTAAGGTGAACTTACCGCATCCTGAAAGTAAACGAAAAGAAAGAAATCAACGAAAGAAATCATAAGGAATTGTCGCACTTTACAGCAAGCCGACGACAGATCATTGAGATTCGAGAGTATCCCTGGGATACATTTTGAGAAACCACCCAAGACTGTGCCCCACAAAAAAATAAATGAAAATTAACAAAAAGAAGGATATTACCCGGACATGCACAGAACTGAGCTACGACTACGGAGCTACGAGTCTCTGATCTCGAAACACTGGACTATGGTATTTCAACTAAATACTATAGACTAAAAAATTGTGGGCATGGTGAGCACTTACCTTGCGCGAACCCTTTTCCGACACCTGAATACTGGCCGTGGTTGCCGCGTCGGCGCTGCTGCCACGTGCCGCACCGCCGCCCAAGGCGGCGGCCGCCGATGGAAATGAACCGGTGGCAATGTTGGAGAACGGCACCGGTTCCGAGAACTTGATGGTGTGCAGCAGCTGCATGACCACATTCGAAACGTTTCTAAACGACAACTTGCGCCGACTACCGATCGCCGAGCGTACACCAAGCGTGTTTAGCATTAGGGGCTGCAATAGAGACATTGATGCACAATACCAACAGGTAAGAGTTAGAGATGGGCAAAATGAGTTCAAACGCTACAGGCAGCAGCTAATTGAAAGATCGCAAATCGCATACAACTCACCTTGCGTCGATGCGGCGGCGGCACAATGAAGAACGTGTCGACGCCATGATCCCGCAGATACGAGGAGCGCTCATCGCCGTGACCCGCCTCCACCTCGTACTCGCCCGAGAGCGAATCAAGGGTGGCGCGCGTCACATGCACCCGCCCCGGCTCGCCGCCCGACTCCATGTGGTTGGCAAGCGTCACATCATTGGACCACACATCGAACTGCCACTTGCGCAAGCCCAGAACGCCGCAGAGCACACGGCCCGTATGTATGCCCACGCGCATGTTCAGGATGACATCGGTGGCCTCCACAACGGTACTGTGCGGCAGCAATAAGATGGATAAGGCGACGAAATTAAAGAAGACAACTATTAATGGCGATCTTTGACAACCCGAACATTAAATACTCTTGCCGACCGATTGTTCCCATCCGAGCCATATATAATATACTAGTTTAATTAGATACAAATTTGCAGCTATCTGAGCAAGATATCTTAAGAAACAGAAAAGGTTATCGAACGATTTTTCCTATAAGACTGTATGATCTAGTAATTCGATGCATATACGATTTACCGCATATATGAGGAGCATAGTGAAAATACTAAATGCCGAGTTAGGTAAAAATATCTTAAGATCCGACATATGGGCTGCAACAGAAAAATGCATCTATGGCTGAAGACGTCTTCTTCTTCTGTGCGCACCACATTTCGTGACAAACGTATAATACCATTAGCAAGGATATGAAAATTTAATCAGTTCCAAAAATGCGAATATCAAAGGTGAGCAACAATTAACCAGCCAAATATGTAATACTCTAGCATAAATCTAGCAACTGTTCTATACATAGTCTGGGTGGAACGGAATTTTGAAAAACCGCTTTATGATATGCTTAACATGTGCTGGAAGCTTATTGAATAAACTTCAGAAGCTTAGAAAAGCATTTTACACAGCCTAATTAATATACCTTTAGCAAGAGTTTTACAGATCGATATATTTTTAGTATTAAAGAAAATATATACATTGTATTTGAAAGATATGATATACTCACGCAATGGCATCGATCATATCGAGTCCCATTTCCACAGCGCATTTGGCATGATCCTTGCGCGGCTCCGGCAGGCCAGAGACGCAGTAATAGCAATCGCCCAATATCTTGATGCGCAAGCAGTGGTTGTCCTAAAAAAAAAAACCCGAAAGATTTAAATCTTGAAGCTGTGCTGGGGCAGCAAGGTTGCAACTCACATGCGCTAGCTGATCAAAGCGGCCGAAGAGCTCGTTGAGCAGGCGCACCAGCTCCTGGGCGCTGCACTGGGAGGAGAGCACAGTGAAGCCGACTATGTCCGCAAACAGGATGCTCACGTTCTCGTGCTTTTGTATGTAGATGCGATGGAATTGTCCGGCCACTGGCGACAGTATATCGTTCTTCATCTGCATGGCCACGTGCTGCGGCAGCACCGAGAGCAGCAATCGTTCCAGCTTCTCGTTCTCGTCCTGTATCTCGAGGCGTGCGGCAATGCAGTTGCGTGTGTCCAAAAATGCCCGACGCTGCGCACGCTCCATCATAATGTTGACCACCAGGCCGGCAACATTCACTCCAATAAAGATGACAATGTTGGCTATCAGCTGATTGTATTCCAGATACCGCAAAGCAGCTGTAAAGATCTTATAGACCGTAATGCTGATGTGCACCGAGGGCAATGCAATGCCAAAGGCGACCGCCTCCCAAATCTGCAGCGGCATCATGGCGTACGCCAGAAAGACCACAAACACAATCTGCCAGACGCCCTCGGCCATCACCTCCTTGGTATCCACCGGAAATACGCTCCCCAGCGTCGGCATAGACACTATGCAAATGCTGGCCGTAAACAGCAGAATTCCATAGCACAGCGTGGGCAAATGGTGATCCTTGATCACCGAGCACTGCAGCAGCACCAGCACAACGGCGAATAGCAGACACAAAATCGAGTTGAAGATATTCTGAGATCAAAGAGAATAACACATAATCAATTGGGTTGCGTTTCGTAAATGGACATTAAGAGGTTTGACAAACACTAAGCTGATTCTGATGATAATCTCTGCAAATAAGCTACGTTCATTGAGGATTCAAGTTCGGATTCGAATGTCGGCTGGCGTTAGGTCTTAGTAGGTCAAGCTGTTCGGTTATAATATACAAATGCGTGGCACATGATTAGAAAATATATCAGATCATGAACTAGCTTCGGATAAACTGTATATGTATCCTGAACCCATTGAATATGGGTAGAAAGGGTATAATGGTTTTGTGCAAATATATGTACAAGCAGAAGCAAGCATCTCCGACCCCATAGAGTATATATATTTTCTTGATCAGCATCAATAGCCGAGACGATCTAGTCGGTCTGTTTGCCTGTCCGACCGTCGGTCTATGTATAAATACTATGTATAAACTTATCGATGTCAGCACGTATAAGAGCTAGAGACTTGCCATTATGAACATTATGAATTTGCCCCGTTTCCAAGCAATCGATTAAAATCGATTTCAAAACACCCCAATCCCTACCCCTGGTCCAAGCAGCATGTATCAAATTAAGTTTGTTCAGGGTTTAAATAACGCGAGTCTTTAAATTAGTTCGAAATAAACGTAATATTTGATTAAGTTGCGCTTTTTGAACTTGTTATACATGGCCCATATATTGTTATACGTATTATTACGTATACGACATATACTTATACGCGTATACGCAATATTGCTTATAAGAATTATTACATATACGTAATAACCAAAATAAAAATGTTAATAGTCATAAAATATGAATAAAATAATAATAATAAAAAATAATAGCCCAAAATACAAACTGTAGCTTAGGAACAATCAATAAATATTTTTCAGTATTTTTTTCACATCGACTTGTATGTCTTTAACTTTTGGCATCAGTCTTAGTTAAAAATTATGCGTATACGCAATAATCGAAATAATAATATTAATAGTAATAAAACATGAATAAAATAATAATAATAATAATAGCAAAAATACCAACTTTAGCTTAGGAACAATCAATCAACAAATAATGTTCTATCTTTTTTCCACATTGACTAGTATGTGTTTAATCTTTGGCATCAGTCTCTGCTATTCGCTGTCTCTAAATAGTTATGCAAACATATTTATAGCCATTTAAATCCAGTTGTTGTTTACTTTTTAATCGAGTGTCAAGCCCATCGACAGCTTGCATATGCAAACAAGCCCGGCTAACTATCCGGAACAAGCTGGCTTTAAGCAAAAAGTTCGCACGAACAGTGCGCATTACTTGAATTACTTACATGAAAGGTGGCCGCATTGTTGAAGGCCAGGGATAGGGCGGCCATCACACCACAGAGCACCACCACGAGCGCAACGACGCCCAGCACGGAGAAACGCTGCAGCTTGAGGGTGTAACGCTGGTAGAGGCATTCCAGCTCGTCGTTCTCGAAGCGCAGCGTGTTGAGCGGGCGGCCGCGCGTCGCCTTGACGGCATGATCCATGCGGCTGCCGTCGCCGCCGCCGCCAAGCGGCTGCTATCCAACGGTCTGCCAAGTTCAAGGGCTGCAATGAAACAGGTGGAAATTAGTTAGTGGAAGGGTGATTTTTTTGGCTTTTGCTAGGTTTTTAGGGTTCGACCTTGAAATGTTGCACGTCGTTTAGGCAAAATGTGTTTTGGCATTTTCCGTGGCACGCAATCACTGGCTAGGAAAATTGTGCCGCCTGCCAACCGCGCCGCTCGCCCGCTGTCACACAACTTAAAATAACATTTTCATTTCATGCCCTCCGCCAGCCGTAGCGTCGAACTTCACGCCCGCTGAAAATAACCGCTAAAAATAAGCAGCTCGCTCTGCTCTGCGGCTGTTTTCTGGCGTGAAATCAATCAATGTTCATGTCCGTTCGGTCAGTTTTCCCGTTTTCCGTATTGTGCCGGCTCCCATCTGTGGGCCACGCCCACGCCACAACAATGTACCCGCATACCACATGCCCCCACTCGCCGAGCCAAGCGGCCGCTTCTGCGGCGACAGTCAGCCAAAAGAGAAGATAAATCACGATTTGTATGCGGCAATCCGTTAAATTCATTAAAATATTATGCACAAATTCATTTTGTGAACACTCAAAGTTACTCGCACGGGTCTACGCAAGCAGCATGGAATATCAACGAGAGTGAGAGAGAGAGAGAGAGAGAGAGAGAGAGAGAGAGAGAGAGAGATAGACCGATAGAGCGAGCGATGGGTAAATTGTGAAAATTAAGAATGCTACTTAACAATAAGCTCGACTAAGAAATACCCTCATAGTAACATGTAGAGTTCAGAAATCTATTCTTTTCTGCGCCACTTTCTTGGCTAACAAAAAATAATATTATAATGGCTATAAAGGGTGGGTACAATGATATCGTGCCAATGTCTGTATTAAGCGGAAGGAAGTATCTCAGTCTCCATACATGCATACATATACAAGCTGGATCAGGACGACGAGCTAAGTCGATCTAGTCAAGTCCGTCTGAATGTCCTTCCGCATGTCTGAACTATATATGAAATACATATACCAAACGCAGAACGAGTATATTATTGTTTACGATATATCCTCTAATTGTTATAATATAGACAATATAGCTCGACTCCAAGCTTGGCATGTATTTAATTTGTTCGATGTCACGCCCCATGAATATAAGTCAACATTTTTAAAGGTAGCGCCCTGCGCTTTGGTATGTACATATAGATCGTTATATAAACATCGAAGTTACTTAAGAATGACAAAGAGCACTCACAGTCGCTGCATTAAGAGTGTATGTGTGTATCTTTGGGTATGCATAGATAGAAGCTAGATTGTGTGCAACGACAGCTTGCCGCGGGGTACAGAGCATCTCCTAGTCTGGCACTCCTGACTAGAGCACTCGTACTTACTAAATTAATCATTGCCCAGCGCACTTTACTTTTGCAAATCAACCCACACCAAACGTTGTACAATTAATAAAGTTTAACTTAAGCAGAATAATAATGGGCAACAGAAATTAGTGCATCGACGTCAGCCATGAAATTAGCACACACCGCCAATTTATGTTACACACATAAATATGCAAGTAATTGTTGAAAAAAAAAGTAAAATAAATTGAAGCGAAACATGAATTTCATTTGACGTAAATTGATAGTCTGCGGTGTGAAATATTTACACTTGCATAACTCAAAAATGTTCTGAAACTAGTCGGGGGCACTTGGCGTGCCGCAAATAGAATATTTTTTGGACAAGCCCACACGCACACACATATTCGCAAGCATTTAGATTGGTTGGAATAGCTGTGGATTCGGGTTAGAGGAGGAGGCGTCGTGCGGAGGGGTTAAAAGCATTAAGTATGTGCATGCAAATTAAAAATATTCACGTCTTACAATTATAATTATAAATGCCGCGAAATGCAAAATGCGCACATCAAAATTTATTAAAGCTGCCAAATGCGAAAGAAATCGTCAAACGGACGGAAAGCCAGGCAAACAAACTGACAAAAAGTCATCAAAACATTTCTGATACACCAGGGGATGGCAAAAAGTATGTGTTGACGATCAATTTTGATGTGAGTGCTTCACAACTGTGCAAACATCAGCTCAAATGTTGCGATGTAGCGATAAACATGAGTTACTTTAATTATGCTGGCAAGTATCTTCAGCTGGGGATATACCCCGCAAATTATCTGCTAAAGTTCAACGGATTTCAAGTGCCTGCTGAACTGAACTCAACTGAACTGAACTAAATGGACTTAAATTGAACAGTGCACAAATATTGAGTCAAATGGCTTTAATTAATTTATAAAGCATAGAGCGCATAGAGTATATAGAATCAAAGGGAGAAGCAGAGCAGATGGTAAAGTTAAAACAAACAGCAAAGCGAGAAACAAGCAGAAGCAAAACAAGGCGTATTGTGGCTTGCAAAGCAGCTAGGCTTGCCACAGCGCGAGAAACTTAGCAAGAAAAGCAGCACGAAGCAAAGCGAGAAGCAAAGTAAACTGTAGAAGAACCCAGGTCAGGGGAAAAATAAGAACTAAAGCAAGCAGCAATGTCAGGCATCAAGGTGATGCTCAAAGGAAGAAGCTCGTAGAGAAGCAAAAACAACTTGGAAGCAAAACAAGAATCAAAGACAAACGCAGCGCAAGGCGAGAAAAGAAGCTTAACATAAATAAATACCTTAAGCATTAAAGAAGCTTTTTCTCGTTTTTTTCGATAGAAATGTCACTCGAATATTCGACGAGGGGGAGTTCATTGGAAATAGTTATGCTAGGGACTTCATTGGTGCCGCGAACACAGTTCTTTAATAGGTAATTTTTGGACGAAATGCAAAAATCAAATCGAAAACCGTTTCGCAAATTCTTATCTAGCCTGTAGACTTAAATGATTCAACTGATTCACATTAGGCCCTTCTCCTAAACAATTATAAAAAGACTCTCAGCAATGATTTGGCTATCTTAAATGATTTGGCTAAGCTCATTTGAATTGATGCAGCTTATAGCTTTCAAAACAGATAATGTAATGGGAATGTTTTTGCCAAATGGCGTCATCTAACGATGATCTGCTTTATAGTGACAGCTTTTGAGCATCGCATTATGAAATGACTTGCCAAATCAGGCAGCCATCGTGCTGCCGTTTAACCAACGCAAATCTTTTAGACACGCGCAATTTGCTTGACCAGCGTACATATTTTTCTTTTCTTTCCCATTTTTTTTTTTTTTTTTTTTTTTTTTTTTGGCAACAACTCTGCTCTCTTTCTCTGGCTGGTTTCGCCCACACATCAGCAACAAAAGCAATTTAAAAATTGGTTGGGAAAAAGCGAATGTCAGAAAAACACGAAAATTTCTTGTGATTTTCAATGTTTCCGCTTGACGGATGGATGCGACCAGTTTCTACGGGGCGCTTAATGAATTTCTTTGCCAAACACACTAGAAGGCGGCAGACACTCAATTAAAGGCTACGCCCTCCTACACGCCCCCGCCTACAACGAGGGCAGCCCATTGTCAATCAGTGGAGACAAAATTGCAAATACAGCGTCATGTAAAAGGCTACAATTAGAATTTTTACTGATTTGTGATTGCTGATTTCCGAATCAAACGAATCTCAGCAGTGACCCATCTTTGATTGCATCAATTGGCAGCAATTAGGATGCTCAGCGCCACAATCATCATGAGCTGCATTGTTATCATCATCATCATCATTAGAAGACTTGGTGGGCGCAAATATGTAATTATAATCAATCAAATTGATAATTTCCAATTGCCAAATTCAGATGTTCGCTTTTGTTGGCCAGGAAGCTCTAGCAACAAATTAAGCAAAGCCAAACAAGTGCCAACAACAATAACAAAACAATAACAACAACAACAAACAACAAAATGACGCACACGGCTGTAAATATTGAGATACAATTAGGAAAAAGGAAACCAAAAAGTGCCGACCACAGATGCAGCCCAAACAACAGCTACAAACCACTTAAAGTGTATCAAAACAATTTTATAGCTTATTCTCCAAATGGGTTAATGTCAAATATATCTGAACAATCGGGCAAGTACTTTAATGAAATAAATAGGGCTGGTACATATTTTCTCTTGCAAACTCAATGCATTAACAGACAGTCAAATGAAAATGTACATTCAAACTAATATGAAACTGGGATGATATATAGTTAATAAGCATGCTTAAGCACTTACTATATTACAAAATAAATAAATTGTGGGCTTTAGGGACCGAGACCCCGTGAAAACAACACATGTATTCTTCGTAACTCGGATAAGGAAATATTTGTTTTTGTATACCCTTAACCCATTAAAAATGGTTATAATGGTATATGGATTTATGCACCTGTATGTAACAGGCATAAGGCAGGGTCCTGAACGAGGGTCCTCCTAGTGTCCCCGCTGTACAAGTTTATTTCCGATAATTGATAACTAAAAATCGATATCGAAATCCTGTATTTTGAGCAAATCTTTGAGTAGATTCAATCACACAATAAATGTATGTACAAATTGCATTTTCAACTTTATAAATTATTCACCGGCGACGACGAAGCCGGATAAAATCTTCAAGTACTTTACTTCATCTAGGCAATAGTGAATGCTGTCAGTTCTTGGAATAAGGTATCGTTACTCTCAATTATATTACTTAATTGTTTCACTTTCCGGCACTTTTCGGCTTCTAGAGAACGTGTTTTTGCCGTCAGTGCAGTTTCGTATGCAATTAAAAACATTTCCAATGGCCTATGCTCAGCTTCACTTACAACCCGCCCCAGGCACAAATAAACTCGCAAACACACGCATACGCCATGTGGTACCATAAATATTTATAATAAAGGCAGGCCTCCCGTTCGCTTGCCTCTGCCAAAGAAAATTCAATCAGACAATAGTTTCCGATTGCAATTTGCTGATATATAGTGTTGCGGCACTCTGAGGTGCAACGCCCACATTAAACCATGCGTGGGCATGGCACTATCGGCCTGTAGCAAAATGAATTAATTTTACATACATTTTAAGCAGTAAGTTAATTAAACCCTGAGTGGATGGCGGCTGCGGCACGCGCTTCAGATTTTTCGCTTAAAATTTGACCTTTTAAGAGTCTATTTGCAAAATGAAAACGAGCATATTGGTTTTGTGTTCGTCCTGTTGTCCGTGCACATAAAGACGGGTAAGTCGACATATAACTCGTAGCAGAAGATTAGTCATAACCCCTAGAGATCAAGATCAATCGCTAAACTCTATCTTCGAAAGGTTCAGAAATAGTTAGTTAGTTGAAGATCTAGCCCAAATTATATTTGTGTCCTCATGGATTGACCGTTGAAAGCCATTACTTACGTTTCACTCCCTTAGAGCCGCTAAGCCAATCATCAAAAGAGTTCTTTTTGATCCTGTGAACAGAGAATTGTTCAGTCGGTTGCAACCACACTGCATTGTTTTTACTTAACTTTTATTCATTTTTTTTTTATTTATAAAATGCCGACGACAAATCAATTAGCGGACCAACATGAAGCAGGGCAAAGGCTCAAAGGAAGCGCAAAATAATTGTATTATAGGCCAATTTTATATGGCTTTTGGTGTCCCCCTCCCCTACCACACCCTTGGGATTGGCCACGTCCAAAATATATCGCCAATCGATTGGGCCAATTTGATGTCGCATGTGGAACCCCTACATGTGTCGGCCTCACGCTGCCCCCCTCTGTCACTGGATTGTCCAGATGGTTTTGCCATGGGATATTTTATTATCATGTATTGAATTCAACTTCCATTCCAAACCATAGTGAAATATATGCATGTATATATATACATAAATATACATGTATATATGTGTCAATATTTGTGTGCGTTTTGTCTCTCAATTAGTTTCCTCAGCTGCTGTTGTTGTCTTGTTCTTCCTGTGATGTCAGCATCAGCTTGGTCGGGCTTATTTATGAGCATAATACGAATATATAGGTGGTAACTATACCAAACACATTGCTCTGGGCCCGAAAGATGTTCACTTGTGCGTCCTAATTGTCAGTGAGTCATTGTCGTATGTCCAAAATACGATTACGTCTTATATGAGATTATGCTTAGATTTTAGTTGATTTGCGTCGGTTTCTAGAGATTTGCAAACGCGCTTGTACAACAATTTAGCCGAAATTTTAGACCATTGCTACAAACTGTAATAAATGTAAGCTATACTCTGTTCCTCTAGGGTAAAAGGAATATATTGAAAATATGTTGAGTATGTAGGGTATATAGAGAATTCATATTTGGCATATATGTGCGCAGGCATATATTGTTCAGGTTCCATCAATACGTGGGTTCAACTGGAATCTAGTTCTTACCTTGAAGCGAACCGCAAAGAATATTTTATGGGTTTGCAATCCTGATTAAAACTACATGTTAATTTATATAATGAGGCAACTAATTGTAGCACTTCAATAACAAATCAGCTCTATAAAACTTGCTTTAATAAATAAACAATAAAAAATAATAAATAAATTAGCATGAGCTAATATCAATATGTATTAATAATATGATAGCTATAAGGCATAAATATAGTAAAAATTGTCTTTATCAGCATACTAACTGCTTTAAAGCATAGTTAAGCTTAAATGCAAAATGGTTCTACTGTTTTACTAATATAATAAACCTCAATCGCTACTCCTTATACTTAGTATCGTATTGTGGTGCATCATTTACTTGATGAGCTTTGCTAAAGCCCAGCTTAAATGCTAGCAATTTATACGATGAATGTATTATCTAGCTGTGTTTCTTGAATGATGCGCTTATCAGTCAAAACTTGTCTACTTTCCGTTTGTGGGAGTTCACTGTGGGGTTGAGGGACGCCGTATCTGTAGCTTATTTACCGTTGGCTCAGTGCCTCTATTTGCACGGCCCCTTGGCTGGCGGCATTGCAGTGCAATGCACCGGGGCAGCTGATACAACCAAGAACAGCAAGAACAACAACAACAACGACAACAACGACAACTGGCA
This sequence comes from Drosophila novamexicana, assembly GCF_003285875.2. NCBI lineage: Eukaryota > Metazoa > Arthropoda > Insecta > Diptera > Drosophilidae > Drosophila > Drosophila novamexicana. The sequence continues at coordinate 362,462 of NW_020824841.1, forward strand.
GCCGGCAGAGAGATGCCAACGGCACCTGGCACTAGCCCGTGTCAGCCGCCAGCCCCACACGCCCCCTCCCAGTGTGTTGATATATGCAAATAGTCGCATAGCTGCCAGCCGATAAGTCGGGGCAGGCGATCTTCGGTGGTGGCAACAACAAGCGTGAGCAACAAGCCAAGCGATAAGCGAATACCAAATGTGGGTAGGTGGATGTGGATTTAGTTGGGTTTGGAATTGAAATTGGAATTGGGCATAGGAAGCGCTAACACTTTTGTCGATTGCCATTTAGCTGTTTATGGCATTTTTTGCGCCTAATTAAACGCAAATCGCAAAATGCAAACGCAAACGCATTGAGCATATGTAAAACTGTCTGAATCGCTACGTGGCTTTTGCCAAGGCAACGGGAACGTGGGTGGGGCTAGCGATTGGCAAGGCGAGGCAAGGCAAGGGCATGCGAATTACCACAAAAGACCACATCAACGCAGCGCACCAACAGTGGCAGCTAAACAAAATCAATAAAAATGTATTTTTAACACATTTTTCTTTTGAAAATTATGTTGTGGCATATCGCACTGCGCTGGGCAAGAAATGGTTAGATATTGTGCAGCTGGGATAGATTTGGCGTTAATCGCGTGTGAATGCATCCCTTTCGTTTTTCAACAAGCCTCCAACAGGCAATGCTCTGCCCCACAGTTCGAGCTGGCGAGGTGTGTAAAAATAAAATGTATGAATAGTTCAGCAACATCAGCTGCCCAGATGGACAGCACACACACAAAACAAGCACACATACACAGACATATGTATGGGGTGTATGTGTGTCCTCCATCTCACAGCATCGCTTCGGACAGTAATCTCGTTCAAGAATTTATAGACGTGCGTTGCTGTCAAATCGATTTTCAATCATGACGCAAATTAAACAATATACATATAACAAGTAAGACTGCTCTAGTTGGGAGTGCCCTACTAGAAGATACCCTGCACTCAACGCCGAGCTGCCCTTACAAGCAATCTAGCTTTCTTTTAAGCCCACGAATAACGCAAGCTGCGCACTTTTTGCAACACCTGTGCTTATTTTTTCCACTATTCCATACTATGGGAAATGCTTTAACCGTATTTATTGACCGATCAAACGTGAATATATACCAAAGCCGAGCTATACGACCAAAAATTAGTTTGTTACAACTTTGGGAAACGTGCAAGGTATCTAAAAACTGAATTATTTTCGATACTTTACAAGAGTCTTAATAACAAATATGGTATTTTTAGATCTAGCTTGTTTAGCACTTGCTCAGCAAACAGACAGGCAGACGGACGAACGGACAGACAGACAATCATCCTGACGCCTTCTTCTGCCTGTTACGTGCACTCGCACAAAACCATTATACCCTTTTTATCAATTTCGAATGGGTTCAGTGCATATGAAATTCTTTTTGCAATTTTATTTCATATTCTTTATTTTATAAACTATTTTTAAAATGCATTATTGAAGCGTAACATTCGTTACCCTCGATTTACTTGTATGGCAAAATGAAATTTCATGCATATGTAATACCCAATTTCAAGGGCTCCCACACGAATGACGAAATGTATTACAAAATGACAAAAATGTTATTTCGATTTTGCAATCCTTTTTTTTCGCTTTCCTGTTGTTGCTTTTTGGACTTTTGGCAAGACTACAAGCGAGTAAAGACTACACGAGTACACGTTTCGGCCTGACTGCTGAAATGTTTCTAATTAGACAAGAGATTGACGGCCAACATTCACCAATGATGCCCCGACCCGACCGCCCCACCCCTTGTGGCACCTGGCAGGCAAGCAGGGAGGGGTTGGAGTGTGGCAAGTGCTTGATGTGGGGATGAGTTGGTAAATTAATGACTGGATGACTGCCTGACAGACTGATCTGGTCATGGAAACTGTCATGTTAATGTTCGCGGTGCCGCCCACTCAGCATTCAGTGAAAGCCTCAAAGCAGCAGAATGATCTGACAAAGGTCACTGCAGTGCTCAGTGCTTTGCAATATTTCAACACTTTCTAGACGAATTCCTAAAAATTTATATATTACAAATACGTACATACATATTTTTATTTTACTCTAGAGCTTTTAAATTATGTTAATTGAAGATTATTTGTAGATAAATGTAGCGTAATAATAAATGTCAAAATAAAAGCTAGCTCTACATTCGAACTAAGCTAAAATTAATTTATCTGATGTATCTGATTATAGTTATGGATCAGTTAGAAATGTGTTGTTAGCAATTAACATATATTTACATGACTGTCACGATCTTTAATTCAACAATCAATTTCCATACTAATCGTTTATTCAATTAGAATATTTATAAATCGATCTATCGAAAGTTCATATCACTAATTGATCACTTAATTAATGAATGTAGGATTATATTTTATTACGATCTTCCGATCAGATTCTATTCAAGATTTGAATATCACATTGATAATGCACATCACATTGATAGAAGGTTAGAGAACAATCGAAGATCTATGGAAGATCAGTAAATAAAAGTTAAGATAACAATCGAAGATCAATGGAAGCTCATGTGGCAAAAAAGGATCAAAAACCTATGGAAGATCAGTTAACAGAAGATTAGATAACAATCGAAGATCTATGGAAAATCTGTTTCCAGAAGATTAGATAACAAAAATGTATGGAAGATCAGTTAACAAAAGATAAGATAACAATCGAAGATCTATGGAAGATTTAATGGCAACTAAAAGATTGACGATATGTGGAAGATCACGGATCAGATCACAAGTCGGTAATATATATTAAACTACATAATTATAGTGGCGATCAATTGAGGACCAGAAGCATATCAAATAGATCGGTACTTCAGACAAGCTTTAATCAATCTAGAATATAATTTGTATAGTCATAAGCCGAAACTAATTATAATGGCGATCAATTGAGTCTATATAGAAGAATTAGAAGCGTATCAAATAGATCGATGCTGTTCAACTGTGTGGATCAATTGGGGATCAATCAATAAGGAATTTGCTTAAAACCCATTTAAGAGCAGTTTTTAGGCAAATCAACTTTAAAAAAAATAGTCGTTACACCAACAACCACCAATCACCAGCTGGTGATGCTTCAATGTCAAGCGATCCATTATGCAAGCTCCTTAGGGGGCACTTGTGTGTGGGTATTTCTGTTGTGCACAACAAACAGATAACTTCATTGTTAAGAAATGCATGCCTGGCACGCGATTGTCGCTGCAGTTGGTGACTCTTATACGACGACAATGGATGACAAATGTCTATAATTTGGTGGCAATTTGTATAGAGAAGGAGTGCACGGGGCGCACTAAGTCGTCGTTGGGTAAGAGCTTGCTCTCATGACAACGTGAGATTGTGTGTGTCTTGTGTGTGTTGTGTGTGTGCTAAACATCACTTGAACTGCCCTTAACGAGTGGACGTTCGAATGCGAGACGAGTAGCTGGGTCGGCACTTGGGCGCATTGTTGACTGGTCGATATCATAACGAGACCCATTTAATGGCATCACTTAACGTGCATTGTGATTATCAGCAATCCATGTAGTTTTGCGCTTAGCTGCAAAAACATTGATTACATAAGAAAGAGAGAGAGAAAAAAATAAAATAAAATAAAAACAAACGAGAACCTTGAGAGTTGCACTTGGATCGAACTTGGGACTCTGGTGCGGAACTCGGCCTGGGTCTTGGGTTTGGCTCATGTCATGCCGCATCTAATGTCTCATGCAGGGCACGAAATCGCAGCGCAATCCATAAAAGATCGATTGCTGGATAGTGAACGGCTTGGCCAGTGGCCAACCATTATGAATGTCAAATATTTGGACATTTCAAGTGAAAAAGCGCGTAACCAGTGGCAAACAGAATCCAGCAAAAAGACCAAAAGACCAAAGGCGACGGCTGACAACTGACAAGCGATAAACCGCATTAAAGGCATGAAACGACCCAAAACGCCCAACAAACAAAAAAAAAAAACAGAAAGCACGGCTATCATTGGCATGCCGAAGATTAAATACCCTTGGCAGCAAATGAATCAGAAGTGCTTTTATATAAAATGTTATATTCCAATCAACTATTTCAATAGCAGTCACATAGTTTGGGAGGTTCTATGGGGATTTGTAAATCTGAAATCTGAAAAGCCATATGCTAGCAGCAAAGTGAAATCAAAATCAAAATATAAACAAAAGTCATGTGGCTTCTGATACTGATCAAAATATATATGTACGTCGGTCACAGACGTCCCCTTTCATATGTAACACATTTCGTGACAAAAGTTATAATACCCTCTGCAAGGGTATAATGACTGCCATATGAATTGCGTGTGTGTGCGTGTGCGTGTGCCTGTGTACGCATGTCATCTAAGCGACCGCGAAAATGGCCCAGCAGGCAACCGCGATGAGCAAAGCACACAATGTCATTCATACTGTACACGACGTATCCGCACAGTGGTATCAAGCGCAAAGAGACGACGGTGAATATTGTCTGCCCTCTTTGAATGCATTATTATAAATCCAAAATATTTATAAACTACATTACATGACCGTATATGGGTACTGCAAATATATTGATGACACTACGTAAATATCGATTGCTGGAAGTGCCTATACTTGATATAATAACAGAAAACACTTAATTTCAAGTATGAATAAGTTGTGCTTATGCAACAATTGCTGTGCAAATATCTATATTGAGCAGAAGAGCAAACTATAAAGAACATACATATTTGATACATTGGAAACATGTCCGCATGTCTAAACTATGTACGCCTGTCCGGTTATCTACGTTTCTGTATGTCTGTCTATCTGTATTGATCACGTCGATCTTTGATGCAATTAAGACAACAAAATTCGTTTGTACATTTTCGTATAGTTTCCGCACGACCTTAAGCATATATGAAAAGAGGGTATTTTAAAGTAGATCCTTTCTATGCGAATTTCATGTTTTCAAGAACGACTAACATTCATCAATGTATTCAAATATTAAGTATGTGCACTTAGATATAGAAAGATACGTTTCAAGTTAGGTTTCAAAAATATATAGCTTTAAGTTACCTGTGCTCTCTTCAAAAGCTCTATCTCTGTCTTTCTTTTCTTGTCCTTTTCAAAAATGGAGATTTCTTTGCGATTCTCACGAGTTTAAATTGGGTCTCAATACTTAACAGAGTATTTTTTCTGCAACAGTCTGCTCCACATAATAGCATAGCAACTGTTTCCTCGCTTTTCACTTAAAAGCGTTTAAAGTGTTGAATCTTAAATAGGCGGGCAGATATCTGAAATGGATGCAAAGCGAGAAGCGCTAGAAGCGAAATAATATTTCAAGAGCCAAGCAAACTGCACGTTGTCATTGACTTTGTCCTTAGAAATTTCAGTTGCCGTTTGCTAAACAAGAAATGGAAAAACGGAAGCCACAAAAAAAAAAGCGCAGCTAAGCGAAAATTTAAGAAATCAGCGTCATAATAATGAAAATCCAAATGCCAAGCAACTGTTTTAAGCAAGCTGCGAGCATTCGGGCTGTACGGCGGGTGGCCTGTTAAAAGGCCTGGCAAGGACACACAAAGGAACATGAAATGTGGGGGTCATCTGAAAAGGACTTGCAGCTGATGGCTTTGCTGAGCGACCGGCTGCATTGGTGGTCAGCCTGAGCCTGCTGCCTGGTCCTTGAACTTGACAGCGACAAGCAAATAAAACAAGTTGCATTCAAATACGTTTTGTGCACACATATAATTATATAGATCCCTTTTCATATCTTTCAACAATTTCCTTAGCTTGAGCACTCAGCAGATGACTTGGCCAACTGGGCCGACAGCTGTCGTCAGGTTTGCAGCGTCCGGTATCCAAAGAGCCACACACACACTCTAATATACACTCCCGTAGTAGCCGCAACTTTGCAACGGGTTGTTGAACCAAATATGCCAAATGAATTGCATCCACGCAGTGCAGTCGAGGGTGCAGCGACCCACGCACAGGAAACAGCTGCAACTCCAGCAGTAGGGCCAGCCAAGTGTCCAAGATAAGGAAGTTGCCCAAAGTCTCCAACTGCACAATGCATCGGGTGAACCACCTGCGTGTTGAGTTTCCGGCTGCACCGTTTAATAATGGCTTTGACAATTGAATGCTTCAAAGGACTGAGGGCAAACAAAACAGATACATTTATCTTATCTTCGCGGAAACAAGAATTGAAATTAACTACGCAACGCGGTTTTTCCGTTTTTCAATGAATAGTAGTCAGTTTATAGGTAAATGGCAAAGTGACGCTGTTAATGTCAGCACTTAACATACAACTGTTAGCTATATGATCCAACTCTCTATACTTTCCTATAATGACACTATTAAGCCCGTTAGATAATGAGTTTTTTCTTTGGTAGAAGGCAGTTTTATTATTCAAAATTTTAATAAGAGGCTAGTAACTGGACTGTAACTGGAAGAACAACATCAACGACATGTTAACATCAAACTCTTTTTGCTTTGCCATCTGCAAGCCGATAGCTCATCCATGTATAGAGTACATATAAGCTGCAAATACTTATAAATACAACATTAATAGGGTATAAATGAGTTAATTTGTATGAAATTTTAATTCTGTTAATTATTGTCTTTTCAACAATTTCCTTTCTTTACATACTTTATACATAGCTTAAGTTGATAACGCGCAAATCTGTGCAATTTTCACAAGAATTATATCAAGCAACTGACATTTGTGGCAGTTGTCTTCCATCCCAATCACATTATAAACTCATCAAACTGTGTCGCATTAATTGACACGTCATTTTGATTGGAAGCGACCGATTGACCTTCACATGCCCTTCGGCAGGGCTTACAGCTTGCCGCGCCCTGAAGTCAATCTTCAGTTATCTAGTGTGCTTAAACATATATGCACATGTTCTCCGTGATGTCAGGAATATGAATCGATAAAAGGCTACCTATTTGGCGACCATGAGGCAAACAACGACAGGCAACAATAGCCTGGAGCAGAGCGCTTGGGGTGGCATATATAAGTAGTTTCAATATGAATGCCAAAGAGATTGGCAAATGTTTACCTGGCATGCTGCAGATAGGCGAATGAGGCGGTGTGTGTGTGTGTGTTGTTCGTGGGGGGCAGGGCTTTACTTATTATCATTGCGAATGTAATGTTAAAGTGGCAGCAAAATCTCAGTCGAACCATTATGACATTGATAATGAAAAATAATTCTTTATAGCTGGTAAAATTGCAGTCCAATACCCAAACCACTTGACGCTTATCGGCGCCACTTGAGAACTGATTACATTCCCCCACAGCCTGCTCGCCACAACCCTACGGTACGCCCAGTAAAATACAATTCAATTATTGGCGTTGATTTTTATGGCTACATCACGTATACGCACCAGTAGCTCTAGTTCTAGTGCTTGTATACCCTTGACTAGCGTTCTACAGCAAAATTATAATTATGTATATCTATATATATAAAACTGTTTGTCCTGACTGACTGACCGACTGACTGACTGGCTGACTGATTGGTGGTCAACGCACAGCCCAAAAACTTAAGAGCTAGGCCGGTGACATTTTTACTGTAGTTACCTTGTGATAAAGGTTCCACCCTTAATATGGAAAAATCGCGAAAAACGTTTGCATGCAACTTTTTTGTTTACCATCCGATCGGCCTTAAACTCAATTTCAAAGAACTTTGTTCAAATTCATTCACACTTTTCCAAAAATACATTCCTCCTTGGTGGAAATGTTGGTCAAAGATTTGGTGGATGGCGTTTCGCCCTTAAATTCATTTTCTTGGATCTACATAAAAAATCATTTTCTGCATAAGAGCTAAATGAATATGTGTTTCAGCGATTCGGTAAATCCCACCCGCAACAGTGGTAAATTGTCGGAGAAAGAACCTTAATATATAAGTAGTCTTAAACGAAGATATAACATAGAATAATGTAGCTGATATATACACGAACATATAATACATGCATATATAAAAAAATACATGCATGAATACAAATGTGCACACTCGAATTCTTGAGAATAGCATAGAAGGGCGTTATTTGAAAGGAACATGCATTCATGCATGGAAGCCTTTCAAGAATTATTAAGAATCGCTTAGAAGGGAAACATTTAAAAATAATTTTTTTATATGAAGCCCAGCGTGGGCAGTTGTCAAAAAAGTGCGATAAGCTTGGTCTGCGTTTGGCAGAAGAGCAAATACTTACACACATGCACAAATGCACATATCAAGCCTCCATACTAAAGATTAAAGTAAACTGGGCCCGAATTTAATAATTCAGTGAATCACAATAAAAATGATTTGATTTGTATTGCTCTTATTTTTGTTGCTTCACATACTATGATAGTTAAATCAAATAAGGGTATATTCTTCTTCTGCATAGCGAAATAAATTTTCGCCAATTTTTTTTTTATGACAGGTAATAATAAATAAATACGCGCTCATAAATTTTGCACGCATTATGATAATTAGGTAGGAAGCTACCCATCGGCACTAAATACACCGATAAGGGGCCGGCGACACCGGAAGATACTTCGCATGGGTTACTCGGAGGGTTTTGTGGGTGTGTCCCAGGGGTTTAGTTCAAGTGGTTTATGCATGTCCACAACGTCCATTTTGCGTCATTGCACTGCAGTATTATTATTTTACACACACACACATAGCTACTTTCACAAACACACACACACACAGACACACAGCACACAAAAACGAGCAAATAGATGCACATTTTCACATTTGCAATGGCATACAATTTGCGCCAGTTCCTGTGGAGCAGACGGCACTTACGGCAGTTGCTGGGCAGCCGTAGGGACAGTGAGTGTGGCCACTTCTAACCAATCCGGAAGTCAACTGGCCGCCATTTTGCTGCCAATGAGTTCACTGACACGGTCCCATCGATCGTCACATAGATTGTTTTGGGAATTCAACGCATCCGCATTATCAGTTTTTCCGTTTCTTTCAGCAAAAGTGTGCGTCAGTTTGTTGACCTAGTCCGTTTACCTTCTGTATCGAATCGAACCGAATCCTTGGCATAGAGTTTTGCTTAGTTATATGTATACAAGCTGAGTTTTTAGCTGAATTTGCTCGTGCTCTATTATCTATTTATTCGATTTTTTGTGCATTTTATTCGATTTTTGGTGGCTATCGATAATCAATAACACCAAAAATTCTCCCCCTTTTGGTGTTAGCTTAGATTTTCTGTGACTATACGAAAATAACTTTTTAAAAGTTTTTTGGAGGTACATTTTTATTTGTTCATTTGTCAGAGCCATTGATTCTTTTGCTGAGCTTTGCAGTCGCGTGTAAATACTACTCCGGGCCGCTAGGCTGAGGCTTACGACACTCAGAGCTGCCGGAGCTTAGCTAAGAACCGAGGTATATTGTTAATACTTATATAGATACCAAATGGATATGAATTTCGTCTCACTGAATAAAGTACAGTCCACTAAACTCTTAATTAATATTTTGAAGTATTATTCTTTACCAATAATGACTTTCATTCCAAATTAAATCATGTTGAATATCTATCCTTTGAATTACGAAAATAATTTCGACGCAAATATTTTTACTTATTAATTATGTTGACTAGACAAAATTTGTAGTTCTGCCAAATAGGCTTATAAGACGGAAAGCTATCGTTAAGTTAAGCCTTACTAATTATGCGCCAAACAGTTTTGATACTTTTAAATCTGTATTCAAAAATTTGGCGTCAAAACCTTTTGAGAATCACAAGCGTACAGCATGTGACAATTGTAAAGCTATCGATATTTGCTTCTTGTAGAAATTAGATAAAAAGTATAAAATTCAAGTATATATATTCTTCATGAGCATCAGCAGCCAAATCGACCGCTCGATGAAATCTATAGTGTTCAAAGTTAGAACTTAGGTTCTCCATAGGAAGTCAGCCATTCCCGACTTAAGCACGCTTTCTTGGTTTTTGTTGTGTATGTTAAGTAGCTCTGGAAATTGTTGTTCAGTTGGGCTATCATGGCAAAAGTTTGTTGGGGTTAGACTTACGTCTAATGAACAGCTTTAGGCATCTTATTGTGTGGCCTGGTGTTCTTTCCCCTTTCCAGTCGCAAACAAGGAACTCAGTGACTGGCTGATGATATGCGATATGCGATGATATGATGGATGTGTATGTGTGTGGACGCGAGTCAACTCGTAAATGGAGGCGAAATGCGTCGCTTGTTGTCAAAGTTGTCGCTAATTTGCTGCGCACACAGAACGCCTTCGTGCCACACTTGCCCTACCCCCTTAATGTTACCCTTACGATGTCATCCCCTCATTAAAAAAAAAAATAGAAAAAGATTTCGTGAGAAGAGAACGAAACTCATTTTAATTAATCAATTTGTATGTGGCTTTAAGTACGTCGTTCGACGTGCTGTTGTATTTTATTATTTTTTCTTTTTTTTTTTGCTGTTTTGTTTGTTTATCATTTGCTTACTTTATGAAACTGCAATAAATTGTCAACGATTCTGGCCAGAAAGAAAAACAATAACAACAAAACAAATTGCCTGCGAACTGTTGTTGGCCACTTAATTGTCATAATTGCCTTTACATAAACGGTTTCGGCTTAGAAACTGTTGCCAAAATTGTGACGAACTGACGTAACGGTCGTGACAGAGGAAAGTATGCTCGACTAAAAGATGCCCTTCAATCAAACATACGCAACACACATTTCTCTTTGCCCTAAACGGAAAGAGTGTTTGTCTTATAGTAAGGCATATATAAAGACAAATATGTAAAAAAATCGCATTTGAAAATATTGCCTCTCTTTGCGATTCTCATGCCTTTTAAATATTTATTTATTTCCTGTTTTCATGCAGAGAATGAGGGTAGAGTTATAGAACAGAGATGTAGACATAAGAATACAAAAAGAAATATCAAATCATGTTGGTATAATTAATTGCACTATTTGGGGAAAGAGTCAAAAAAGAAAAAAAGAAACCAAATTAACCTGAGCGCGGATATACTGATATAAATATGTAAAGAAAGTCATCAGTAATAGCTTTGGCTTGTCTCCCGATGGGCGAGCCAAAAAACACCTTATCTGTAGCTTCAATGGCGCCGAGAAAATTGCATTTATACGAACTGACAGGTCTGTCACGGAAATTACACAAAATCAATATATTCTTTTTTACTTTATGAACTGGGCTTTTGAGTCGTTTTAAATGCAACTGCCTCGCCTTTTCTATTCAAACTCGTCATCTTTTGAGTAAAGAAAAAGTTTCCTTGAATTAGAGCTTAATGAGGTTGACGTTGGTTTAAAACAGATTACCGTAATTCTTAAGGCTTTTCATATTTCTCTCTTCTTGGTGCATATAACTTGAATTGATGGAAACCTTTTGCCTTTTAAATAGCTATCAAAATGATTATCCAAATGCGTTTAGTGATGACGCATCTGGCGGCAAAGTAGTTTTAGTACCCATTCCGATGCAAGTGCTGATGCATTTCTTAAGCACTCAATTAGCACAATCGCACGTTCAAAGCCGACAATCCTCGAGCTGCCCATGACATATAACACACAACCCTTCCAGCCCCCCAGGTTGTTCCATCAGGTAGAGACTTGCGTCAAGCATATTCATTTGTGCCCCACAATGAACCATTTTACTTTGCGGAGAGAGGCAACAGGCATGTGACTGGTGATGAAAACGTGTCCATTCTTATCGGCTACTGGAATAAACGCACGTCATTGAAGTAAACAATTCAACTGTTCAGAGCAAGTATTAGAGTGCCCGACTACCACTCTTGATTCTGCTAGGCAAATAAAATATTTATAAAGTAAGGATTTACAAATACACGCGAGTGGTTTCAGAAGAGTAAAATCGACTTGAAAACTGTATGTAATGATAATACAATTTACATTTCTAGCTCCTTGAAATATATACATAAATATTATAGTTTTCAAGATCGATCAGCTAGCACGGACAGGCCAATGGACGGGTTAGGCTCGATCAACTTAGCCTGATTAAAAATATTGAATGTCCCGATTCCATAAAGCCATCTTCTCATGACCCTAACATGCATATGCGGCTTTTGATTATACCCTTCTCAGCCCATTTTCAATGGGTACTCGTACAACAAACGCCAATAAAAAGCTAACACAGTAGCGAAAAGTCTTTAACAAACAGCTGCAAAGGGCAAACGCTGACAGGCACAAGTGGTGCACAGGCCAATTGCCTGATGAAATGCGCCCAGCACCAACATTGGCCACTGGAGTGGCCAGCTGAAGACAGAGGCCGCAAGCTGTCCAGTGTGGCAATTGAAGCCGTGCGGCAGTCCGACAGTCAAACTGTCGGCTTCATAACGCAAATTGCTGTGTTAATTGTTTGCTCGCCAAGCGGCTTCAATTTGACAGCAGACGGAGATAGCTACTGAATCGAATGAGTTCATGTGGCAGATAAAGCAAAAGATGCAGAAGAAAGGCTAAGAAGCGAGGAGCTGAAAGGGGCACAACAAGATGGTGGCTGGACACTTGCTTTTGCAATGTTGCTAATTGTGGCGTTAGCAAATACAATTTCCCTCTCTCCAAGCATGTGTGTGTATGTGTCTGCCTGTCGAATGCCTCAAATGGCTGTCAGTCAGTTACAAGCTATCGGTCTCCTTCTCTCTCCCACTGTCTCTCTCCTTGCCCAAGCACTGTCAGTTTGTGGCCGATGATTGATTGGCTGCTTTGATTGATCGTTAACCAGGCGCTGCGCGGCGCGGCGTTTTTCAATTTCGAACCAGTTCAATATGATGATCATGATGATGTTAATCTTGTTAGTCACATTAACACAAAAGATGAAGTACACACACTCAACATAATTGCTAAACGGCATTAAAAGCAGCTGCCAGATATTCAAGTTATTGAAATATAGTTGTCAAAACACACTCAAAAACCTCTTGAAAATTCCTTGTTTTATGTTTTGACAGCCACACGACAAGTGGCATTTCGGCTATACAGAGCTTGCCTAGTTCAATGCTTGTTAAGAAAGATGATTAACAATCGCGTCATTAGCGCTGGGCATATATTTATCGTCTTCTGTGCATGGTATCGGATTTGTCAGTCAATATAATAATCTTATGCCCCAATTTTCAATACCCAAGTCTTTTCAACTAACCTGACTTAATACATCCCTGTTCATTACTTTCTATTGTCGATAGCTGGCCATCGTTTCTTTGGGATTTCGTATGCATTTTTTGTTATATGATCTTATTTTCAAATTTACACAAAATCTACTTTGATATTCAAGCTCAAGTAATGCCTTTTGATCAACTTGTTAAGTCTTCTTCCATTGTTGTTCCATTCAAAAAACGTTTCAACTAATATCTTTGGATACAAATATTTCTATCGATAACTGGGATATCGATTCTATGGCATTTTGTAGTCGACGCTTGGCACTTGCTTCTCGTTAATTCGTCATAGTAATACCTACAACAACAACAACAACACGCGCTTTGTTTCGTCAACGGCGCGAACATTACAAATTTGTTACGCGTGCGCAACAGCGACGTCGCGTCGCTGCCAGCGCTGACGCTGACTGCGCATACATTTTGGAATCGAAGCGCGCGCTTCGGCTGGGTTAGCCTGGTCAGCTTGATCAGCGATTTTCTATTTCACTTTTAATTTTCACATCAGCGACTTGGTCGCCGAGTGTTGTATCTGTACAGTTGCAGTTGCAGTTAGTGCCCCGTCGGTGCGTCCAACTGGCGGCACGTCTTTGTCAGGGTTGCCAGCGTGAGTTCATTTTAATTGCCAGCGCATTCCGTTGCTTGAATATCGAGCCTGGCCCAAGGGGCATTCAAGCTTCGTTAACCCGTTTGCAACAGGCAGTCGAAGGTTTGTGCTCAAACCGACCGACATCACACGTAAGCAGCAATGCCTATCGATACATTCGATAAATGTTAGCAAAATGATTAAATGAATGCGATAAGAAGGGAATTATACAATACCGATATCGATTGTTATCGACACTTGAAATTATCGTTATTGCTATCGAAAGCTGCTCTATAAAGTAATCGAACGAGTAACTGTTATCGTTACAATAATTTATTGTTATTAATCTATAGTGATCGATATCGACACATCGAAAGATCTACTAGCTGGTGTAGCATCCAATTTGCTATAGCATTTCCATGAAGCATATTCAACTCAGTTTTCTCATATAGTTTGAAATGTATGTATATATTCCACAATTTCCGTAGGTAATTGATAAATTAATCGACTGTAGCATAGAAAATGACTTTATTATAGCTTCGTAGGGTATTCAAGCTGCGTTGTGGCTGCTGCGGCTACTGCGGCTGCGACTGTAAGTGATTTGCGAGTCGCAGTTAACTTCTTGGCAAGATTTTTTATCTGAATGTGTATGTGTTTGCCTCTGTCTGTCTCCGTTTGTGTTTTATATTTCGCAGCTACTCTGTTTCTGTTTCTTTTTTTTTGTGTGACTTGCGGGTTTGCCTATTCGTAGTCACCCTGCCACATTTGGCCGCAAACAAATTAATTTTTGCGCCTACATAAAGCTAATTGACTTGAATGGCCGTACGGCCGACAGATCTGTGCGCTTGCGGCTCTTAATTGTGGCCGCAATTAATAAAGCCGCAGCTCAAAAGGCAGTCCAATATTATCTGCATCTTGGCGCCACCCACATCAGCAGCAGCAGCGGCAGCAGCAGGGGCAATGAAAGCCGACAAAACGCCGCTTGACCTACAATTTGTCATGACAAGAGGCTGACACAGGCGAGGGCGGAAGGTTGCGGGGGTGGCCGAGCATATTGACGCCAACGTGAGGCACGCGTGGTTGGGTCAACTCAGGTGGCACCTTCAGCGGAAGCGTATCAAGTGCATGCCACACACACACGTGCGCGTGCGATGTGGTCTTATTTTTTTCGTTTTTTGTCGGTGGAGGGGGCGAGGACGCAACTATGCCAAATGCTTTGCTTAATTAGAAATCAATTGAAACGCATGCAACGTATAAGTAACTAGCTAGCAACAACAACAACAACAAAAACAACTGCAACTGCAGCAACAATCTGACGACCCAAATAAGCTGCCATTTGCCCCTCAGCGCCCCGCGTTGCCGACAACGTTCTCGTAGTCGTTGGGTGGCATGCAAACCAAACTGAGTGCAACGCAGCTAAAACCAGTTTCTCCGCGCCCCTACCACAAAACAAACCCCTCCCGCTGCACTCGCCCCCTTTGCGGTTCACCTGTTTTATCGTTCATTCGCTGTGTCAACTTGGCTATCTTAAAAATGCTTAATTGCTCGACTTGCATAAAAAAAAAATGCAGAAAAAATATTGATAGCCGCAAGCAGAGGCGGATCGGGACACCAGGCACCCAGCGAGAGCAACATCCCGATCATGACCATGACGTTCCCTCAGCTGCCGCAGGTGCACGATCACACCTCGAAGACTATCGCCGAGTTGTCATCGCACAGGCAGACAATTAATGATATTTTATGGTCTCAATTGATTGAATAATTTTATAGCCGGGGGATGTCATTTAATAAATCAGGTTTATTTCTTGCTTGGAATCTTTTTTAGTACATTTGCTTGATTGAGTTTGGGGGAAAACTTTTGCATTCTCCATTTAGATTTCCCAATTTTTCAACAAAAAGTTGAGCAGAGAAAAATAATAAATTGTGTTTTGTTTAAAAATAGATGTTTTATTTATACTATTCATTGTGCCATATATCTGACTGGCGCTGGAATGGCCAAGTCTCTTGCTTACATTCCCAACGAAATAATTCACTTATTTCTCACCCGTCTTAGTGAATTTAAAAGTAAGGACGAGCAGTTGATGGGGATTCCTTAGCTTCGTTTCAGCATTTGCTTGTAATTTTGCTTCTTAACGTTTATGTATATACACCTGGGATTGTCTATTGAAGCGTATTAGAAACTGTTTACAACCAGAAATAATATAATGAATAGATTGATAAGTAGTATACACTTATCTAAGCAACAAATCTAGAAATTCTAGAAAACACCATAAGAGCTGATGTATGTACACATTAAAGAAAAGTAAAATTGACTATATATATTTTTAAAAAACAAAGTTAGATGCTATATTTTAAGGGCGTGACTCTCAGCGATAGAGACTGTGCGTAACTGCACACATTAGAATATGATTTTCGATCTTTAAGTTTGAAATTCGATCCGAATTGAACGATCGGTCAAAACTTAGGTTATTGTATGAAGATCTGTTTTATACAATAGCTCAACATTTTATTTATCATCTGTTATACATAGTTTAATAGTTAGAACCGGTCGAAAAATATGTTTGTATGAGAAGCATTCCTGCTTTCCAAGATATCTCACCAAGCGCAGGAAAAGCAAGCCTCAATATGGACCTATTGGAGCAATCGGCAGGAGACACAATTATGCAAGGGTATTTATTCCTGGCAGCTGATTTTGTGTTTTTGGAAGTTTATGTAATTAGTCTATTTTTCTTGTCCCTATTTTGTGCAACAACTGAACTGTCGTATTAATAATGTCAACAATAACAATTGCAATAGTAATATTAATAATACATGAAACATTATGAATTGTTTTGCTATCGTATAGCAGGGGAGAATGCGAGTAATTTCTTTGTTATTGAATTGACGCAAGTGACACGGACACCCACACAAGCATTCACCTGCTCCCTTCCCCCCACACACACACCCCCCACACACTCCTCTCGCCACGCCACATTTTATTTTAGTTCAGGTTCCAGTCGAAATGTTGTTGTTGCCACTCATTGCACAATTTGTATGCACGTCACGTTCTGCGGCCTTTGAGTTCGACTTTGTCACCTGCCTGTCTGTCGTTCGTTGCACCCCGCCCCCGCGCACAGACACCATGCGCCCCACCCTTCTACATAATGCACAAAAGACAAAAATCAATTAAATGACAAAGTCGATTTAAATCTTTTGGCTTGGCTGGCGCCGCCAATCCGATCCGAACCGATCCGATCTATAGCTCCACAGAGAAAAGCTGCAAATCGCAGTTGCCTTTCAAATTGGGATGCTGCATGTGGCATGTGGCATGTGGCTGCCACACCGGTGCGGAGAAATTGGGCATGGGCGCAATGCACAGACAAAGCTGCATTTGGCGCATCAACGTGATAAAAACGTTGTTCTTGCTGCCTCGTCGCGTTGCGTCGCTGCTAAACGTGCTGTTTTGTGTGAATTTGCAATGCGTGCAACAACAACAACAACAACAACAACAACAGCAGCACCAGCGGCAGCAGCAGCGGCAACAACAAGAATGCGGTCACAGTTCATTGAACCGCTAGAAATGCAATGCAAGTTGCTCATAATAATGATGCAGCCAGATGATTATGATGTTAATGACGTGCCACATGTAGATGATGTACATGGCAAATGATAATAATGATGATGCAGACGACGATGCTGGGCCTTCAGTGGCAACTGGCACTTAGATAGGAGAAATAAAGCACCTCCAGCGGCGCTAAAATCGAAGAGAAGTGGACTACAACGAAAGAGATTCCAGATTCTGTGTGTGCGTGTGTGTGACACTACAGCCAAATTCAATGCTAAAAGGGCAAGGAAACAAAAGGGATTGTGGCCTCTTGCGTGCTACGTTAGACGCTTGCTACGGCGTTGCACCAACGGGGGTCACACGAGTGGACAGCACGGAGCACGAAGCGATCTACTACTGGTTTTACAACACCTTGCTAATTATCGGCTACCTTTAACAAGCTGCCGATAAGCCGTTCTCAATTAAACCTATTGGCCAGATTTTGCCAACGGATTTTGCCCGTCACCGCGGGCAGCTAAGTTCTTGAAGAGATCGAACAACTACCCCAATCATATATCCAATACAAACTTATTCCTAAGGCTGTCAAGCGGCTGGTCACACTGACTGCCAACAACAGTAGTCATTCGCTAATAATAACCTACAGCTTTATGCATGCTTTTGAACGCTTTGGAAAGGAACATTTGAGGATGCGAATTTGCGTATCAATCAACAATCTACTAAATACAGTAAAAACTCAACTAATGAACAGCTTACTATCCATTTAGCCTGTCAATTTTGTATGGTGCACATCTTTTTCCATACAAATCTTTGAAAACTTTGTTCTACAAAAGGCTTCTAAATAATTTACACTAAAAGACTTGCATAGAAATGATTTGAGTACAAGATACTTTTATCAAGTGTCAACTGTAGCTACAAGAGCTAAATTGTGTTTGTCTTTTTGTTGCTGGCCGCGAAATGCGTGTGAAAATTGCTTGGAACAACAACAAGAAGCGAGAACCAAACAGAAAACAAACAAACTCGTTTTGTTTCAGACGATCCAACGAAATGCGGGACCAATTGCAGACTTTAGCTTCAGTTGCGGCTGCTTCTACCCAGAGTTTTCGCTTCCTTTGATCTATTTTCGGCTGCGGAGACGCAGCTAATCGGCACTGGAAGCCACTGGAGCAATATGCGAAACTCGTCACCAGACATTTAAAAATAACAAACAAAATCACAATCCCAGAAACAGAACATACAGGAACTGAGTTTGCTAAATATACATGTCTGCTCGCTATAGATTATAAATAATAATGATATATACATATGTACATATGTTATACCTATCCCGAACATGATTATGACTGTATTTTTCCATGACAGCCTTACGATATACGCATGTGTTATTTTTGAAACTAATATCTGTTATATAAAGAAGGCTCCTGCAGTTGGTCCATTAACTAAGGGGATACAGTGAAGCGTCTCTTGAGATTTGAGTTTATTTGGGCTGCTAAAAACCAAATTAAAAAAAAAAAACTTTTGAGATTGATAATGACCAAAAGTACAAATAACTTTGATCTCAAACATTGCATTTTTCTAACCATATTTGGTAGATGCCCATTTTGGGAAAGTATCAAACATATATATATGTGAATATATTGTACTATTTTCTGTAAATTTGAAAGTTAAAATTTTAAAATATAATTGTAGTAAAAAGCTCCTCGAACCGAGGCTAAGGAAATGTCCTATAAGAAAATCTCTCCTCACAGTTATTTCAACTGTTCACAATCGCATTAAAAATACCAAATTCTAATTGAAGTTCAAAAACTTATCTATTTTGCTATCAAATACAATTCGGACGGAGCCTTTTCTGTATCAATATTCTCAATCCGCTCTAAGAATAGTTTATCAGGAAACTTCTTGAAAAAGATTTCTTGAACAAAAAAAAAAACGTTGATTTAAAATTGGAACTTTGTAGTTGTGAACTGATCGACTAAAGAAGCTGCCCCCTGGTAGAACATTTATGTAACGCTATGTACTTTAAAGCAGAGATCCATGGCTGGGAAGTGTTTGGAGAAGAGACCCCCAAAATAAAATGTTAATCCCTGCTAATCAAGCTCAACGTCTGTGTCACCTGTTGGTTTGTGTGTTGGGGAGGGGTAGGGGAAGTGGCTGGATGCGGGGGGGAAAGAAAGAAGAGAAAGTGAATGGGGCGTGTATATCCAATAAGAATATTAATGATAAGACGCTTATCAAAGCAACAGAATGAAAAGCCCAAACAAACGGGGCAACAACAAGTAAGGAAAAATACAATAAAAAAAATAGAGAAAAAAATACAAACAAAATATTAGAAACTTACCCAAAAGCAAACGAAGACGCGTTGCAACGAAAGTTAACGACGTTTTTTTTTTTATTATTTTCTTTTTTAATTAAGTGTTGTTTTTCTTTTTGTTGTTGGCTTCTTGTTGGCTGGATTACGGTTAACGCAGCGCTGCAAGATGAAATGCGTATAAGAAGCGGAAACGAAGAAGAAGCAGCTAAGTGACAAGAACGACAACCGCGCGTGCAGCAGTTAATGTTATCCTAATTTAAAGTTCTGGCATTTAATGAAGCCCACACACACATGCACACAGACAAGTGTCTGTGCGTGTGTGTGTGTGTGTGCGCTGGGAAAGGGGTTTGTTGCTGCACGGCGGGCTGCAAAAGTTTGCGCTTGCGTCACGTCAACAGCGCCGTCTGCAACCCAAATCGAATTTTCCAAAAGGCAAAAGAGGCAATACAAAAAATAAGAAAAATGAGAAACAGAAACAAAAACAAAAAAAGACACCGACACAGCAATAGAAGTGCCAGAGACCAAGAGGAAAACGAGTTAAGGCGCAGACAGCAAAAGACAATGCTGCCATCGCAGTCGACGTCGCCGTTGCTGCCGTCACTTGCTGCAAGCAGGCAGATAAAAGCAGCCAAAGACGGCCAAAGCAACAACAAGAACGCCAGCAGCAGCAGCCACAGCCGCCTGTTGTTGTTGTATATTTTGTAAATAGGTTTTGTTTACGCGCGACTTGTAAAATTTAATTGTAGTTTTTGATTTGGCCAGGCTTACGTTTTAATATGTTGACGCTTTTTTAGTTGCGCCCGCGCATCTTCCAAGCAAACAAAAAACAAACAACTCAAAAAACCAACAACAAAAACTCCAAGGAGCACCGCAAACTTTACACCAGACACCAGAACCGTAAAAAAAAAAACCAAAAACACTTTGCTCGCTGTGTGCTGTACACTTGCGCCGATATATTACTTTCAAGCTGCTGCTTTCAAATAATTATTTTATGTTAATTATTTCTTGATTTTGTTAGTAGTTTATTTCTTAAGACAACAGTGGCAGCAGGTGTTGAACGACGCGACAACCGCGCGCAACGAAAACAAAATGAAGACTAACAACTAACGTTCGCAATGTGATTGCAAGCGCAACGCCCCAAAATACCAAATGTTGCAAGAACACTGAAAATATACCAAGCGGATGTGGCGCTTGGTCTATAACAAAAAGCTTCAATTTAAATATGCAAATAAATGTTTTTATGTTAACTTTGCTAATATAATATTCATTTGCTTATAAGATGAAAGTAAGCATATGATTTTAAATGAACAACTATTATATATAACCCACCAATTTGTACGGTCATACTGCTGCGCAGTGCTGCCAGACTGTTGCTGTTGCTCTTGCGTAAACATATTATTCTGCATGTGCACAAAGCTAACACTAGCGGGCGCCACTGTGTATGCTCGGTGGTTGTGCGCAAAACAGAAACAACGAAATTAATAACAAGAAGTAAAAAATAATCACATTGTCACGAAGCTTGAATACCCTAGCAAGTGAGCAAGTGAGTAAAACATAAATTTGTTTTTAGCTTCAAAGATAATGTAGACGTTTGGGAAAGAGTATTTTTAATGTGTGCAAAGCATACGCAAATTAGGCACGCATAATTCAGCACGCCAATTGATTTTCGCGGAGCACGTTGCAAGCTGCATGACGCAGTCAAAGTGTCAGGCCAGCTTTTAGAGTACACACACTCTCGGTCGGTCAGCTGGGACGCTTTTTCGTATTGGTCTGTTTGCATTTGGCAAAAAGCTCCGCTCCGCTGTGTTGTCATCGTTATGTGCTGTGTGTACACGTTGTTGTTGTTGCTAAAAAGCTTTTTCAACTAATAACTGCTGCGCTTAATTTTCCAATTGGTGAATCGAGTTGACATAGTTAAACCTGCAAACCGTTCCAATCAGAAACAGACAACAGTGACTGCTGCACTGCATCCGCCATGACAAGCAACTGATATATCTCTCCATTCGACGGTTATAATCAAAGTTCGTGCGGTTCGAACATCTGAAATGTCAACGGAAAGTAATACGCCCGTGGATCCGCGTGTCCAGGTATGCGCCCAAATCTCATATATACATGCATATATGTCCATATCCATAATTGCTCCCATTATGCCAGATCGAGCTGGAGAAACTGAACACGGCCACCGACAATATCAACAAATACGAAGTGGAGCTCGATGTAAGTTGTTATTGATTTTTTGCTCTCTCTTTCTCTTCGCTTGAGTATCCACTTTATATAACCGTCCGTGCAGGAGGCCAAGTGCGAGTTCAAGCGTCTGCTGGCGGAGAGCGTGGTGCGCATCAAGGCCGCCGCCCACAAGCTGGGCAACTCAATTGACGCCGCCAAACCCTACTACGAGTCGCGCATCTATGCCGCCCAGCTGACCAAGGAAACGCAGCTGGCGGCGGCCAATCATGAGAAGGCTAAGTCCATACACGCCGCCGCCAAGGAAATGGTTTATCTGGCCGAACAGGGCCTCGGCGAGAAGTCCACCTTGGACACCGCCTGCCAGGAGATGCTTAGCCATGCGGCCAGCAAAGTCAACCAATCCCAACTGGAAGTCACCGACACTCGCAACGCCCTCAAGATGTGCCAGCTGAAGCTCGAGGTGGCCAACAATCGCGTGGGCAAGCTCCAGGGACAGCTGAAGCAGGCGCTGCGCGCTTCCAGGTATCTTGACTTGATCTCAAAACCTTGCCCCAACTCTAATACCAACTGCATATCCTCGCAGAGCATGTGAATTCCAATCGGAATGCCAAATGTAACTGTATTCCAATTAGGCTTTGGAAACTTATTATATTCCGCCTAATAGGAACTATTTTAGATATATGAAATATTTATCTCATTTTATTTGTTGATATTATTTATTATTATTAGACAACCAATCCATTTTATTAACATATTAACCGGAAACATGGATATTTTAGATCATCAATAGAAAAAAGTATTATTATTATTTGTAGTATCATTATTATTATAATTGTTATTATTAATATTATTGTTTTTATTATTATTATTAATAGTATTATAATTATAATTATTTTTATTATTATTGTTATTATTATTATTATTATTATTGTTATTATTATTATTGTTATTATTATTATTATTTTATTCTTAATTATTATTTTCTTCTTTTAATTTATTATTATTATTACTATTATTTTCTTCTTATTATTATTATTATATTTATTATTATTATTACTCTTATTATTCGTCTTATTTTATTTATTTATTATTATAATTGTTATTCTCTTATTATTATATTCTTCTTATATTATTATTATTATTATTTTTATTATTATTACTTATTATAATTATTATTATTATTGTATATTATTATTATTATATTATTATTCTTATATTATTCTTCTTATTATTATTATTCTTCCTTTATTATTATTATTATTACTATTATTATTATTATTATTATTATTATTATTATTATTATTATTATTATAATTGTTATTATTATTATTATTAGGATAATTATTATTATTATTATTATTTTTTTTTTTTTATTATTATTATTATTAATATTATTATTATTATTATTATTATTATTATTATTATTGTTATTATTATTATTATTATCATTATGTTTATTGTTATTATTATTACGTATACTGTTATCATTATTATTATTATTATTATAGTTAAAAATTATCCAACTACTTGATTTTATTGAAAATCTCCGTCCACTACACCCAGCTATAGCCTGAAGTTCGAAACCCGAACCTTGTTTAATATGAAATTTTAGAAACTCATATTTTCAATTAGTTACGCTTTTCCCCCGTTATCGCATATGTAGTCTTTTTATTCATCCCCCAATATCATATAATAAATGCATATATAATCTGTTTTGAGGATGATCCAACTAGCCATAAATCCTGTGTTAGACTCTGCTGCACATTTCTATTATCCCTATCCTATCGAAAGGACAATTGGCGTCCATAAACTATAGGTCTATCGAACTACTATACTACAAGCTTGGAACATGATCCATCTTATATATAATTAGATAGTATAATATTATAACATAATACTATATTGTATGAAGTATCTCATATTACTCTATATATATTTTGATATTAATTTTCTTTTGTAATATACTAAAGAACAAGAGTCCGGTCGCGAATACCAGACTATTGTTCGGATATAGTTTTGTAGTAGTAGAATGCATTGGCGAAAAATCTAAAAAGATTGGAAGTTTTAATAGATTGGCAGCTTGTAACTATATCCTGTGCATATAACAAACATGATGAACATGATGTTCCATGCGGATGAAGGATATTTGTTTAATTATTTTCCGGACAAAAATAGATCCTCAAGGCTAAATTAACTGTATCAATATTTTGGGCACATGTTAGTATTAGATATGTGTCCTGTGCCCATTTAATGTGGTTAAAACGAGGGGTGTGTCCGTTGTTGTGCAGAATTAGATAACAGGCGGAAGGAGGGTTCTCTGGACAATGCTAGCTCTGCCAGGATAACTTTCAACAGCCATCGGCCGTGCCGGGCTGGTAAGCTTTGATCCTTCTTGGTTTGGTTTGGTTTTCCTTTCGGTTCTATTTCGTTTCACGTTTGGTTTCTTTTTCATAGATTGCAACTCAGGCGCAATTTACTTTTGTTGAGATACTTTAGCATTTTGCACGCTTTGTATTGTACCCTGTGCTCGTGAGTATGCCTCACCTGCTGCCTAGCCACGCCCACTAATATGCGGTACACCCGCCCGTGCCCCCTCTTCGCCCCTTGTCCAAATGCAGGCCCTACTACGAGACGCGCGCCAACTACAATGGACTGCTGAAAGCGCAGAAGCTGCGCGTCAACGAGCTGGAGACGCGGGTCAGCGCGGCCAAACTAACCTACAACGAGGCTCTGAAGAATCTGGAGCAGATCTCCGAGGATATACACAGGCAGCGACAGCAGCGCAACAATCTGCTCAACTACGAGGCAATGCTCCGGCAGGTGGACGCCGTCGATGCGCTCACAGCGGGCGTTACCCGGCAGCAGCAGCCGGAGCCGGCAGAGTCGGAGCAGGAGCAGGAGCAGCTGGAGGATGAGTATCTGCGCATGCCGGAACGATTGGGCAGCGGCGCCAGCTCGCCGCGCCAACGTCAGGCCGATCCGCATGACTGCCCGCATCTGCTGCATGACTTCGAGGCGGTACTGACCTTTCCACAGAAGCTGGCCGGTGGCATGCACAAATCGGCCAGCACCAGTGCCACGGATGGCGACAACAATCTGTTCGCCCAGGCGCAGGGTCTGCACGGTCCCTACGAGGTGAAGCCGCGCTCCGAGTCCGGCAGTAGCTCACTGGCATCGGCGTCGGCTTCAGCGTCGGCGTCCGTCTCGACGTCGGCGCCGCCAGCGGACAACGACATCGATCAGTGGACGGAGATACGGTTGTCGCACTCGGACAGCACCAGCTCGAGCTACTCGAATCAGTCGCTGCTGGAACAGCACGGCCTGGATGGAGCCGGCAGCGGTGGCGGTCATGGGTTGGGCTACGGCCTGGGCAGCCTGGAGCCGGACGCGCAATCGCAGCACTCGACCTCATCGTCGGATGAGCCCAAGCGCAAGGTGACCTGCACTACCATATTTCAGGACGACAGCAGCGCCATCGGCATCGGCATCGGCCAGCAGATGAGTCGCAAGCAGAGCCTCAGTCAATGGCTGTCGCGCTCGAACAGCTTCAAGACGAGCGGCCGCCGGCAGAGCCTCGATCTGCTGATCGATGCCGGCGACAAGGTGAAGGATGTGTTCAGCTATGGCTTTCAAAAGGTCGGACGGACTCTGGAGCGGCGCAACAGCGAATCCGAAATGGCCAGCGATGGCGGCGAGGCGGATGCCTTGCTAGCCTCAACAACAACAACAACAACAACAACGACGACGACGTCGTCGACAACGACAACGGCGGCAGCAGCAGCAGCAGCAGCTATGAATGTATCCAATAACAGCAGCAGCAGCGCCGGCGATTTCTTTCTATTTAGCAGGTCAGTAGATGGCAATGGTCGCAGCAGCGGCGCCGGCAGCGGTGGCAGCAGCCTACTGTGCGCGCTGCAGAATCGTCTGACAAAGCTCATTTGATCTGATCGGTGCCACAGGAAACAACTCGATAATCGATAGTCGATAACCGATAATCCGATTTACTGCTAAACTGCTATTCAAAATTCAAACTGCACCCACTCTATCCAAAAAAAAAAAAAAAAAAAAAAAACTACAAACTTCAGCTACTACAAGAACTAATCAGCTACTGCAACTAACCAAATTCCTCATGCTCGAACAAAAAACGAATTGGCTGCTTTGATTTGGTGCATTTGCTCTTTGAAACACATTCCATTACAACCACAACAACAACAACAACAACAACAACAACAACAACAATAACTATCTACAACAACATCAACTACTATAACTACAACTAACATCATTGCACGCACGCACGCTTCTACTAAAAAAAAAAAACAGAAAACAGAAAACAAAAGTCAAAAATCTACTCTTAAAATTTGTATGTACTGCAAATATTTAATTTATATCTGTTTGTTTATGTGTGTGTGTATGTGTGCTTGTGTGCATTTTGGCGCCATGAAATAACTTGTACATAACGTAATTATTTTCAATCACTTTTTGAAAATGTATATAGAACGTATACAGTTTATACAATTCAATTCTTTTGATGTTATATTTAAAATCAATTTAATTCATTGTTGCAGTTATTTCACGGAGCCAGGCACCTTTCAGTGTGACCATCTTTATTTTTCTTCGATCCGTCTCAGCATTTTTCATCACTTTTTGCTTTAAACTTCAATTTTCTGTCTCTCTTACACGCTTTTTGCGCTCATTCTGTCTGTTGCCTTGGCTATCTCTTTTGTATGACACAACTACAACAGCAACAACTACTTTACAGATCCTCAGAACCCAAAGAATTACTATCCGACGAGCAGGTTGAGAATTTACTGTTGAACCACATGGTTGATGAGCACGGGGTCATCATAGTGGAGGAGTTGAAGTCCCCAACTGCTGCAACAAGAACAACAACTAGCATGTATCACCCACAGCAACAACCACAACAACAACAACAACAGCATCATACGTTAAGCGTAGCGGGCGCTGCGCGTGCTGCTTTATTGTTTTAAAATCCCACATCTTAACTGTACTTAAATCTGGACCTGCTGCGCGAATAACCATGAGACCATTTCAAGCAATTAGTAAGAGGCGTACATATCACACGACATCATAGACCCCATTGAGCTGATGCATTGAAAGGAGGAGGTAGGTGGATCTGAAAAAGCCCCGCCCAATCTTTGATATGTTTTGTTGCTACGCATAGTTTTTGGCTATGTTTTAATCCTAATATGTGCAATAATGTTGTTTAGCGTACAAAATCAAAAGCAAAAAAAAAAAAAAAATACAAAGTTACATTTTATGCTGTTCAGAAAAGCAATTAACAAACGCTAGTCCTAGGCGAAAAGCATACAAATCAGTGAGAGGAGGAATATATTATTAGCAAAAACCATTTAAAAGAGATAAACCATAAAATACAAAATAATTATAGAAATTATACAAAGTACGTTATAAATATACATACATATTGATATTGACATACACTGTCGCCAAATAAGTTTTACCATGACAAGAAACTTTTTTATTATTGGAACTGGGCATGGGACTCGATTTGTGTGTGTAGATTGGTATCAGCGCACGTTAATACAAACGTGAGAATTCCATTAAGTCGTAATTTAAATCGGCGAATCATTTTGCGCGTATAAATAATCGTGATTATATCGATAGCGAAGCACGTCGACTTGCTATCGATGATTTCGACGGCACTAAAGTTCTCAGCTGTGCAATTATTTACCACACTGGCAATAAAAAATACAGCAGTTTGTGCAACAGCTGTAGCATGTAAACAGATCATTGTTATCTAAAAATGAGGCAGTTAGCATAATGTTAGCTAGTTAATTATTAAAAATTGTATTTTTTAATATACTTGAAACTGCGCCTCGAATTGAACTAAATTGAATTGGTATTTTAAATACATTTTGCGCCTTAAGCATATATCGATATCAACTATCGGATAATTGTCCATCTCCACTGTAGCCGATCTCCAAGAAATTCCAAATAAAAGCAAAAAGCAATCTGCTGCCAATTTTAGCAACAACAGCACATTTCACTCGACTGCATCACGCAAAATGAACGTGCTTCCGGTGCTGCTGCTGCTAGTGCAGCTGACAGCCATGGTGCTGGCAGGAACTAATGAAACCGCAACTGGTAGCCCAGCTAGCTCCAATGTGACCAAACTGGCAATGGTTAGCCCAAGCAGCAAAGCAACTGCCATGGATGCAGGTGCAGGTTCCAGTGCAACTGTAATTGCAGCCACAGGTAATGTAAAAGTGTGCAAATCAAGCTTTATTCTACTAACTCCACGGCGGTAGCCAACCAATTGCAAGTGGATAAGGACAAGCCGGCCAAGGTCAACGGCACGGAGGAGCATGCCGTGGTGCTTGCGCGCGGCGTTACCAATACGGATACCGCCACAGTGCAAGCGACACCAAAAGCGAACGCAACAACAACAACAACAACAACGACGACGCAAGCACCACAGGTAATCAAATCAACAGCAGCTACGGCGATAACAAAGCAAACAAACACATCGGCCAAGTCAGACAAAATGCTGGCCGATGGTGTATCGCTGAGTGACATCAACAAGAACAAGAAGGAGAATAACAACAGCAGCAGCAGCAGCAGCACTATCACGACGCCAGCAGCTAATATCAATGCCAGCGCCAGCAACAGCAGTAGCAGCAGCACCACGACCACGACCACCACGTCAACAACAAGGAGCACAACAACTACAACCAGCACAACCACAATGCGTCCCAAAAAGCCCACCGTCACAAGCAGTATGGACAAACAGCTGGAGGGTGAAAAGCTGGATGCGGCTGCCACAGGCGCTGGTAACGTTGCACCACACGTTCTGCCCGTGCAGGAGCTGAGCAGCAGCTTGACCAATCGCGGCGAGAATGAGTATATTGTGCCCATTGTAACAATAATGCTAGCTGTGCCACTTGCCATAGCCGTATTCATCATTATGTACCGGCGCTTTCGGGATTTGTGGACAACACGCCATTACAGGCGCATGGACTTCCTGGTGGACGGCATGTACAACGATTGACGAAGGCGCCAGCAGCAGCAGCGGCCCGGCAACGGAGCTGCCAGCGGCGGTGGAGGGGCTAGTGACGGTGTGGGCTGTTTATCAATTGCTGCCACGCGGCTGCCGTAGCGCAAGAGAATTTGATAAAGCAAAGCAAATGATTGGAAAGATAATTAGTTGTTAAGTTTATTATTATGATTATATTTCTTATTTTGCATGGAATGCAAACAGAACAATTGCGCGAGCAGGATAGCTAGAGGAATGTGTGCAAGGGGCGAGAGAAAGCGAGAGGGAGAGAGAGGCACTGGCTAAATATACACATTGCTCAGTCAATTAAAACATTGAGAAAAACACTAGATGAAATGTTTATGTAGATGTGTATACGCGCGTGTGTGTACACACATGCTGCATTAATATGTGTTAGCTTTAAAACGCAATAGTAATTTCTGAGAATATATACATACATTTACATATATATATATTCGTAGCGGCCAAATTGAATATTTTGATAAGATTCGAACGTAGCGCAAAAACTGAAAAGTTAAAAACTGATTTTTAAGAAAATATTGCTAGCATTTGATTACATAGGTTCAAATTTTGTTTATGCATTTCGATTTATGTGTGTCTATATCTAAAAAAAAACTCCATATACATTTATACCTTTCAACCAAGTTGTAGATACTATTCAAAAAAGAAAGGAACTTGAGGCGCAATTAGCAATCAATCATGAAATTACTATACAAAATATTTGTACACTATACTATAACCATAATGTGCCTTACCAACTCAGATCTTAATAACGCTGTATCAAACATACATATATATTATGTACACATGTGCACATATAGCCAGCCACATGTGTAATTAATATATATACCTACATCAGTGCGTCTGTAACTGTATCTAGTAACAGCACTGATAGACTCTGTAATCTCGAAAGCTATTTGGCATAGCATTTGATCTATGCCACTTACAAAAAAAAAAAATCTAAATCAAAATGCAATCGGTATAGCCAGAAAAAAATCAAAGCGCGCATTTATTACATAATTATTTGTTATAAACGAAATAATTACAATAAAGCAAATGCAGTGTAACCAATAATAATACGAACGTTGATTCAATATGCCTTCTGGCAGCCAAATGGGATACGTGAAACATGCGTAACACGAAACGAACCCAACACAAATGTAAGCAAAACATTTCAAACGCATTGGGAAAACGATTTCACTGGACCATTGAGGCATGTTCTTTGTTCTCATATTCCGGAAAATGAACACGCACTGCGCCAACTTGAACAGTCGGAATAATTACGTTATTCAAGTAATGAGCAATTGCCATTTCGAATACTTATTGGCCAGAAAACAGATTGGGATTTTTTCTATTTATCAAATTGAATGTTTATTAATTGTCGTGAAGATTTATTTTGCTGTTTGGATCATGTTTAAAATATACTTATATGGATATGCGAAAACCTTAATAGTTACATTACCTTTTATGATTTAACTAAATAATATTAGAAATTTACATAAAAAAAGAGGAGTACAACCTTTCTATGTGATTCTCAGGAAACAGATTTTCGCCCTTAGCGGTACAGGAGAAGGAAGGGAGACTAATACGGAAAAGGTTCAGGGATTAAGTGATACCGAGCTAAAAATTAAATATGGTTCAGTTCGCTACATTATAAATATAAGTATAAGATCTTGATGGTACTTGAGGCTATGAAAGTCGTGTAGCAGGGCGACAGGTTAGAGAGGTCAGAGTAGTTTAGACAGATGAATACCTATACTTAATGGGTCAGAGATGCATCCTTCTTGACAGGCGCAAAACATAGGACTACTAAACAATATGGCTATATAAAAAGCGTCTGTGGAAAATGGGTTTTTGTATGGAAAACTCTTCTGATTTTAAAGATATCCTGACTTCATTTTTAAGAAACTCCAGAGCATATTAGAAAGGAGAGTTTAGTTTATTGTATTTATCAAAATAAAAGACACTGACTCTCAGGATTATAAAATTGGAGCAAAACTGCAGAGCTTTTGATTTCGTGTGCGACACAGTTGTCAAATTATGTAACTCACCTGACCTCTTCTTGCTGGTAGATCACCAGCGGCTGTTCCCTGATTAAGACAAATGTCCAACAACATGCTACATTGCCGACACAGAATCTTCGCCTGCCACCTCAGGGTGCCCCCAAAAAGAAGACAAAAGCAAAGCAATTTTTTGCTGTTGCTGAAGTGGTTTATAAATTATCTCCATCTCCATAGAACGCATAGTTCGTTCGTTTCTAATAATCTAAACAACAGAAAAAAAACTGAAAATCCAAAAAAAAAGAAAATGAACGCTGCAGCCCCTGCCGCTCGCCTCTACGGCTTGTGTGTATATATGTTTATTCAAATTCTTTAGGCGGATGCGGGACGAAGGCGCCGTAATCGGCAACGTGTGAAATGAGCCGAACAACTGCCTCGCCTCGGCGCTGGAGACTGGAGACTGGCGGCCCACTGCTCAATTGGAAACGTGCGCTGGACGCGTGCAGTGCTCATCGTGCTCATCGTGCGCTTCGTTATCGATTCTGATCATCCGAGCAGAGGAGCAGCAACAGCAGCAGCAGCAGCTATCCATAATTCAATATGCATCCTGCCTCACCGCACCAGCATCGCACGCGCCTCAACATAAACGCACCTGGAACAGGCACCGGACAAACGCAAACCACGCCGGATACCCTGAGCCCGCAGCAGCAGCATCATCAACACCATCATCATGGACAGCAGCAGCAGCAGCACACGGTGCAGATCAGCTCCACCACACATCCCTACCAGGGACTAAAAACCTGTAAGAACTAAGTATAAGCTCTCCAAGGAAACATATCCTTCAATTTCATTGAAACATCCTACACATAGGATTTATTGGCCAGGGCCAAAATTGTTTATTCAAATCAATGGTGTTACGCTTTGAACTGTGGCTTGATCACCAATCAGTCAATCAGTCAATAACTCAGTCAATCAGTGAGTGACTCAGTACATCCTTCAGTCAATCATATATATGTCTATAGATATAGCATTAAAATGGGCTTCGTCTAGTCTAGAGTTTAATCTTTTCGGATTTCTTTCGTGTGGTTCTTACGACTCTCACAGTACGGTTCAATCAGTAAGTCAACCAGTGGGCTTATCAATTTTATATAAATATGTTTATATATTACTTTATAAATAGTTCTATAGATATAGCATTCATGTGGACTTCGTCAAGTCTACAGCTTGATCTTTTGGGATTTCTTCCGTCCTGTTCTTGTGAGTCTCACAGTGAGTCGATCGCAAACTCTCTTACATACATATAAAGATTAATAGATATGTCATTCAAATGGGCTTGGAATAATCTTAAGTTTCTGCTTTATTTCGTTTGGCTCAAATCTCATTCTCTGAAGTTATGGTCTATATATTCGTCAAGTCTACAGTTTGATCTTTTGGGATTGCATCCGTTCTGCTCTGACAGTTCTTACAGTTTTCATAGTCCATCAGTTTATCAGTCATTCAGGATAAACTGTTTTAAATACATATCAAGATTTATAGATATGTATATCATTCGAATTGGCTTGGTTTTATCTTCAGTTTGATCCATAAAGATTTCTTCCGTCCGGCTCACAAAAATCTCG
Source organism: Drosophila novamexicana (assembly GCF_003285875.2). Taxonomy (NCBI): domain Eukaryota; kingdom Metazoa; phylum Arthropoda; class Insecta; order Diptera; family Drosophilidae; genus Drosophila; species Drosophila novamexicana. The sequence continues at coordinate 394,835 of NW_020824841.1, forward strand.
CTCCTTCTTCCTCTTCACAGTTATGATCTATATACTTGATTCTGATTCTGTTCAAATGCCTTGGTATCTATAATATTTGCTATGGAATATGGAGACTAATTTGTAGATTTGTAAATTTTTGGCCGCATTTCTCAGTGCATGTTGATCGTTTGTTTAGTTCATGGCTGACTAAAGATACAACTACAAAAGATACATATAGTTTTCGTATGTGCGCGATCTCATCCTAAATCTTCCACAAATTCGGTATTTATGTGAACGGAAAATCATAATTCAAACGGGCGGTAAAACGATTCGCTGTCCCGCAATGGTCGAAGATAAAAATGATTCATTAAATGTCGATGCCAGTTCCATATTGAATTGTATCGATCAGCTCGAGCGACCACCTATGAAGTATGCAATATAAACTGTGCGCCGACATGTAAAAATAAATAACAGACGCGTCGCGAGGCGAAGCACCGATCCGTATACGGATACGGGATATAAATTCGTATTGTCGAAACTTATAAGATAAACAAAAGCCCAACTGAAAATAACCGTGCTCCCCGTCTATAGACTGACTATTGGCTACCATTTACTCGTACTACATAAACATTCCAATTGGCCTGCCCTGGCCTGGCCTGGCCCCCGAGGCGATTGTTTAGCTACCTCTGGGCTGGGTAATAGTTCAAACTGCCAGCACTCGTTGAAATTTTAACCAAAACATAAACAATACGCACGATTACGGGCATATGTATGTATATACACATGTACTTAGGTGTTCATGTGTACAGATATGGGCCAGGGACTAATTTAGCAATAAACAAATGACTACTTATGTAGTTAGACACAATATGCCGACATACGCACCTCATGGCTCTTGAAGATCAAAAACTATTTGTTTTACCAATTGCTTTCAGCTTATTTTGCCTGTGGCCCTAAGAATTGGCCATAAAACTTCACTTAGTTTCAATTTTATTGCATGTACGCTCTGATCTCTGATCTTCTTTGAGATGCTGCACTTGTTATCTCCGTAATAAGCTCCGATTGATGGAGGTGAAATAAAAACGCGCTCTTCAGTTGCCCAAATGAGTGGCTCACTTGGCCAGCTCATATAACGAGGACAGCTTTTTGTAGCTGTTTTGCGGAGAGCCCAAGTAGTTAATTTCTGTTCTGCTTTAATTATATCCATATTAATAGAAACAATATTGTTGCTGCCATGTTTAATGGCCAAGTGTTTTGGCTGATTCCGTCTGATCTCTGGTCGTGCTGTGCCCGTTCTCATTAAAAATCAGTTGCTGTCAGTCTTCAGTTGAACAACAAACGGAAATCCGAGGCAGCATAAAACAACATTTGCGTTTTCCATTTGAACAGCAACAAGTGCCACAATGCACATATGGCAGACGGCACAACCCGCTCGTACCCCCTCGCTACCCCCTCGTCGTAATAGTCCCACGACAGCACGTCATGAAATGTGCCTTCAATTGATTTTCAATTGCTTGTGAAATTTTGCGATTAATGTTTGCCTCGCATGCTGTGGCTCCTTTCAACTTGTTTTTTTTCCAGCTGAGAACGATGAGATGGGCTGTGTGGAACTGCTGGCCACAGCCATATCGGTGCTGATCATGATTCTGACGTTTCCCTTCTCGGTGTTCATCTGCTTCAAGGTGGTCTCCGAGTACGAGCGTGCGGTCATCTTTCGCATGGGCCGGCTGCGCAGCGGTGGAGCCCGTGGTCCGGGCGTCTTCTTTGTGCTGCCCTGCGTGGACGACTATTATCCGGTGGATCTACGCACCGTCTCGTTCGATGTGCCGCCACAGGAGGTGCTGTCCAAGGACTCGGTGACTGTCACTGTCGATGCGGTCGTCTATTATCGCATCAGTGATCCACTCAAGGCTGTCATTCAGGTATCCAACTATAGTCACTCCACACGCCTGCTGGCTGCCACGACGCTGCGCAATGTGCTCGGCACACGGAACCTCTCCGAGCTGCTCACCGAACGCGAGACCATTTCGCATACCATGCAAATGTCCCTGGACGAGGCCACCGATCCCTGGGGCGTCAAGGTGGAACGTGTCGAAATGTAAGCAACAATAAAGAAAGGTTATCTCTGGCCTGCAGAAGTAGTAATACCCTTCTTAGAATATCGCTTAAAACCGAGCTTTATTGATTTGTAGTCCGCATTCATGGGGTTTTAAAATTCAGTTTGCAGCAAAAACGAAATGTTTATCCCACATAAAGAAATGTTACTCCTTATATAGAGCTGATTAAGATAATGGACCATAAGGCTGATCCCAATATAAGTGGTGTCTACAGCAGAAAGAAGGACCCATGCAAACTTTTATAATGACTGGGGGACTAGACTCAAAAACAAATTGCCAAATTCTTAGAAAATCGCTTTAAAAGAACAACTTTCTAAATATCTGACCATTTGAATATTGAGTAAAATGTTTCATATCGTTTTAGTAAGCTTTTTCTCTTTTTCAAAAAATATTTTCAAATTTTCAGCCAATCATTTTCTGCGTTTCAAACACAATTTTCCACATGTTAGAAAAAAAGCTGTGATTTATAACAAACAAAAATGTATTGAAGAAAATTTTATATAGAACAACTTTTTACTTTTCCAGACATTTGTCCCCGTTTTTAAAAAAGTTACGAATTGCTTTCAGAAATATATTTTTTAGAAACTATGTCGATTTAGGATCCTTTTCAAATCCGAATTTATACATTTATGGGCGATACCAGATTGTTTTGTATCTGAGTGTAGATTCGTGACAAATTTAGAGCACCCTCTCGCAAGTGCATAACAAGAGCTGGCATTGACTCGAGTTTGGTGGAGTTAAATAAATGGATTTGCATTTTACTCTCTTTACAATTCAGAAAGGACGTTTCGCTGCCCACCGCGCTACAAAGGGCGATGGCCGCCGAGGCGGAGGCTGCGCGGGAGGCGCGTGCCAAAGTGATTGCCGCCGAGGGCGAGATGAAGTCCTCGCGTGCACTCAAGGAAGCTTCAGAGATCATATCAGCCAGTCCGTCGGCATTGCAGCTGCGGTATCTGCAGACGCTGAGCAGCATCTCGGCGGAAAAGAATTCGACAATTATTTTCCCTTTGCCAATGGAGCTGCTGACGCCATTTCTGAACTCTTCCAACCAACTGGCGGCCAATGCCCATGCGCAGCTCCATAGGCACCAGCACCAGCATCATCAGTGACGCTCGATGTCGGTGCTGCAGCCGTACCTGGAGGCACTGGGTCGCTGCGAGCTGCGCCGGCAAATCGCTGGAGACAACAACATGGACGACGATGACGACATTGTTGGCTATTTGTTATAAGTGGAACCGCACGGGAAAGGTTTCCCTGTCCTGTGCCGATGTGTTCCCTGACGAAACAACAAACACTCCACAATGGATTTCATTTTTTTCCAAATGCTGTGTACTGGTTCTTGTCTGCTTGACGAGAGACGACTGGTTGGCCTTTATGTGGGAATCATAGCAATTATTTGTAAGTTATATTTTAGAAAAATCACTTTTTTTTAACATTATTTATTGAATTGTTTATAATTCTCTTAAGTTTATCAGCTTTTCTTGAACAAATTTTAACTGCTATATTCAAAATGTATTATTATTTTTTTTCAATACTCAGGCTCTTTTGTTTATGGCGATATGTTAAGTCAAATTTAAAACAAGAACCCAATATAGTTTTTAGGATATAAGTAGCCTCGATATAAACGTCTTAAATTGTGCATATAAAAGCAGGCAGCTCCTCAAAAATTCGTCAGTCTCTGATATATACTAAAACGAGTCGGGCGACTACAGACTACATTTTCCCAAAAATACATTTATTCGCAAGAGTTGTTTACAAACACTTCAAATTTTACCTTTTTTGCAACGCAGTTTACTTTGATAAACATATCATCAGCTTACCTAGAAAAATAGGAGGTTGTTCAAATAGTCTTATTTCACTGGAGTTTTAATCCACGAGACGTTCTGTTTTCTAAATATTTATATATATTTTGTAGCGAAAATAGTTGTGGCTTTGCAATACTTTGTATGCTAACAAACATTTTATTTTGAACATGGATAAAGGTTGCTATAATCGTCGGGTAAGTAAATCGGGAACTAATTAATGTTCGGCGGCATGCCGGAGGTCATCAAGTCCTGTTTCAATTTATCATGTGACTTGCAGACTAACAAGTCGAACGAGGCGCGCAAAGATCAGAACTGCTGCCAAATGGGTCGTGTGCACAAACCGGAAGATGATTGCCTTGTGTATTCGAAGGCAGGCAACAAATCGCGCATACACCTCCAAGCCATATACGATGATCGGTATTGGCCGCGACCTGAATGCGAAAAGTCAACGCAAACCTTGCTTTACGACTGCCCACGCTGCAACAGAGAGTCGACAGCTCAGCAGACCGACGGCTCAATAAGACAATTAAGCTACCAGCCCGATGGGCAATGCAGCTATCAGCGTTACAACAGGAACGATCCAACCGAGGACCTTCTTCTAAGTGACTATCGCAAACAGTACGGCAAGCAACCGCTACAGAAAACCAACGACGCGCTGCCCGAGGGCCAGACTGAAAGACGTCCCAAGCAATTGAGCTTCGAGCGGAACGACCAGAATGCTCGGCAGGATGGCACGGATATTCCCGTTTCGTCAGGTGCAGGCCAGCTGCCGAAACGTTACGAAAGGCCGTCTCGCTATCAGCCCACATACAACAGCGTGAACAAGGAGTTGCGAACGCCGTCTCAGCCAATGGAAGAACCGATTCCGCAGCGGTATCAGCGGTACAACGAACGCATGGAGCCGCCTGCTGAGCCAGTCGAGGGCCGCCTCCCCAGGGATTGTCAGAAGCAGTACAACAACTTTAAGACGTCACACAAGGAGCTGCCGACTCTGGCAACGGATGGACTCAGTCAAAGACGTTACAAGCAGCAGCACCAGCAGATGGAGGATAAGCACGAGCCGATGGAGAGACCCGATTTACCTGCCAAGGACCAGACAACACCTGGGGATCTGCGTCTGCAAAGGGATTATCGCTTGCAGTCTACCAACAACGGGGCCAAGGAGTTGCATGCTCCACTTCCGGCTACCGTGGACACCGCTGCAAAAGATTATTTCCGCAAGGAGTTGCCTATTCCATTAACGAAGGACTACATTCCAAAGCGTAATCCCAAGCAGGTAAATTTTCAATCAACCAAGGAAGGACCTGCTCCTACCCATCACAAGAATCATACAGGCTATCAGCGCACCTACAGCAATGTCGTTAAAGACGTGCCTTCACTACCAAATAAAGATGTGGATCCGAGATCTGAACGTGTGCCGGCATATGGCAATACCACCAAGCAGGATCCGCTGCAATCGCGCAATCAAACCAAATTTGTGGCACCCAGTAACCATTTGGACATTGACTACATGCCACAGTCCCAACAGCAGCAGCCGCAGACTAGACGTGCTCCGAAGTCTAGTCAATACCCTGGCTCTAGCGGAGATCGTGTGCTGTACAATAATGCAAGGTTTGCAACTGATTTGAGCGTGGAGCGTGGCAAAAAACGCGACAGCTTGGTTGATTTGCTCTACTATAAAAAGCCAACAAAATTTGACTACACTTCAACCGATTCCACTTCGGCTTTGATTCAAATGAACGAGGATATGGCAAGAATGTATGACCTGTACACTACGGACTCCGCCAGCACGCAACAGGCGCAGGGACGCAAGGATGGAATGAATGATCCGCCAAAGACCACAAAACACGAGCACCAACTGCCATCGCTGGGCTTGACCAGTCCCAGCAAAAATAGCCCATTGCCGCCCAACAAAAGCGAGAATGATGATGGCCCTACTATGATCGTGGATGGATTCAAGCTAAGCGCCAAGGATATGATCGATACCTTGGTGACAGCGCCAATGATACGCCGAGTACAGCGCATATATAGGGCCAATTTAGCTGAACAGATGCTGCTGGTGCAGGAACTCGACAGCATTCCAAAGTTGGTGAAAGAGACCCTGGAGAACGCCAGGAAGAACTAGATAGGCAACACCTTAAGCGGTTTACCCGTTCATGGACTTCGCTCCACGAACAGCAAAAACAGCTTACTCTACAGCAACAGAAATGTTTACTTAAAGTTTAAATAAATTATTGGTTATTTGTTAAGATTGTAAATACATTTCCTCGAAAACATTCCCTCAGTTTCAGTTGATCAAAAAAATGATGGGGCCTTCCTTATAAGTTCTTCCAAGAAAAATCTTTTATTTTAAACAAGCTTAGCGCTTACGAAATTTATCAATCTTCAGACTAATATGTTGTATGTTATGCTTTTGATTATCCGCAAAAGAAAAGCCGCATATGAAAAATGAAATTTTGACTTGCACACACAAAAAATTTATTAATATTTTATCAATGCAATAAAATATGTACTCGCCAATACGTATGTATGTTTGTTGTATAAAATGGCTTTTATAAAATGTATACAAAATAATTGTGACTTAATAATATACATATATACATTAGAAATGTGCGATACACTTAGATAAAAACTTTAAAATATGGATCGATTTAAATATACATAATGCATAGCATGTTGTAGGTCGAAATTACATAATATATATATATATATATATATATTTATATATATATGCATGCATATATATATATATTTATATATACATATAATATATGTATACATATTGTATTCATGCATGCATTTAATGAAATATGTAAATACTTTTTGGGATATACGGCGCTTAATGTCAACTCTATTTCTCTCAAGTGTTAAACACATTTTGCACAAAATGTCTATAATATACTGAATTTCCAATTCCGTTTAGGGGGCACTGCATTAATACATATTATAGGCAGACATATGGAATACCGCTAGTTATGCTTGGTACATTCGCATTCTCATAGATATTTTCCATGCTGGCGGAAAATAAATGGAATTCAGTGGGGGCATAGCTAAAAACTATAGTTGCCAAGTCATAATTGGCCGGAGCAGGGATTTCTAAGTAATAGCATATATAAGTACATGTATATATATATATATATATATATATATATATTTAAAAAAAATCCAATTTGCGTTGAAGCAAAATAATGGCCACTGCTGCGGAAATTAAAGCATAACTTAAAATAAGAAATCCCCAGTGCAAATGAATTTGATAGCACTTAAAAGATCTTCGCTAGACTCGGTGTGCGTCGAAAGGGATTCCACGAACTGGAGGATACGCTGCCCACGAAACGCGTCTTGGCGGAGGTCTTGAGCCGCAGCTTAGGCTTGGTGGTGGTGCTGGTGGGGCTGGAGGAGCCAGATGAAACGCCGGACGAGCTGGCAGCCGATAACGTTGATATGGAGCCTTTCGACGACAGTGGCTGCAATTAAATTGAAAATAAAACATAAACTAATACCAAGCAATCAGCGGCCAAACTCACCTTTAGATAGTTACGATCCATGGGCGTAATGACCTTAAGTTCCAGAGCTGCACCACATGATTGTATGAGCCGTACCACCTGCTGATGCGAGTACCACTTGACATCCATGCCCGCTATTTCCACAATAAAGTCGCCCTCCTTGATGCCGCCCAGCTACGAATGAATACGAAAGAGGCTCAGTTTGCTTCAGTCAATGATTGGAGCAGGGGCATACTCACATCCGCAAGTGAATTGATTTCCACATGGGCTATTATCACAGGCGCATCGCCGCGCACGTGAAAACCAAAATTCTCTAGCTCCTCCTTGTATAGACTGCAGCCCGCCTCGTGACTCTCATCGCCTCTGGGGCAGTGGCAATGGTAGCTGCTAGCATCATGATATATGGCCGAGCCCTTTTGCAGGCGCACACAACGCGGCGCTGTCCAATGGCGACGTGCAGAGAATATTGCAATGGGACCCAGTCGCTTAAAGGGATCTTCCACTTTGTACGATGTAAAGTCCGGACCCGTCAATGTCAGCGTAAACTTCGAGGATGCTGCAAACAATAATAGGGGAAAGGGTTTTCTTATCTAACTGTTAGACAACGCACAGCCCAAACCTTAAGAGACTAAGACGGAGTTACGGTAAATTCAACCTTCAAGTGTGAAAAACTTTGTTCAAAGTTTGCATGAATAAGATTAGAAACACAGACTACAATATATATTCCTGGACAGGCCCCAGCAGAGTGCTCGCGTAGCACAGAGGACTGTGCGTGGGTCAGCACGAAGTTAAGGGCTTAATTCCCCGTAAAGATGTGGTTTTGATTGATTATTACCTTCCACTGTGCGTTCAATCAGATCATAGCACTCCTCAATGTTCTTGACCGGCGCTTGCAGGCAGAATCGTTCATATTCCTCCTGGGTCTTATAGTAGGCCTCCTTGATGACCTGCGTGAGTGATGTTTTATTCTGCAAGCGGACAAATGGGCATGGCATGAGTAAGATGTGGGCCAGTTGGCAGCGAGGCAGCATGGCAAGTGACTCACCTTCAGGTAGCGGCACATGCGCTGCAAACGCTGCGCCTCCTCATGACTAGCCAGAGCTTCTTTCAAGTGGGTGCGCTTAATGGCAGCAGCGCTGACGCTCTCCTCCTCACATTCGCTGCTGGCTTCGGTGGCACGCAGTGCCTCCCGCGCATTGCCAATGAACGATTCGTTCGATGATGCCGTCTGGCTCTTTTTGGTGCCCAGCGAGACATTGTCGCCATCGCCCACAGTGGCATCAATGCTCCGCGCCTCGTAATGATGTGCGAGCGCTGGATTGGCAGGCAAGTGGGTTTGGTATTAGTTAATTGGCAGTCAAACTGTTGGCCAATATCAAGGCCAAGAATTGTGACAACACCTACCTTTGTACAATTCGGCCTTGAGCGGCACGAGACCCGCCCAGCACTCGGGCAGATAGGTGTGCGTGTCATTCACTTGGATGTTCTTGTGCATCTCATTGTACTCCAGTGACAGCTGTGCCGCCTCGCCGGCCAAGTCCCGAAAGAGCTGCAATTGTGTAATATGATCAGCTAATGACATCAGAAGACTCATCGCATTTCAGCTAACGGCCTCAAATGCTGCATGCATTCTAGATAAATTTTTGCTTCAGTCACTCGACTCGTCAAACTATGCTCGTAACACACGCACCTGCCGCAATTGGCACAGTGCTTTTTGGCCAAGACTCACGTACTCATGCAATTGATAAAAAATAAACCCCAGCAGCAGCTGCTTCAATTAAACTTGGCTACTTAGCCAATGGTAATTGGACACGACTTTTGAAGACAACTACGAATTTTCAACTTGTGTTTGATATTGGCATTTCTTGCCATCCTTCTGGCAGGTACAAGCAACCTCATTTGAAAAGATTTTTTAATGTTTCTGCTATTATTTTTCTGCTAATATTTTGTATCGTGCAAACAACGCAACGTTCTATATTTTCTTTGATGAGCTTTCAACCGATCGGTTTCTATATTTGTAGCTTCCCCAATTTAAAAAAGTGTTAAACATTTTGCAACACTATACATTGCTTAAAGCTGACAATACTTGAAAGTGAACTGTTACCACAAGTCAGGAATTGGTTCCGACACAGAATTCTAGTTTATTTTGTGCCTTCAACCGAATCTTGAACCAAAGAACAAAATTTGGCTCAAAGTAACAAGCTTTTAATCTATGCTTAATTTTAAAAGAGACTCCACCTTCTAGCAATGCTCCCACTCAAAACCTAAAAGAACGATCAAAAACTCCGCCTCAATTCCTGCTTGGTGATCCTCTAAATACTTGGATGCACATTGACAATTATGTACGTTAATTTGGCAGACTTACATGACTCGACTCCGTCAGACCTAGAGCCTCGATCTGTAGCTGTAGCTTCTCGAAGAGGCATTCGCGTGCCTGGGATAACATGAGCGAGACAAGAACATCGAGCACCTGCGGCTTTAGGTCCATCGATGGTGCATTGGTGAATGTGTCGTAGATGTGACGGAAAATGCCGGCAGCACGAAGGAAACTGTCGACGGCAGCGTCCAGGCCGCGTTCCGTGCGTCTGTCGTGACGTGCTCCGATTTGTGTATAGATGGCGCCCAGATTGAACAGGGTGCAGGCCTTCTCGAAGGCAATAGTGCGCTGGCAGGAGGGCACACCGGTCAGCGAGTCGTACCACTCGAAATAGACGCCCAGATTGCGATCGGGCGGAAAGAAGCGCCGTTCCACATAATACAAAAGATTGTAATAACGGAATAGAAGTGCCACGCCAAGAGCGTCACGCGATGGCGTCTTGGAAGCCTATCGGGAAAATCAATAGGTAAGCAACGATTGCATAATTTCGATTGCGATAATTTGTAAAAAATATATATTTATTTACCTGTCTGGTGTCTGTCATATCGGCTATGGCATCCATATATATGGAGGGCTCTTCGCTATAATGCTCCAATATAAAGTCCGAAAATGGTTCCATAAAATTGATTTCCTTGGTCTCTTTGAGGCCCAACGGTATCATCGGCATTATGCCTTCATGGCTGTGTAGGCGAAAGTTTAAGCGAATGTTAATGTTGTATTCTCTTTTAATATAAAATAATAATTGTTGTGCCAATCTAATATACATTGATAACCATTCTGTATGTAACTTAGCCTATAGTGTGAGATTTGACCGGAGGATCGAAAACAGATCAAGTGAAATTTGGTCGTTGATCTCAATCCGGCATGTTACATATAAATAAGTCGGTACGAGTTCTTAAAAATATGTTGATAATCATTAGAATCTTAAAAACTTCCAATTATTTAAGCTCTTTATCTAAATAATACTAATTTATTCCAATTCCTATACTAATTTAATCCAATATCTAATCAACCGAATAACTTAACTATCTATTGCCTATTTCGACGTTTATAAGTATATTTAAATTGGAGCCCATCTTCAATTTTCGTGTGCGCCGAACCCTGGAAGACCCAATCTAACTATAGGCCCATCAATATTGGAGTTCGTAATGTAAGTATATATTTATATATTTTTTTGGGCATTGTGGAAATACATTTTTCTGCTGTTTGTTTCATATTTGTATTTTTGTCAGTTGTGCATTTAATGACGCTTTTTCACTTTCTTTGTTGTTGTTGTTTTTTTGTTTTTTTTTTTGCTGTGATTTCGTTCCACTAGACGGCGCAAAAAGGCGCTTGACCAGAAACTAATGCGCAGAAATTACAGCTGCCCAGCTGGGTAGCGCCCCATAGTTGTTGCATACCCCAAGCCAAACAGCAGAGGGCAACTATAGCGAAAACTAAAGCTACGAATTTCAACATTTGCATGCATAAAAGAAAACAAAAAAAAGAGTACATAAATTGGCATAAAAATATAATAATGGCAACAAATTATTCGGGGAAATGGGCGCAGGTGGATTTTGGGCATCGCAGCGCTTAGTGGAGCAGTTAATCACTAAATCCCTCACCTCTCGCTTTGATAGATCTCCACAGATGAGTTCAGCTCGGCCAGTTGCTCCTTAAGCAGCTGCAAATTGGAATTGACGAAACTCAGCTCCAGAGCGACAGTGTCTCGCAGCTTGCGATTTGTAGTTGCCTGTAAATAATTATAAATTACCAATTACCGAATTATTTGCCCAAGACACAGCCGAACTTAACCTAATAGTTGCCAAATAAGAACCTACTTTCGCTCGATCTATACTGTGGAAATTATATTATATAGTGGAGGATGATAGTGGTACTAATAAGTCCCGAGCTTGGCCAAGTTATCTAAATAAAACTAAGGTTTCCAAACCAGAACCTACTTTTCGAACGATCGTTCAGTCCCACTTTTCCTACGATGTTAATAAGATTTTCCATACGTAGAGGAAGGAAGCATAGTGAAATCCATAAATGCCGAGTTTGCGTAAGATTTCTTGTTAAAAGAAAGACAGCCCTCAGTAAAGTTTCAAGATGATAGCCAGTCAAACGGACATGGTCATATCAACTCGGCTGTTGACGCTGATCTAGAATATATATACTTTACGGGGTCGGAGGTGTCTTCTTCTATGCGTTACACATTTCATGACAAAATTATAATACCTTCTACCGGGGTATAAAAAGAAAGAACAGCTATCGCTAGCGGCGAAGCGAATTAAAGTAAAGCGCATTAAGATATTTTGAAAAACAAGTTTTTTCAAACCAATAATTTATATCTCTATATATAAAACTGTGTTTTCTGACTGACTAAGCTCAGACTTATTTTTAAAGATCTTTGTGAAAATATAGCTGCTACTTGTTTTACATTTTTCCACGGTCGGGAACTGTTTGAGAACGTTACATCTAAAATTGTAAGCATATATACATAACTATATACGCTTAAAACCTTATATATTTCAAATAACAGCTCTGAAGTATGCTAAGAGAATCGGATATGGGTTAAGCGTCTGTGTCTTTTTGGTATAACGGGCATCAAAATCATTTAGACTTAGGGTAGAAACATACCTTGTATAGATTTTCGGCACCAGCGCGCAAGCGCAGCTCCTTGTTAATTTCCTGGTTTAGTTTACAGCGACGACTTTGCAACTTGCCACGACAGGTGGCCGCTCGCGGATCAGAGCCCTATAATAAAGAATAGAATAGTTCGAATGATTATTACGTACAGATGATATGTATAAATGAGACTTGTAAATATCACAAACAACTGAGAAGGTCGGCGCAAGAATAACCACTTTGTCCTTGATCTCGGAATAATTGTTGAAAATTTGCACTTATTATGTCGTAGCTATATTTAGCGATTTTACTTAGGGACTTAATGCGGTACAAGTGTTTGTTACAAAAAAATAAATCGGCTGCTGTTTAAGTAGACCATCTTCTTGTAACGTTCACGAACTTATTCCATTTGTAATTACAACATATCTTTAAAAAACCAGAGGGTTTTTTTCAATGCGTAATTTGCTTGGAACGTGCCCAGCGAACGCAACAAAGTTGATTGACTTATTTACAACACACGTAGGAAGAGCCACAGATATAGAAATAGAACTAGCAGCCGAACCACAAATACTAGAAATGAAAAATGGAGTTGTTGGTTCTTGGAAAGGGTAACTGTTGCAACTGCAACTGGCACTAAAAACCGATGGCACAAAAGATACTTAGTCTACACAGCACAAACAAAAAGAGTTAGTTTTGGAAGCTGACGAAATTTGACAAGTGCTTGGTCAACTTTGAAGTAAAAAAACTAACAGCTGACCGGCTTAATATTGAATATTTTGTTATATAAATAACAAATAACAATCTATATATGGCTCTCAGTTGAATTATTAACAGACTGTGCTATTTGTTCGCAGATTGCAAATTTTGTATTCCCCTTAACTTGTTGGGAATTTCAAGCTTCAAGCAATGCAAGAAAGTAAAATAAAAAGTAAAAGAAGCGATTGCCCATTTAGAGAAATACATGAAATGCAGATGAATAGAAAAAGAATATAGATTTTTCAAAAAACTTTCAAATATTCATTATTCGTTATTCATTATTTCGCTCAGTGTATGGCTAAGCACTTGCAAGTGCATAACAATAACAAAAGCTCAGCGTGTTATCTACAACTTGTGTATGTGTATGTATTGTTATGTGTGTCGATGTGTGTGTGGTGTGTGTGTGTGTGTGTGTGTAAAAGGCCAATGCGCCGGGGCCAACATTGTAAAAGTAGTTGGGCTCGACTCTAAACCTGGCTATGGCTCTGGCTGGGCCATAATTACATTACGTCCACGTACACACACACATAAACACATTCACGTATTTGTACGCCAACGCAGCGTGACACGATCGCAATAATCGTAAACGGAAGTAGGAAGTCATTGTCACGACGCTGCACATTCTGGCTCTGGGGCGTTCTTAATAGGATATGGGGCAGAGGGGATAGAAAAAAATAAAAAAATAAAGAAACAAAAAACCAGCTTAATATGCATTGTCTGTACACCTTTCGTGCCTGATGCTTTCTGCCGACTTAAGCAAACCACTTGAGGTAAGAACATCGAGGTTTCCAGCTCGCTGCTCAAGTTGAGGAGGGTAAAAACAAGTGACATGTCTTAATAAATATACATATATATAAATATGCATACATATGTAAACAGAGTAGGGGCATAAGTGTATACGAAGCATACACGAGAATATAAGTTACAGAAATCTATCAAAATCAGTCTATAGTTATCAAATAAACACCTGAGTATTATTATTATTTGAACATATAATCGCAAATAATGTGATCATGGAGGGCATTAAGCAAAAGTTGTTGAATGGGCAACAAGCTGCGATGAATAAAAGAAATATCGCATATTACAATATAATAGGTGAAAACCGTATTGATTGAGATGAAAGTTGGAATATGTCAAATGATTGATGTAATAAGCCTAAGAAAAAATAACAGAAAACAAACTAAAGAACCGAAAGCTAGTTGAAGACAAAGCAAACTCAAATGAAAACAAAATCTTTAGTGTGGCAAAGATTTAAAGACTAGCTGATCTATGCATTTAGATGTTCTATGCACTGTGACTTGAATAATGCCCCAAAAGATAATGGATTCTTGTTATGCTCGATTTTCTGTTTTTTCGTTGCTTACAATTCCCAACAAGTTAAAGCTACGAAAACGGGAATAGAGCGTTTTCCTAGAGGCAACAGCAAAGTGTGCTGTTGGGTATCTTAGAGTCGGGAATGTGGCTCACTTGTTTCTAGCTGATCAACTCGATGACGTGCATAATTAGCTATGGCAGCCAGGACTGGCCCGTGGCCACCTATGAACTTGGCTTAGAGAGTGCCGCGTGCCCAGGTTAAGGGTTCAACTGCAGATGCGGTTGGACATGTGCAGCTAATGAGCTGACTGGTCTGCTAAGGACTTTTGACAGTCAGAGGCCTGGGAATCCTGTGCTGCACTCGACTCGCTGTTGAGTGTTTGGTCTTTATTATTTGTCGGCAGTGGAGCTGCTGGGCAGGTAAACGAGCCCAGGTGAATGCATTTTCAAATTGTGAGTTTGTGAGTTTGCTTTGTTTTCAGTGTGGCGTGTTCTGCATAATTAAAAGCGACAACGGCGGGGCCGCGAGACTTGGGGCCAAGCCTTGAGCGTAGTTTATGACCGTCTTCGTCTTGGCCATGCGGATTTGGCAGCCCAACGTGGCAACAAATGGCGCCCGCGCTGCAATGCCCAACCGAATGGCTGGACAATGAACCCATCACATCGTGTCGTTCGGAACGGATCGCCATGGGCTTCAGTGGATCGACGTTGAGTCGCCTGGTATTAGACATGCATCAGCATCGCCTGCACGTGCTTGAAAAGTCAATGCACCTGAGCGATAGGCTCCCAGCTGGTGAGGAGGCAGGAGGCGCCAGTCAAGTGTGCAAAATGATTGCATATAAATAATGTGCATACTTTGTATATCTTTGTATACCCATATAAATTGCTGCCCAGATTAATTGATAAACCGATTAACTGGACAAGTGGTTGATCAATTTGGTTTGCGGTTTAAGTTTCGCTTTCAATGAAAATGGGCATTGCTTAAAATCCAAAGCAAACCAAAATTGCCGTGCGCCGCATTTGTAATACGGAGTTACTTAAAACTCGCGGCGCATGCAAATGATACGGATAAAAATCGAGCATCAGCCCCATACATAAATACAAATCAGGGCCCCGTGTTGCCGAATTATGCATGAAAGCGCCCGAAATGGCAATGGGAATTTCAGTTTTCAGACTCAATTTCTGAAAACCTCAATAAGCGAAAGTGTTTTTGTTTTGGGGGACCCAAAAACAGACATACCGTGATTATTTAATAAACGAAAGATCGATAACACAAGCGAAGAGAAAATAATCGATAAAACGATAATGTCAAGACTTGAAAAGACAACTGTTCTTTTACGCGAGTTTGACTTTGACTTTATTCTTCAACCCTATAATGTTTTGTTCAGGGCGACGAGTTGAATCGATCTAGGTAGGTCCTTCTGCATATTATTACACTACGAACGAGCCGAACGAGTTTATCTTACTGCTATCGATATCCATAAGATCGATAGATATTGATTTTTTAACGAGGTTTTTCTAATAATTGGAGATATCAAATTTTGCAAGTATATATCTCGTATAGTACGCTCGACTAGAGAAACGCTAACCCAATCAATAACAATTCAAATATTAACTAAAACCTGTAATGATAACAAAGAATAACAATTAAAGCATTAACTGAAACCCTCAGCGATAACAAAGATCGATAGCAATCAGTAGTTGATAGAACTAATACATCATTCTGCAATTCTGAAACTTAAACTAAATGAGAGGTTTTCTTTAAGTTACAAAATGTTGCCAGCCCTAATAATGTTTTGAGCAATTTTACTTTATCTTCTGCTTCTAGTATTTATTGGCAACTAATTCCATAGAACACCGTGTCGATTTCATGGTAGCCGTTGGCTGTTCATAATTGTGGCAAAGATCAAAGACTCACGACCTCGTTATTATTCTTACTTCATGTTGTTTCATAACGGCCAGCCATGTCTGGCTGCTGATGTAGGGCTTCCGATTCGTTGGTTCATGGAACGTGTCTCGCTTAGTATAAGCCAATATTGGCCCATATTCAAATCAAAGGGTCAAATTTGGTATTTTATCTGTAGCTAACATTTCCAAATCATATTCATGGCATTCATACCTGCTATGTAACACTTTCTAGAGTCCCAACCGCACATTCCGACACCCCGAAAACCTGTTGCTGGTTGTTTTTGTTGTGTTTTGGCTAGTTGTACTTTCACCTGTTTTAGGTCTTTTTTTCGCGTTTCGGCTTAGTGTTATTTGGTTTTATTTTGTTTTACAAATCGGGTTAGAGTCATTAATTAAAAGCACACAGAGGGCGGCGGAGAGAGACATTTTGGACAGCATCTATGCATGTTTTTGTTTTTTTTATTGTTTTGGGGTCTTCTAGTCACAGTTGGACGCCGATTAGCCCAGCAAGCATCAGCGCATTTCTGTCCATCGTTTTCATTGTTGTTCCTAACAACGGCGACCTACTGACTTTGTTATATGACCCGAACCCCAACAGAAATGTTAAGTATAAATGCCCAGAGCGAATTTTTGTATTTACAATGCAAGCAGTTGCCTTTACCCAAAAATATTAATAGTAAACTATAGTATACATCGAGTAAATAAAACTGCACATGAATTTCTCTTGATTAAAGCCCGAATCGTTGGTACACATTTCAGAAACTATATGTAGAAATATTTAAGAAACAAGAGTCTTTCATTAAGACAAAAGCTTGTCCACAAATTGTGACCTGCCACCTAATGTAAAAAGGCACAGTAGAGTTCGACATAGTTGGGGAGCCCTGTGACCAGTACAGGGTAACTGCTTGTGCCATCAGTGGCAATATAAAATTAGCTTTGCAATTTGAACGAGGGCACCATTGTGTTAAGTCAAATTTCTAAGCTGCTAGAGCTAGAGCTTAGAGAATTTGCATAACATTGAACATTGACAACATGTTGCTACAACTTTTTTTTTTTAAGTGATGTAACTGAAAACGTGGTAACAAAAATCCATTGAAAAAAGCTGTAAACAAAAGCCTGTGGCTAGAACATGTTTGACAGTTGACAATTAAAGATGTGCTGGCAAATGAGAGAAGCCAAACTGCAGCTGCTAAATGCCACAGCCAACACCAACAGAAGAACACCAGAAATTTTAGCAACAACAGCAGCAATAGCAGCAGCAGCAACAACCTGTTGCCATAGTGGCTAAGTGACCCACATGTTGCCAGTCGCAAAACTTGTTCACATTCAATAATACAAATCGGTTAAGAGAGAAAGAAAAAGAAAAACAAAAACACGCGCAATAAAAATCAACAGCCACAAAAATGCTCATAAATATGCGTGTTAGAGGCTGCTGCTGTTTGCATATGCAGCAGCAACAGCAGCAGCAACAGCCAGCGGCAACATCCCAGAGCAATAAGCCAAGAGTTATACAGATATATATATAGATA
This sequence comes from Drosophila novamexicana, assembly GCF_003285875.2. Taxonomy (NCBI): domain Eukaryota; kingdom Metazoa; phylum Arthropoda; class Insecta; order Diptera; family Drosophilidae; genus Drosophila; species Drosophila novamexicana. Next base: position 412,712 of record NW_020824841.1, read on the forward strand.
TATATATATGTGTGTGTCCATGCATTTAATCGCGCACAGCTCACCTGGGCCTAGCTTAGAGGAATGCCGAACACTTGACAACGGCAACAACTAAAAGCACCGCCAACAGCAACAACAATTCCATCGCACAAGTGTCGAGTTGAGCTGTTGCTGCTGCCTCGTTCTGACTCTTAACTGGTTTTTGAGGTCGTTAGGCAGCAGCAGCGGCAGCAGCAGCAGCAGTAACAACAGCAGCAGCCCCACCAGCAACAGCAACAGCAACAGCTCCACCACCAACCACCAACAGCAGCAGCAGCAACCCGGCAGCATCACCCGTTAGCTGGCCAAGAGCGAGCGGACCCACTGGCTGACTGAGTTGCTCGGCCCGGCTTTGATAACTGTATGCGGCAACAAAAATTCGAGTTTCGGGAAATTGGAACACACATTTTTTGGCTCTTATTGATTTTGGTTCATAGTGAAAATATTTTTTGCGCCAAATGCCAAGTTTGGCAGCCGTTAGGCTCGTTAGACTGGCCCCAATGATGCGGCAATGATAAAAATGCGCTGGGATCGTTGTCTAGCTGGAATAACGGTTTCTTTGGCTGCTGTCCGAATCCCCATTGCCTCATTTGGCGGCACGTGACGCGTCTATTCATTGCACTCACATGGATATGTTGCCAAAAACCAACTAAAAGGAATAAATGCAGTTTATACCCCGCATAAACACAACGAAGATGCTGTGAAGCAGAGTTTTACAAATTTACGGACTCAGTCCTGAATCTCTCTCTTAGAATCGCAGAGTAGCGATTCAGAAGATATTTTGATGATATACTCAAGCCTAGCACATATGTAGGTCTCTTATTATCAACACCCAAAAGCTTTTCTCACTCCCTAAGCAAAGCTTCTTTTCAATCTGTCAAATTGAAAAGCCATTTCTCTAAGTGGGGAGACAGCAAAGCGATAGAAGAGCGATAGGCATCACTCACTTGATTCACACCCCACACTCTAATCTCGCTTATTTCACACCTTAATACAGGATATTTCCTAGTCTCAACTAGCGTATTCTTCTTTGTTATCATGTCAAAGTGCCATAAATTTGTTTAGACCCCAGAGTCTATTTCCTGTTACCAAATATAGAAGTCAAGTATTCACAAATTTGGAGAAACGCTTCAAGAATAATTGATTTGCTGCAACGATACAAACAAAATAACTAGCTTACAATGTAAAACAAAACAAAAAAAACGCAAGCTGTTGTTGATTTATTCGCCAAAAACAATAAAAAACAAAATTGTTGTTGACAACGAAACAAGTCTGAGGTAGTCTGCGACGTAGTTCCCAGTGGGCGCATCATCGCATCATTAAATAATTAACTGCTAATGACATGACGTGCTACGTGGATGAATGAATGCAAATTGTTTGCAGCTTAAATGGTCAACAATAATGGCTAAATTGCCGAATTAAAGCTAAACAGCCAACTACAAGCACAGCGAGGGGCACAGATAGTATAGTTCCAGATACAAATACGGATACATTTACAGCTTTTGCTGTTGCTCTATAGAGCTATAGCTATAGCTATAGATACACATACAGCACTTATTTAGAGTGGTCTACACATGCCAGCTCTGATTGACGCCAATTTAGCAGCGGCCAATTGTCGATGTTTGTTGTTGTTGTTGCGACTGTTCTAATCACATGATGCCAAAAAAAAATGGTGAAAAAATGGGAAAAAAATTTAACCAATTTTGCTGGAAAATGTACTGGAAAATTGGCATTGCCATAAGTATTCGAGTGAGTTACTCGTAAATACCTTGGCATGTTTTTCGCCCCTGTTGATTTTCCCACATTTGAGTCCAAGCTAACCGTGTAGCTCATCAAATCACGTATAACCCTCCGCTCCCACCCTGACACCAGCCCAGATAGTTGTGGGCGCTATAGAAGCCCCAACTCAGAATATGTACAAACCTTTTTTAATGGACGCTGATAAACTACGGAATACCCATTAAAACTGTGTCGTGTTAAGCACAGAAGACAATTTTGACACGCAAAAAAATTATCATAAAGTTTTTTTTGTTTGGCAATTCAGGAAATTGGTGAATTTGAAATGCTACTAAAAAGCTGAATTGAAAATTGAACATCTATATTTATTTATATTTATATTTTCATTTTTACTCCAATTCAATTGTACATGCTAAAATTCTCAATTGGTTTTAGCAGATATTCAATCAAGTTTTCTCCAGCATGCAGGCTGTTATTAAGTAGCATCTAACATGCCCTGTCTTTGGCTTTGACGGGGTATATTTATTAGCTAGAACCAGGTAGAGAGTCGGCAGCTTGAGTGGCATGCCTTGTGGCCGCAAGCGATGCGCCACCGAGCATTCCAATGTGAGAATTCTTATGGCTTTGGACTTTGAATGTAAGCCAAGCGCTTTATTTGCATTCAAACTTAAATTAAATACAAACACAAATATAAGTCTGTGTTTGTGTGTGTGTGTATCCAATGGCGGCAAATGTCAAAACTCGCAGCTGCCATAAATAAGAATTGTGTGCGAGTACCCGAACTCGAAGTCGAACTCAAGTATTTGTTGGTTCATCACGTAGGTGGGCACATTTGCAATATTCACGTTCCGCATATTTGGTCGACGTCGACGTCGACATCTTTTATCCAACTAACTTGTCTGCCAGCACTGCCCATGGCAGTCCATAGTTATAGCCAACTAACTAACTATTCAATTAAGAGCACCTACATCAAACCTGATCAAGCCAAATATTCAAAGATCTGCCAAACGCACGTGTGGCCACTTCTGTGTGTGTGTGTGGGTGGACACATTAATACCACTTAATATAATAGCACTTATTATACTAAATAGTTAATACTTAAAGTTTTTTAGCCACTGCTTACCATTTGCTCCAATTTCAGCAAATACGATAAAGGCGATTTGCAAGTCATTTTATTTATTTGACTTGTGAATTTAACAGCACATAACAAAAAAAAATATATAAATAAAAAGTTAACACAATAAATAACTTTAAATATCGTATTGGAAATCAACAACAATTTGATTTAATTCAGCAAATTTTGATTGTACACGAAACTATTCATTGAATACACGTAGTTTTAAATTGAATATGTATGAAAGAATTCATATGCATGACACTAAACAAAAAAATAAATAAATAAAAGCACGTTGCAGTCGATTGTGACCGACTCCGCGATACTCTATTCACGGATACGAATACTCTGTTGTCCATTAAATGAGTAGAAAAGAGACTTGTTGATTATTTTGTGGCTGACTCTAAAACTTTCAACACAAAACAGTGACTGCAAAACTGAGAATATATAAATATTGAGATTTCAATATTTTTGCATCTGTCTTGATGTCTTCTAGCAAGTTGGAAGTTGTAGAATTTTGACCTTTAAAACAAAAGTAAGCTCATTTAAATTTTAGATTATTTACTTCTTTTTAAGAAATATTCTCCTATTCAAAAAAGAAGATAGGAACAATTTGCATAACAATCAGATTTAAAAAAAAGTAGATAAACATTTGGTTGTGTCCATGTTTCAAGTTCCTGCACTAGCTAATAAAACACAGAGTATTATGCAAGTCGGACAATGTACAAAATCAATAGTCTTTTGTTCATTTAGTGAATCCATTTGTCAACAAAAATATAATTGAAAAACCAAAGCATATTGAATTTGTGAGCTGACCTTCAGCACTTGTACTATATACATACGAATTGTTGCATTACAAGTGGGTCAACTTAAATTGCGAATGCATTTTATAAAATTCTCAGGTTCACAGTCTTTGCCACACTCACACACACACATACACAAATGACTTTAGAGATGTATTTTAGAGAAAAACACTCGCGCGGCGCTTAAAACACGTCCGCAATCCGCGAGTTACAAACAAGAACAATTCTTGGCCAGTCTTAGCCATTGGTAATAGTCCAAAGAGTCAGCTGAACGCTGCATGTTCTATTCTGAGATAAATACACAGTCGGAGAAAGACACACAGAGAAATAGTGAGAGAAACAGAGAGAGAGAGGGAGAGGGAGAGAGAGTGGGAGCGGGAGAGAGAAAGAGCTGCAGCTGCTGTCAGTTTGAAATGGGCAAAATCTGTGACCTGGTCAGGTGGCTTTTTGTTCCATCAGCTGCTGCTGCTGGCCCCAAACTTGGCGCAGACTGGCACACACACGCAAACACACACACTCGGACCTAAATAGAAATGTGTGTATTTATGCTAATGAAGTAGCAAAATGAAAGCCGCAGCCAAAACTGAACAGAACAGTCGACTCATTTGTGGCTGCAAAACGATATCAGAAATCTGTGCCAAGTGCAGGTGCCTCAAGTGGGCCGGACCAATCCTTAGCTGCTGCTGTTGCTGCTGCCAAGTTCAATGGCCAGGCGGGCGGAAGTGCTAAGTCACAAGATTCACACAAGAATCACACAAACTCGCAGAATGCCAGTTGTGGAGTTTTTACAGTTAAAATGCTTTACACGCTGTCATCCAGTGGCCAAGAGGCATGGCTTCCTTTTGGCCACGTCGCATGTAGTTGCTGACGCGGCTGCTGTGGCAGTTGCAGCTTGAAATCGTTGGCAATCATAATTCAATTCAATTAAATTGAGTTAATTTGGCGCGCAATTTGGCCGCCTCATGGGCCGCTTAAATTGTCCAGAGACACGCACATCATGCGCAACTGGACCTGCATTCAATACACACCACAAACTGAGCTATAAAAGCTGCAGCTTCTATGGCAATCGATATCAAACGAGTCACATCAACGTTTTGGCCATGTTCCGTTTCAATTTAAGTCAGCTGCTGCTGCTGCTCTTGCCGCTGCTGTTGGCGGTACTCTGCCGTGCCCATCCGCCGGCAACCACCGCGATGCCAGCGGCACTAATTGAGGCGCCGGGTGGTGTCTATGACAACAAATTTGATAATGTGGATATAGATGAGATACTCAGCCAGGAGCGGCTGCTTAACAACTATATCAAGTGTCTGGAAAGTATGGGACCCTGCACGGCTGATGCCAAAATGCTAAAAGGTAAGCGCAACATACACTTGTTGCAGTTCCCATACGGCTGACACATGCAACAACAACAACAATAACAATTTACAGAAATCCTGCCCGATGCCATGATGACGGACTGCGTCAAATGCACCGACAAGCAAAAATATGGCGCCGAGAAGGTAACACGCCATCTGATCGATAACCGCCCCGAAGATTGGCAGCGCTTGGAGAAAATCTACGATCCGCAGGCAACCTATCGCATGAAGTACGAGGAAACCAAGACCGCCAATGGCAAAAGGTCGAACGTTGAGCTTGAAGCCTTGGATCAGGCTCAGGGCGATTCCTAACTGCACACAAATTGGAAATAATTCCAAATACAGTAGTCGCACCGATAAACAAGTCTAGTGAACACCTGTATGCACATATATAAATATATATACACATGCATCGTTTTTTTTTCCGCACTTAAATAAAGCATACTCCACAAAAGCAATCCAATCGCTGCTGCTTACCAAATGTTCATTTAAAATCAACCCAGGTTTGAACCTGAACCGGTTCGATCCCGCAATCCTAAAATATTTCTAACTGTCAACCGAGTTTTATTGCAAACCAGTAGTTGCCTGAAATGAACTGAACCATATTTACTTTGCTTCCAAAATTCTAAACCGAAAGGCAGTTCATTTGAGCCGTGAACCGAGCCAGTGACATATTTGTTTTGGCTTTCCAGCTCTGCTTCACATATTTAATTATTCATTGTCTTGATTGGTGGAACTAATGCATTTTTTAACACTCAGTTCGCAAAACGTTTTTAAAGCGACAAAACAATAGACTTGCGTACAAAACCATTTCACACAATTTAGCAAATGTTTATTTTTGTATTGTTTTTATTATTTTTTTTTTTTTGTTTGTAATGAAAAATACAACATCTACATGTGAAATTCGTTGGCATGTTCTTAATGACAACGTTTTCATATTTTTTTCAACTTAATTTAATCCACAATTTGGCACGAAACGAAAATCTTAAAGATGCTCAATGAGCTCATTTTAAAGATAATTTGTAGGTAATCAACCATTTTTATTGCGTGTTGTCGAGTTTTTTAAATAGATTTATCGATGCTAAGCAAAGATATTTATAGATGTTTTATGTTTCAAAGCTTTCTATTTCAATTTGAGTGGGGATTTTTATAATGCAAACTAGAACTTTTTTCGTTGCCATCAATTTAATCGATAAGTGCCTTTGATTCGATGTTTATCGACTTCCTTTAAATTTCAGAGATTTTTATTTTAATTTTACTGTGAGTTTTTGTGCCTTTGATTTGATATTTATCGATTGTCTCAACACTTCAATGTTTACTATTTCATTTAATGCAAATAAATCAAAAACTTTTTTCTCGTTGACATCAATATAATCGATATGTTCCGTTGATTTGATATTTATCGATTCTGGCAACATTTCATAGTATTTTCTTGCACTTATTATTTCAGCAAACAAATCGGTATGGCCTGTAATTCGATATTTATCGATTGTTTCAACATGTCAAAGTTTCTTATTTCATTTAATGCAAACAAATCAAGAACTTTTTTCTCGTAGCCTCAAATATAATTTGTATGTGCCCTTGATTCTACGGGCAACTGATTTCCTCTTAATATGAGAAAAGTATTATTAATCAATTGTACCTGAACATTGATCAATTTATGACTTAACTTACAAGCTACCAAATTACTTTATTTAATATACTTTAACTGCTACATACAAAAATTGTGATAGCATCGATGTATAAATAAATAAATTTCTGTCTATAAATATGGGATAAATAATAACACAATTCTACTCAAGAAAACTGATTAAAAATGTGCCTTAAAAACGGCGGATATGGTACCTAGTGTGGAATGTTATTGTTTGTATGTGTGTTGAGTATATTTTTTATATACCCACAAGTGTGCACAGACGAACAGATTGTTATCGCGGGCCCATCTTTAGTTTTTATTGTGGCACAAAAGTCGACGCACCGCATCATCAACAACAACAACATCAACAGCGACAGCGGCAACCACATCATCATTATCATAAATTCCGTCAACACACCCACAATCCAACGGCCGCTGTAAGCACCAGCGCAATGCGACATCTGGCCAAAAAAAAAAGGTGTGGCCCCCAAACATACATACGATGCGTTCCAAACAATTCGCATCAGTTATTTATATATATATATTTTTTCTGGCAGCCTCCAGTTATTCAATTGTGTGGCAACCAGCGGGCAACTCACAGTGGCAACTCAATTGTTAAATGGTCAAGAGAGACGCCACAAAGTTGAACGAACCCGCAACTTGGCGCTCAACTTCGATGCGATGCGATGCGATTTGGTTCGGTTTGGTTTTGGTTTTGTTTTGGTTTGGCATTGTGTTTGGTTTTGGCTTTGGTTTTGGTTTGGTTCGGTTTGGCCTGGCTTGGCTTGGCTTGTGAGCCGCTCCGTTTGGGAACATGCCCGCCGCATTGGCAGCCAGACTTCCGGTTTCATTTCATTTAGTCGTAAACACGGCTATAGGGCTACGATTCAAACGATTCCCAAAGCAGAGGCAAAACAGTTGAAGTTGATTCATTTGGCTTTCAGCTCAAAATCATTTGTCTGCTCGCCCTGTTGCCAGTTGGCGTCGCTGCATCGCTTTGCGGTGGGCTGCGCTCGGCTTTGGCTGTCAATCAAATTTGTTGATGGTTTTCCGTTTGTCTTTGACTGCAATCCCATTTCCCATGAATGTTGCCGTTGTTGTTACTGCTGCTGCTGCTGCAGCTACAGTTGCCTGCCAATGCAAAGCTGTGGCATTTTTAAGCTTCTAAAGTAGCTCAGTCTTTCCGGCCATTGCACATTGGCGCAAACTCATGGTAAAGCTAATCGAAAAGTCGAAATGAAATTAATTTCATTTTACATAATATCGTTTTATTTAATAATATCGTTTTATTTAATTACCTTGATTTATTTCTAATAATAAATAATAGCATTTATTAAATATTTTTTTAATTCCAGAGTTTAAGAGATATTTGCGTGTTTATATTAATTATTAATTAATATCAAGCTTCGCATTTCTTAATTCCTCCTCGATTCAAAACTGAGGTTTGATTAGAAAAACACATATTTAGTAATTTAATCGGCAGAGTACGACATGATTGGTTAACCTTAAAAGTTCTTAAATTGAAATGCCAAACAAATAACATGTCGATACATTTCCTTCACCTTGAGCTCATAGCACAATAGATCCGGAAGACGTAATGCTAGGTTCTTCAATAATATCACTTCGAGATTCCATATCTACGAAAAGATTGTCGCACAGACAAGTGCTTTAAAATGTGCTAGAATGTTTGTCTCACTTCAATTGTCAATTCCGTTTTGATGCATGTCCTTGAACGTTATGGTGACTGCGTTGCTTTGCTGTAAAATCAACGCACCACTGTAAGCGAGATGCGTAACACCGGCTAATTACGCAAGACACAAGACCATTTAGTTCTACTAACTAACTATAAAGCAATCATTATACGATTTGCCATCATGTGGCAAACATACGAGTTTCCTGCCAGTCAGAATAAGGGGAAGCATCTAGCAATAGGGGTCTCGATTGTTCGCCTTAAAGCGGGATCTTCGACTAGCCTTATTTAACTGAATATGTGTATATGCATGTGTGTATGGTAAAGACGCCTTTTGGATGAATGACCTCGACCCGCCGCAGCGTTGACTTGAACGGCTTCACAGCACGAGGAATTACACACACAAGCAAACACACTAAAATATTCAGGTGCGTTGACTTGGCTAATAAATATGACACATGATTACGGGGCGGAGCTGAAAGACGGACAGTCCGACTGCCCGGACTGCAAAGGCAGATACCCTGTTTTGTTGCCCGTATCCATGTCCACGTTATAATTTGTCTTACCAATTTAATGTTGTTCTTGTTGTTGTTATTGTCATTTGGTTTTTGTTGTTGTTTTTACGCCCTGTCCCTCGAGTGTTTTTGCAATTTGCATGCCTGAAACTCGAATTTAAATAATAATAATTATGTGGCGTGTAACGCGCTTGACAAGAGACAAATGTCAAAAACATAGACCTCCAGTTACCACCAGTACCAACCAGTAAATAATCCGCCCGTCCCGTCCGCTACCCTGCCCCGGGCCGAACCGTTTAGCAACTGTTACGAAAATGTTGTCAAAAAGAAAATGTCATTGTCAACGGGTCGCAGCGTTTAATAGATAAATTATATAATTATGAGTTTCTTTGTTTTTTTTTATATGTATACATCTATTTTTTTTTTTTTTTTTTTTTTTTGAGGCATTGCATGCAACACCTCGTATGCGGCTACCCCAGCTACAACGTGGTGCCCCTTTTGCCACTTGCCACTTGCTGCTTTCCACTTGCTGGTGGCTGCTTGCCGCTTGCCACGGTCGAGTGAACGCCTCAAAGTGCACGAATGGCGACACTTTAGCGTTAGTTTGTCTCATTTGCATTTGGCTTCAAGTTCAGTTAATGTTCAACTGCTGCCGCTTCAGTTGCTGCCAATTGCCGCTGAGTTGATTGACTGTCATCGGCTGATTGGATTTCCTGTGAAGCGCGCGACGCTGACCGCTTATTAGCCATGGGTAAATTATTAACTTCCTTTTGGCTTGCCGCATATCATTTGCCTTCGCCCCGTTCCGGCCCAGCCCGGCGCGGCCCGGCTAATTGTTAAAAGGAAAAGGAAAGCAAATGCCAGCTTAGAGCGCAGCTCTCGATAATTGCCAGGTTGGTATACTCGGTAACTCGGACCGGTTTGGTTTGCTAGCCAAACGGCTCAAAAGTTAGCCTAGAACCTTAGTGCGGCTTTCAGACCAACACACACACACACACAAGTGCCTCATATCTTAACTGGGCTCGTTGCCACTGACACACTTGAGTTGGGCAAATGTGGCCAAAACTATGCTACGATTAGCCATCCAGCTGGCCCAGCTGACTGGGTCAAGGCCCCAAGACGCGGCATATTGATAATTACGTATTATTTTTATAGAAATTAGTATTAGCCAAATTCTCAATTAAGGCACTTTGATTTACTTGCTTGATTTAGGAACTTATTTCCATATATGTATGAGGATACCCACATATATGCATGCAAATCTATATATAATAAATAATGCATTATTAAGTTTATTAGATTGCCAATAGAACACATAAAACACATATATTTATAAATTGATTATAAACAAGGCATTAAAGCCTTTTCAGCTTATTTGCATTAATGAGAATCGCGTAGAAGAACAACACAAGTTAATCTTTAAGTAAAAATTGCATGTGGTATTCTTACAATTGCATAAAAATTGGCTTATATTTAAATTATATACGAAACTGTTCATGTCTTTCAAATAATTATTAGCACCTCAACAATTGTAGTTAGTATTTTTAACGCGCGCATGTAAAATATGATTTAAAAATTGATTCAAAATCTTAACTCCCAATCACAGTCTATAATGAATCCACAACACAAATTGCATTGTTAAAAGCTTAAACCGAAAAGTTTTTACGAATCAGCGCTACTTTTTAATCGTAAATCATATTCTAGTTCATATCCCACAACTCAATTACTCAAAAGAATTTGAACAGCATTTTTTCTGAATCCATCTAATTATGAAAACTGTTTTTGAAGGCGATTAAATTATCCGCGCATTCAAAGACTTCATTTCGATAATGAACTTTATATCTAAAAAGTGTATTTTATAGTATTTAAGAAAACAGATCTTATACTTAAAAACCAGCTGACATTGAATCCAACCGCACTCATTTGAAAAAAAAAAAAAACTTGAATATTTCTACATTTCTGAAGAAATTAAAGGTAAGCTCATAGTTTAAAGTACTTACTATATTTGATACATATTTTAGTGAACAGCATTTAGCGAACGTTTCTTAATTTAAATCTCTGAGCTGTTGTGACCTACAATAAGCCAGAGATTTTCATAATCGTTTGCTAAAGTTTGTGGCGTTGTTTTAGCCTTGGCTCGTTTCAAGTTGGCCTAGCTGAAAAATTCAACAGACAACGAAAACAAAAAAAAAAAAACATAAAAATAATGTCAATAGCCCGCTTAATTGTTAATTGTTGTCTGGGCATGCTCAACATGAAATTTATGTGCACTTGCCGGCAGTTACAATTACAATTACATTACCATTATGATTAAGATGATGATGATGATAGTGTTGAATCCAAAGAGCAGCGTTGACAAAAGCCAAACAAAATTGTTCAAAATTGTTTTAAATGGCTTTAAAATCCAAGCAAAACGAAACGAAAAACTTAATAAATTAATCAACATGATATCGTGAATAAAAATCTATATACATATGGTAAGCTGCAAGCTTTAGTCAAGCTGAATTTTGCATGCTCTTCCACAAGACAATTTTGTCCAAATTTATGGGCTAGGACTTCAGAAAGTTTATATATTCTTCTGATCAAGACGACGAGCCGTGCGGACATCTGTGCGTCTACAAAATCTAGAGACTGGACACATAAAATGTCAATATTTATCGATATCGATGGCGACAAATATCGATTTTGAGAGTTACTTTTTAAGACATAATTCAAAAACGATAAGAGCTACATATATCAAACTGTATATATAGGTTCCCATATAGTATATACAAATTACGACAGATTTACTTTTTGGATAGCTTCCCATTTCACCAAAATTCCCGTGCATTTTATGTGCATGTGTGCTTGGCAGCCCTGGCTTTCCTTGGTTTAGGGTGTCTCCCAGTCGTGCACTCCCGACTGATTGCACTTTTACTTGTTATAGTTAAGCACTTGGCACGCCTTTGTTTTGGCCAACTTTTAGCTGGCACATTAAAAAAAACTCGAAAAAAATGTAAATTTTAAACAATTGCAGGTCTTTAAGCCACAGATGTGAAATGGCTGCGTCTGAATTTTTTGTTTTTTGTTTTTATTTTTTTTGGTGACTGCGTAACTTTGGAGTTTGCTGTGCCCAGCTGCTGGACTTTTAATGAGGTATTTCGATTTTCGGGTTTGCCATGAATCCCTCAACTTTGACTTATGGCCACAGCAAGAGGCACAACAACAGCAGCAGCAGAAGCAACAACAACAACAATTTCCCAGGCGCTTTGAGCTAATGAAACGTTACAAACAATGGAAAATGCCGCTGCCAGTTTTTGTTATTTTAATCGTGAATTGTTGCTGTTATTGTTGCTGTTGTTGTTGTTGGCTTACAGATATTTAACCGTGGTAAACATTTGGCCGCACATTTCCATATCAAATAGCTGGCAGGGCAATGCCATCAGTCTGGCAACGCTGTGCCATTTGCCTTGACATTTCTTGGCCACAAGAGATCAAATAACTGAGCCTTCATCAAATGATCTCAAGCGGCGCAAAAACATGGCAAAACACTCTGATTAACACAAGTAAAAGCGGCATAGTTGGGTATACCCAACTGCGGCATACACTGTCCCTGAGGTAATAACCAATCGGAGAGAGCCTTTTTTTCTCGCAGTTGCTGTCAATATTAAGGCCAAGATAAGCCATAGAATGTATCTTTGACAAGAGAACTCTTTAAATTTCCTTGTTGCTCTGACAAGAAAAGCTGACTTCTAGATTTTCTTTAGTTTTAGCTTTTTGCAATTGAATGAGGCAACAGTTGTGTACCCTAAGCCCAATGAAAATGGGAAAAAGGGGTATAAATTCTTCTTTACCATATGCAAAACAAGTTTTTCAGTAATTTTTTCGATATCTTCGTCCATTTTCATAAGATCGATAAATATTGATGTGATGAGATTATATAGGACATGGTTTTGTTAAGCATAACTCGAAGATTATAAGAGCTAAGTACATCAAACTTTGTATGAAAGTTCTAGTATACTTTATACAAATTCCTTTGTATATCGTCTGCAAATTTCACAAAGATCGGACAACAAGCGCCGAATCTACTCAAGAATGCATTTCTCATAGCGTGGGGCAATGTGAGAAGCACAGCACAGGGCAATACTTATCTGCCACACTGTATGTTTGTAGCCTCTTCAATCAGGCACAAAAACATGTATTCAATATAACAAACGATTTCCGATTAGAACTGAAAGTTACAATAAACATCTCTTTCAATATTACCACAGACATATCGGGCTTTATCAGCTGGCTGTGTCCGGGCTAAATAAGAGTGGCACATTTAATTTTTGGCTGGCCTTATCGTCGTAAGCCCATGTAGCAACTATGTACTTACGTAATAGGGTTAAGCAATCGATGCGTAACAATAACCCAAATTACCTGCCACAAAGTGCGACAACAGCAGCAGCTACAACAACAACAACAGGGTAACGTAACGGAAATGATAAGAAAATGGAAAATGTCAACAAATTAAAGTCGAACAAGAAGTCAATCGCTCATGAATTTATTGCATTGGACGACCAACACAAAAATTCACCAGCGGCACAATTATGGCAACACCTTTCAGGCCAGTCATAAATGCTACCATTTTGTGTCCATTTTCCAGTTGCACTGTAAGGCAACAGCAGCGGCAGCAACAAAGGGCCATAGGTAAACACCAGCGATAAGTGCCGCAGTGGGGCAAGCACATAAAATGCATTAAATACCGCTCAACAGCAACAAAAACAATAACAAAAGCGACTCACAAATAAAACATGCCGCATACTTTTAAGGAACCCAACTGAAAATCCATCTTATTAGTAAAGACCAAAGAAGCAAGTTAAAAAGCGCCAGTCGGACTAGGAGATACCCTGAAACAAAGCCAGGCTGCCATTACACAGATTCTGGCTTCCTTTCACATACAAAAAATACTCTCGAAGTTTCTACCTTTAAGATTTGGATATCTCATATATTTGTAATATCTAAAGAATATACGAGAACCTACAGAAAAGGTTCTGTGTATAAAGCTCCCAGAATCTTCAAGCTATGCTTAAAAAAACCGAGTCTTAAAATCGATATTTATCGATATTATCAAAATAAGAAAAACAGTTGAAAGAAAAGAAAAGAAAAACTCATTCTGCGAATTAAAAATGTATATTTCAAAAGAAGAACAGACGGATAAATGTAGATCAAGAACGTTCTGATCAAGAGTATATATATAAAATAAACGGGCTCGCTTCCCTTTGCCCGTTTCATGCAATTGCACAAAAACCGACATACCCTTGCTTACCCTATTTCAATGGGTTCTCAAAACTACTTAGAATTCCAATTTGATAGAGGGCAGGCCCTATCAGATTTATTCGAATTGGTTGCGGGATTCCATTTAGGGTTTCGTAATGAAATTCTGCTTGCATGTGGTCAGTTATGGTAGGGGGCTTGCAGCTGCGTATGCATATCAAATGAGTCGATCTCACAATAGCATCATCAAGTTTAAGGGCGACTGCATAACAGTGATTGAAAATAACAAATACGAATAGAGAAGAGCAAGAGCATGACAGTGGGGAGTATGCGAACGGGTCAGTACTCTGCTCACGGTCTAAAAACAGACAAGACAAGAGTCTTTCTTACTTTCGGGTTGTTAACTCTAAACCATTACCATTACATGACTTTAGAAAATATCCCCTTGTAGACCTGGCCACACTTTTTCATTCTCTAAACAGCCAGATAGATAGTTGATGTACATCCATAAAGATGTTCGCAGAGTTAACAAAAATCAACACTCTTTTCAGTGTTAATCCGTTTTAATCTAAGAAAATAAACGACACTCTTCATGAATAAATTGCTTTTAGAGTCTTGACGAACTATGAACAATAGAATATGGTAAATTTAGTTGAAGCCAGTTGATTTCTCCACCTCTCTCTATCTCTTTTCTTCATTCCCTCTTCCTATGGCTCACTCGCTCACGCTCAATCTGTTAACCATTTTGTTTTCTATCGCTTTTTTATTCGTTCTCTTCAACTTTGTTTGTCGCCTTTCTATGCGATTCTCAAGAACTGAAACGTTGCTTTTCAGGATTTCCATGTGCAAGTCTGAGTTACCAACGGTTTTAGCTTATGAATTTCAGCTAATCTGTCCGCCAATCCTTGCAAATATTGTCTTTGGCTGCAGGTTATAAGCATAAGAAATGCACACACACACACACACGCGCTGAGCTGCACGCATAATTCGTTTCACTTGCGCTTTTCTGGTTTGTTGTTGTTGCATTTACACGGATAAGACTTTCAGACCGGGTCGAGAGCAACAACAATGTTAGCAAATCAACTGTTGTTTTTGTTGTTGCACGCACTTAAGTTTGGCGTACGACAACTTCACCTGTTCGACCAGTTTAAGTCACAGATACAAACACACACACACACACACAAACATACACACAGAGATGCAGTGTCCTGTACTTACACATAAAATAAAATCTGACAAACTGCGCACAGTTTTCAACTGCTTTCTCGACTGCAGAGCGTCAGAGCTGAGCCCATACACGCATATTGGATATTGGGTGTAGAAAACCAGAGTGAAATTCCTTGACAAGACTACCTCACTCGCCAATCCAATCGCAGACCGGACCATACTCAATGGGAAGTTTTTTGGGGAATGCAACTTGGCGGCGATGCGGAATCGGAATTGGAATCTCGAAACTCGAATCTGGTTCACGATCGCCACCATATACAGGTTGGGCCAAATTGGTTTCCTCAGTGCGTCCAGCTAACTAGGCTAACCTGTCGCACTTCCCTGTCTCAGCTCTCCTTCGCCCTCTTCCTCTTTCTCTCTCCCTCTCTCTCTCTCTCTCTCTCACTCTCTCTCTCTCTCTCTCTTTCACTTGCCCTCTTCCCCTCTTTCACACTTTTCTTTTTGCGCCGTGGCTACCTTTTTTGGGTGTTGCGTGTTGCGCAACGCATGTAAAGTCCAAAAATGCCGAAAGTCTGGACGCAACAATTTCCCTCAAAAGTTGTCAAATTTGCATAACATTTCGCTGGGCGATCCAATCGGTTATTGTACAATAGTTAATGGAAAATGTTGTTCCAAGACGCGGCCCACTCTAGAAATGGAGTCGCTTGAGATATCTTCGGGGTAACATGAAAGTCATTTGCATACATATTTGTATATTTGGACTTTTTTCTTTTATATTTATACATAGATATTTTTCTTCATTGCCTCTAGCGACAAAATAAAAAAGTTGCGTGTGACTTTTGCCCAGATATATCTTTCATGTTTTTTTTTTTTTTTTTTGTGTTTTTCTATTAATGCCTGTCGGAAAACACACAAAATTACAACTTTCTCACGATCTTTGGGTGCGCATCGGAGCATAGAGAGTGCTGTAATAATCTCTTCAAAAAGACAATTTACATAGAGCCAAGCTATATGTAACATATGTATATAGAAAATAATAAAGAATTCTTTTAAAATCAAAGTTCATCTCATTCTGTCTCACTTTGCAATTTATTTTTGCAATTGCTTGGCTTATAGCATTTCTTTATTTCAGTTTTTGATATTGTATTTTCATTTGAGCTCATGATATGCGAGTTATTCGGCCCTTAATACATTACGCACGCTTCGCTTGAGGCAATGTATGTCACATTTTGTGGCGCAAGAGAGTGTGACCATGAAAAATGTTGGCCAAGTTAGCAATGTGGAGCATTAGATTGGGTGTTTAGACAGACATTTAGGTCGAAACCCAGCCAAATTGTGGCTTTTAGGAGGTGTACATATCACAAAAGTGCTGGCCGAGCTATATGATTTGCAAAAGGTTAAGCTAACCCAACAAACTATATATGCATTATGTAAGTACGAAGAAGAAATGCTAGCTAGATCTGCCTTGCAAAGCTACAGTCCTTTTACTGAAGGCTGCAAGCCGTATTCGAACCCATGAGCAGAACGAGCTGGTCCAAAACAGGTGCACCCTGGCTAAACTTGCTTGTAAAGCTTCAAATTAGATGCTTAGCTACAAGGCTTAATTTATATAGCACAAAAGCAGGAAATTAAGAACTAAGCGACGTTTATACTCCGCATATGACAGAATAGCAAATATTTCGTGTCGGCCTATGTCAACTTAGTATGCAATAAGCAGAAAAAGCTTAAGCTTAAGCTTAAGCATATTTAATTTACAATATGACAACTAGAACGTGTTTTGCAACACTGCACTTACTCGTCGAGTTCTTTTTAAGCAGCGGAAAATTCGTTTATTTCTTTTCAACAAATGCTGAGTTTGTCGCCTGCTGCTTGGCTTAGAATGCGTTTTACAACACTGCACAATAGGCGCTTAATTGTTGTTAATCTGTCAGGCGTTCAGCCTGTTTCGCTTTCTTTCATGCCATGTATTTTATAGAAAATTGCAATTAATTTCATTATTTAATCGATCTTTGCATTTACGCACCTGTATGCGCCAGCGGCAGCCGCAGCTTCAACAAACAGGTGACGACCACCTGCAGCTGGGCAAAAGCTGGCAGCCAATTGGCTGCTACCCAGTTAGAGAAATACATCGTCAACTGCATAACTTTCACCCAGGCAGCGCGAGGCAATTGCGAGGAGCAATCGAAATGGACAAACACACACAAATTTCCCTGCAGCCCCGGGCAGGATGGCCAACCAGCCAGGTGGTTTGGCCAGTAACAACAACACAGCAACAACAACAACAAGTCAGCACGGTCAGCGAGCCGTACTAAAGGTACGTTTCAAAAAAATTTACCCAGGCCATTAGCAGAGATTTGAAATCTCATCGCCAGCTCGGGGAACAATTGACAAAAAACAAAAACAAAAAAAAAGTGACGCAGTCATTGGCGATGGGAAAGTGAAAAGTCTCACACATTTAACAGCATTCGCAATGCATTTTAATTATGCTAAACGCTGTGCAATACAATGTCCGCAACACATGGCCAGTGCCACGCCCATAAGCCAAAATAGTTTATGCACAAATTAAAGATTCGTTTTCTGGTCAGTTGCCCAGCTTGGACAGCAATTTGTGCAGCAACTAATCAAATTAAATGTTATCTGGCGGCGACGAGCAAACAAGCAAACCAGCTGGAAAAGCGCCAGACGCGATTGCTCGACTAACAGATACTCTGTAACCAATATCTGTGACACACTCGTATGCTCTTATAAATATTGTATAAAAAACAACCCCCAGGTCGGCACGAGCGAAGAAACTGTATTTATATTCGTATTTATTCTGCACCCATTTTTCCGCCCTCAATAGTGGATTTTACAAAACCGTATCAATTCGCCGTTAAAGAAATTAAAGATAATAATCTTAGCTATAAAAAAAGAATCATTTACCGCGGGCGGAAATAAATAAATTACAACTTAAAGCGAGTGAATTTCTTTAAAATTTGAATTAGTTTCACAGCCATTTTTCGACGACATGCGTGAAACCCGTTAAATGAATCATTTTAGAGTAATACTTTTCTGCACATAAATTTAATTAAATGATCAAATTAATTATATTATACATTATTGCATCTCCAGCTTTATAGTTAAGTAAACATACGTGCTTTATAGGGTCAAGGTCAACTCCCTCCTTCTAATACATGCAATTACCCTTTTTAAATCAATTTTTTTTTTTGCAGGGTATAAGAAGACAACAAACAAGCCAACAAACAAACAAACAAACAACGAGACGAGCCAACAAGCAATCTAAACACACAAAAGTAAAGACAGTGCAAAAAGCAGCTTCGCATTTTTTTGGCTAATTATCATATGTACACAAGGTATGCATATTTATATATTCAAATTGGGGAACACATAAGCATATATATTTATGTATATATTAGGGTGTGGTCTAGCATGGCCAAGAGCTGCTTAGAACGTAGGCTTCAACCAGTCGATTGATCGATTGTCTTTTAATGCATTCACGAACGAAAGTCGCAGCCTGACATATGCGAAGTGAAAAGATGGCCGAGATCGAGCTATGGAATCATCACGAGCGGCGACAGTCATAAAAAAATGAATGGTAAGAGTCCTCTAAACGGGACTGCCTGACTATGAGATACCCTGAGCCAAGCGTCAAGCCGATTTTAGGGTTTAAATATGGCATAAAAAAGATTGAGGAGAGGCAACAAAACACTGAGATTTATATAAACTGTATACACTATACAAGCTACACTCTAGAGATTTATATAAACTGTATACACTATACAAGCTACACTCTAGCTATTGTAATAATCAAGAAACCATGTTTCAAAATCGATATGTATCGATAGTATAAAAAATGCAGCAGATACAGCAGACATAGATCGACTCAGCTCGTTATCGTGATCAAGAATATATATACATTAAAGGGCGGAAGCTGCTTCCTTCTGCCTGTTACATACATTTGTGGAAAAACATTATATCCTTTACACACATTTTAAATGGGTATAACAAACTGGATGCTCGCCTCGCCCGCAAATCGTTTTCGTATTAGGATCAGCAATATCGAACGATGCGTCGGCTGCTTTAAATCAAAATCACAGAAATCAAGTTTTTATTTTGATTCTTACTTTTATATAGGTGGGTGAAAAGAAACGCTTCGAGCTGATTGGGTTTGATTTACGTGTGTGTGTTGATTACTTTGAATTTGCCGCCACAAATAAAAAGTGCACAAAAAGTGGCCGCCGGCGACTAATGCCATTTGCAAGCACAGCAAAAAGCTGATTCTTTATTGGAACAGGGCTTCATATAAGTCTTAGCCACAAGGCTAGCCTCAAGAAGTTGGCGTGGACAAACTTGACTTGTATTCATAGAGTTTTTAGTAGGTTTCTGCTAAAGTTAAAATGTATATAATCTGGGTTAATCAAATCTTGAAGTCCATGTCTCAAATCATATTTTACATCAATTTTTATGTTCTATATATTTTTTGTAGTTCGCCCTGACTAGCCGCAGAAGTTTTGGCAAATCCTGCACGCAAGGCTGGAAAATGTAGAGCTTACGTGTTTTATATCCTTTGGAAAGTCCTCTCCCTGGATGGGAAACGGTACAAAGAATATATCTATACAAAAGAATATATATATATTCTTATATATCTAAAGCTATCTAAAACTGGAACCTACAACTTTGAGTTGGGGAAAACTTAAGCTAGCTGAACAGGTAATTGGCCTTGATGGTTTGATTAGTTTTCTTCTTTTGTCGAACTCGGCCCAATCGGCATGCACTTAGCAAATATGGCATTCGATTGTTTGCTGAACCGGCGCACAATTTGACGCAACCTTTTGATGGGGCACATCAAATGAAATAATGAAAATCAAACTGCAGAACCGAAACAATTTTCCCAACAAATTATGACAGCCAAAGAGCCAAAGAACGTCGTCGGCGAAACGAACCAAAGAAAGCAATCAAAAGGGCCAATCATTCCCGGCCAGACCAGGCCAGGCCAGCCAGGCCAGCGTCGGGGCACACCAACATGGATGGGGGCACCGTCTCTGAGAGCAGCCGGGGGCAGGTCGTGAGTGCGCCGAGAACCAAGCACGGAATCACACGAAGAAACAAAGCCAAAACAACAACAAATTGTTTTACACATTCTTTTTTTCAACAAGGGTGTAAAGGGTATTGCATTATTCTTATAAACTCTGCTATATAGCTCCCATCGGAATAATCAGTCGAAAATTAAGTTCATAACAAGATATCTAAATAATATATATACAAAATCTGATCAAGATCTGCTCTATGGAAAACATTTTAGTTGCTCAAGTTTGATCTAGAACTTGGCATTTACGAGGCAAACCTTTATATAGTTTTTTTAAAGATGTCTATAGCATCGTTTGGCTCCTGATAAGCAAAATCTTAACAAAATTGAAATACTATATCATATTTATATAAAAAGCATTTGAGAACATTTCAGTTTTACAAAATATCTCGATCAAACTTAACATTTACGAGTTTTTCGAAAACCCTTTTATATAAAAATAAAATCGGCTTACTATTTCATGTAGTTAATGTCAAGAATTGTTCGAAAAAAAGGGTTTTGGATGAATTTGTCAAGATATCTTAACTAAACTTTGCAATAATGAGTTTTACGATACAACAAAATATCAGATTAGAAATACAATATCTTATAGCACTATGACTCTTTATAGACTCTATATGACGCTTTTTCAGTTTATCAATATATCTACACCAAACTCAGTAATTACGAGTTTCACTTTGCAGCGAAGCGGTCTCCTATATTATATACCTCCTATTGGAACAATCTATCGTAATAAGACATATGTCTGCAAGGGTATTTCATGTTCGGCGTGCCCAGGGAATCCGTTCTTTCTAGTTTTTCTTTTCATTCTTTTTTTCGGCAGCGGAGGTTGGGGGAAATGTAATTGTACGTAGAGTAATATGTATATAATGGCAGCGGGCAATTGCCATGTCTCGGAAAGGTACGGCTTGCGCCCGAGCAGGCACCGAGCGGGGCCGGAACAACTCGACCCCGAATCTGGAAAAGGTTACAGCACAAACTCACACACACATAAAAACACACAGAACAGTTGAAAATTAACACTTGTAGAACACTTGTAACAAACAGACGAATATGTGAGTCCAGTAACCCGCACAACTCGGTGGCATTTTTGGGGCCCTGTGCTGAGGTTCTGTGGGTTAACCCAGAGGTTTTGTGAAGTCAGCGTTGCGTGCCAAAACCAAAAGCAGTTCCACTTGACGCCCATTCTAATGGGTCATGGGGCTGAAGAGGTTCAGAAAGAACATATCTACATAAGTATATACACTCAAGAAAAAATCAAATTCTGGCCATAACTGAATGTTCATATAAAAGCAGCTAAAATCATTTGAAGAACCAATTACTTTACATATTCTCTAAGCTAATTGATTGCTTTATTTCGAAGTTTTTTATGATTAGGGTAGATATAAGAAGTAAGAGATACAACATTCCGGTTTAAGCCACACATTTATATGTTATTGATCGATTGTTTCATATCTTCCAGAGCCAATTCTTAAAATTTAGAGCTAACGCAAAGACGTGTGGCGACAATTTTGATTGAATTTCTATATGTCCGAGGTGGACCCAAATTACATAAACAATTTCGATACCACTTACAATTTCAACATTACTTAATCGACCCGAGCAAAGCCGGGTAATTTATTCTAGTATACTTATAAAATACTATTTGCAGGCGTCTGAGAACTAAATCAATTTCATATTACATTTTAATGTGGGAAACTTTTCTAGCTAAACGCATGGCCAAAGGTCACCTGGGGCTGGGTCAACTTATCATGTAATAGATATAGTCAGTGAAGATTATACTAAGTTGTCTATAGGGTGTGAAGGCGCAACGAACAGGTTGCTGCAACGCTTCTCGGCCGGTTGCAAGTCGCCCATGTGTCGGCGGCGTTCGACGGTGACCAGGTTTTAGGGATGGTTGCAACTAAAATGGCATTGGACGGATGGAGAGGGGGCTAATGCAAACTTTCTAGGCCCGCCCCAAAGAAGAAGCAGAACAAAATATAATAAAATTTAGCACTCACCCGAACAAAACAGAATGGCAACGCCTGCGGCTCATCGTCGTCATCATTCTCCATGCTGGCGTTTTGTTTGTGCAGCTTCGCTTTGGTCTCGTCTTCGGTGGCGCCTCCAGCAATGGCAACGGCAACGCTGACATTGGTGCTGGTGCTGGCGCTGTTGGCAGCTGCATCCATTTTGAGAACAGCGGCACGTTGCGTTCGTTTCACGAGTTAATTATTTGTTGTGATTGTAAGTAGCACGCGGCAGCTGCTGTTTGTAATTAACATGAGCATTAACATGAGGATTAAACATTGACTTTAATAACTATACGCAGCTCGAGTACGTTAGGGTACTCGTACGCGTACGAGTATGCGTATGAGTATCGAGTACTTGTCGAGTAGTTCCTAGCACGATCGGGTACAAGTAGGAGTATGCGTATGAGTATTGAGTACAAGTCGAGTAATCCGAGTAATTCAAACCAACAATATTTCGCATTCTCTCTCTATCTTTTTCTCTCTCTACCTCTTTCTCTTTTTTCGCACTCTCTCGTTGGCGGCAAATTTCACTTTTTCCGCGGGGAAGCTTTTCAGTTTTCAGTTTCAGTTGCAGTTTTCATTGAATTGCCATTAAGCTTTATTATGTTGCGGCAGTAAAGAGAGGCATGCAACACACATAGGTACACATACACGCCTTTAAATATCATCTACAAATCTATGCTCTATATGCAGCATAAATGCACAGCTTCATTTAATGGCTAGCGATAATATTAATAGCATAGTGCTCGACTGGCAAATACCCTATACTTATATCTTTAACGTATTGAGAAAAAAGACATCCCTTTGTACTCTCCGAAATTCAAACTGGAAGACATAGATGGCCTTTGCTGATCATTAATATATATGCATTTGATGGGTTCGGAGCTGCCCATTTCGGCCAGTTACATACACGCATAACATGCGTATACCCTATTGTTTAGCTATATTTAGTGGGTATCGAAATGCAATTGGCTTTTCTTGCTGTTGTTGTTGTTGTCGATTGAACAAAATAAAATATCGTGCCGTGTTTTTCACTCGTTTCTGTTTCTTGAAATGGGAAAGTTTATCTCAAACTGGGCACTTCTCGAATTCGTTCCGCTTTTCCGATTTATATGATGTATGTACAGACACATGTATACAAACAACTCTCGTTTCAGAAATGGAAAATATATCAAATGCATTTGTGCTAGGTGCTAGCCTGTGCTAACCAAATTCCAATCTCAATTCATTCGTAAATAAGCCATTAGCCACTTCATCAGCGCAATTATAATGCATATAGTTGGTCATATCTGAGCAGCCTTATCGCTGATAGCACAGATAATATGTAGTGTATGCAGTCATGAATCATCAACATCGGCTAGAAAACAAGATTGCTGAATTGCCGTGAAACTGTCAGAAAGTCGCTTGATCTATTGTGTTTTTGTTTTTCAACGCTTACGATATAGTTAAATGCCTGAAAACATATTACCTCCAAGTGTATAATAGAGGGTACTTTGATTTTGTCACCAAATGTGTAACACACAGGGGTATGTCATAAAGGAACGATCGGTCCAAGTTTATGTTTGAGTCCTTCAAGATATCTTGGCCAAAGTCGACACATCATGAAATGCTTCTTCTTCGGACTACTATATTATATAGCTGTACTGGACGTATCGGTGAAAAATGTATAGACTAATCTCAGCTATTACAAGCATCACGAGTTTCCTCGCATACCAACAAGCCACTCAGCCATATAGTAAGTTTACAAGGGCATTTGAGATTCGGCGTGCCGTAGATAGCCTTTTTTTTCTTGTCTATCTAGCTTTTGGCTTAACTGCAGGTTTATTTATTCAATCTTATCATTTGTTCTGGACTTTTTTTTTGGCATTTTATTCATTTCTGGTTAATAAAACATGAAACATCTGTCAACGGCTGCCTTAATAAGTTAATTAAACATAAATTAAATACGCCTGGAACAGGTTAATGTGTCGGCACAACAAAAATTAACTTATTCCACACATATTCGGAATTCTAAAATATTTAATTTTCCAATAAGATTGAAGTGTTTATTCAATATGAATATTCTAAAGTATTCTCTATATATATAAGGTAGTCCATTCAGAAACTCGAGTCTTGCGGAAGTTTAATTCGAATTAATGTCCTTGCAGATGCTATCAGAGGAAAAAACATATCTGAAACCATAAGGTCTATATATTCCCAATCAGGACGACAAGTCAATTTTATATCCATCTGTTTCGGTTCTAATAAGCTTATATTATGTGAGGAGGTCCGTATTTATGCTATGCCAGTCGGAATTAGGCGACGCGGATTTTTAAATTCAGGGAACTTCAGGGGAACAGAGGAACTTCCGGTCAATACACGAGTTTATAAAACAAAGAGAAAGAAATTATATATTCAAAGATACGCTGAGCAAGCCAGACAATTGCGAGCTTAAAATCCGAACCTAAGTAAAAATTGAGTAGAATTCATTAGATTTAAATACAAATAAGTGACTTTCAAACTGTTGCTGCATCAGGCTGTGACCTTTCAATTGTAGAAATTTGCAATATTTACGATTGTGTGGCTGGTATTTGGCACAATTTCTTATATTATAAGAATCACACAATTATATATATGTTAAGAGTTGACTATATCGAATGTGCACTGTACTATTGCTCTGATTGAGAGCCTCTGACCCTGTAACCCAATCCATTTATTGTCCATACCTTTTCAGTTGAACACACAAAAAACTAAATAGATTTATTTGTATTTGTTGATGCTTTTGTATTGCTTGTCGCTTTCTACGCGGTGGCATTTAACAAAAAGCGATGTGCAGCTTTAAGAATTTGCAGCAACAACAACAAAAGCAGCAGCAACAGTGGCAGAAGCGGCAGCAACAATAGCTTCTGGTTCTATGGCCAGGTGGCGGGGGAGCTAACGGTACAGAGTTACGGGCGGCGTGACTAAACTGGTTGGCATTTTTAATTTGTTATTCTCTAGTGCCAACAATTGACACAAATACTTGCATATATACACACATACAAGCAAGTCTATGTGCGTGTATATAGCTCAGATAAAAGTCTGATCAAACCTCAATCAGATGATTATTGCTAGCAGCTTCAATGACATATCAACGTTAACTCGATGACATGTCATCGAGCGTGTCGTGTAGCCTGAAAGAAGTTTTGTTGTCGTAAGACTGAAGCCAGCGGTTGTCATGCAAATGATAAATATCGTTTAAGAAAACGCAACTAACATGTCCTGCTCGACGTCTGGCAAGACAGGCCAGCAAGGCTGTCTTGCTGCGTGACAGTTGCATGCCATTGGCCTAGATGATTCTGATGGCGATCTCAGCAAGTTAACGCTGAGCCAATTTCCAACTGGGTACTTTGCCTTTAAACACAGCTAGTCACCAAATTGCAGTTAGACTATTGATGGCTTCCTCTAAAGAGCTAGCCACAAATTTGGGAGCCACGCCTTCTCGCCTCCCCCATCCCATTAATCAGTTTGAAAAGCACTGATCTGGCATAACGGTCTTAGAGTCAGCATAACAAATGAGCAAAAAGACTCTTTGTCGTCTGATATACTTGGTACACTGTTGACAGAGTATTGTGCAGTCGGTTACAGCCGAATGCTATGTTCTTATTTGTTGGCTTTAAGCGCGGATGCTTCATTAACTTTTCCACATCATCAGCAACAACGACAACAACAACAAAAACAACAACAATCACATTCACCCACAAAATTAATAGTTTGCTCGTTTTCGTGTTCTCTTTTTGCCGCAACTACGATTTTTACCATTTGCATTTTGGCTTTGCGTATTTGAAGTCCGGAGTTAACAATATTTACCTTCCGCTGTTCATGAGCTGCTACAACAACAACAACAACAACAACAACAACAGTTACTGCAACAACCACAACGGTAGCAGTAGCAGCAGCACAGCACAAACAATAACAACAACAACAACAATAACAGCACTTGTTGCCCGTTACCTTTTGATATTTCTTCTCGTTTTGTTTGTTTTTCGTTTTTTGTCGTTGTTTTTTCGCCGTATTTATTAAATAAACAAAAGATTTCTAATTTGTATGACACTCGCACCACTCACACGCTCTGTGTGGCTGCTGCAGCAGGTGAGTTTATGTTTCAACTCGATTTTATCTGACGCAGTCGTTGTTATCGTATTGCACTTTCCACAACTGAAACAAAACAAAACACAAAAAAAAATGCAACAGGTTGGCTACCTAAAACGACCAACTGTTAACTGCGTATGTTGCGCACGCTCGACTCGAATATTAAGCTACGACTGAAATTACAGCGGGCTTAGTGTGGCCAGCTCTCGCCAAAAACATACCACTTTGGTATACATTTCTTTGATGTTATCGATTGCTAAGTATAAGAGCGCATGACTACTTGTTCAAAATTTTGTTCATTTTTAGCACCTTTGACAATAACGGTTAAGCAATTCAAAAATGGGCTTCGGCCACCAGCTTTACTTATTGTTAATGTCTTCAACGATTGATTTAACCATAATGATATTTGTTCATATATAAGTGACCATTTGGCTTTCCATCAAAAAAAACTAAATAAGTATATTTAACTAACTGTGAAAATTGTATAATCCTAAATTAGAGCATTTTTGATCAAATATAAAAATTTTAAATATTTTGTAACGCCTGGCGTAAGACGTACAACAAGTGTGCAATTTTATTTGCTCTATTTTAAGCATTTTTTTTTTTTGACAACGTGCATGAATAACCTTGACTCAATATTAAATTCTAACGTAAGTTTTGCCTGATCTGTATATCATTGAGAAAATCTAGTATGTATTTGCAAACGCTTCTTTTTTTACAAATACATTTGGGATTCCTGTTCGAATGGCAAACGGTCACACAGTGCGACAGCTGAGCTCGCAATAAAAATAAATATCGAATTTGTGTTTGTGTGCTGCAGCCCAAATAGTGTTTTCTAATGTTTTACTGCAGTTTAAACTAGGTAACGCTGTAGTTAAAAACTTCAAAAAATAAATGTGCACTCTTTAAACCGTACAGAAATAGCCAAATGTGAAAAGCTTTCAATAGTTAATGTCAATCGACTGTTTTGTATGGCGCTTTGTTTTGAATTTTTATATAATTTGTATTGCTTTCTAAAAACATTTGCGCACATACACACAAACGGAAGATATAGTCAGACGCGAAGTTGGCTATGTACATACATATGCCCGCCCACACACATACCTAAAATGAATTTTGCTCAGTGCTTGTGTTCTTATACTCTTGTACTGGATATTTTGATTTGTTCAAGCAATATGTGCGTTTCAAAATAATATTTCTGTTGATTTGCTTAAGATAGTGTATTTAATGTTTGCCTTGCCCCGTCAGTAAAAATAATAATGAAAACTTACATATATACTCAAAATTTTAAGACGCAGTTTGAGTGTCACTGCGCTGAAGCACCGTTTGAGAGCCTTTGGAATCAATTTTCATTAACACCTGTTTTTACATGTATCGCGCAGTTTTTTTTTTTTTTTGGTATATGTATTAAAATATATTTTAGAAATAATGTACATATATAGTTATATTTACTAAAAAAAATTAAACTGCTGTTTTATAGAAAAAATTAGACATTTGAATATAATAGATTGAATAGGCCAAAATCGTAAGGCTTATACAAGTGTATATATATTTAATTAGTAGAAATAATGAAAAAATTAATATCTCAAAAATAAGAGAGTTAGATAATGCGCACTTGTAGAACTCGAATTCTATTCAAATATTTGGCTAACAATATATGCTAGGGTATTCAATGATCGATGCGGCAACGATCAACATTTTCTATATAGTATAGGTGCTTTTGTTTTATTTCCCTGCTCATATCTGCGGCGGGGCCATCATATTTGGCAATTGTCTAATAATACCAATGAACCTCTACATGTTTATGCAACCCCACCCCACCCCGCATCGACCGACCCACTGATCATCCCACCACCCCACATACAGTGAGGCATTTGAAGATGACCGACAAGGGACAGAGGCACAGTGTACACCGGTGCATCAGCAACTATCCGTATAATGCGGGCAGCGGAAGCGCCCAGGCGAATCTGGAGGCCAGCTGCAAGAGTAAGTGGTGGCGCGATTTTAGAGTTTATCGGCAATTGCAGGCGATATGATTTGTGGCTCGCTTGTAATCTGCATTATAATTATTATATTTCGATTTATTTTAGATTCGTTGGACTTTGTGCAACGCCTGAATCTGTTGAGCACGTTGAGCGTGCACAACGGTTGTGTGAATACGGTTAATTGGAATGCCAGCGGGACGCTCATTGTATCCGGCTCTGATGACAATCATCTGGTCATCACGGAGACCAAGAGCGGTCGTGTGGCGGCCAGGACAAAGACTCAGCACAAGCGTCATATATTTAGTGCACGTTTTATGCCGCACTCAAACGATCTGGCGGTCATCTCGTGCTCCGGCGAGGGTATTGTGTTGCACACCGAATTCCTGGCACCCTACGGACCCGGCAGAAGCATGGAGGAGGCGCTCATTGGCGAGCCCGATCGCTATGCCAGTTTCTTTGATTGCCACGCCTTTGGCAGTACATACGATGTCCTGCCGCTGCCGGACAGCCCACGCATGTTCCTCAGCTGCGGCGAAGACGGCACCGTCCGTTGCATTGACCTAAGGGTGAGCAGTCGCTGTGCCGAGTCCGTTTGCGACAAGCATATCTTTATTACGGCACCCTGCGCGGTGACAGCAATGGATGTGGCGCCCATTAATCATTATAATGTTGCCATTGGCTGCTCGGACTCCATTGTTCGGCTCTATGATCGCCGCATGCTCTCCGCTGGCATCGATCGGGAGCGCATCACTTGGCCATTGAAAGCGTATCCCATACCGATGAAGTATACACGCCGGCATTACCGCCCCACCTGCGTTAAGTTTAGCGCCGACGAATCGGAACTGCTGGTTAGCTATTCCATGGAGCAGCTATATTTGTTCGATATGCATCATCCGGGCTACAATGATGCCGAGCTGCTACGCAGCGGCTGTTACACGCCCAAGCTGCGGCGCGACAACGATCCAGAGCCGCAAATGCCGCGTCTGCGTTTTCGCGGCGATTGGTCCGATACAGGCCCCAATTCCATGGCCAGCGCCGAGCACGGTTCCAATCGTCCCAATGTCGGTCAGGCACGTCCACCGCTGGAGCCCGGTGTGCTGAGTCGACTCAGCGATGAAATCTTTCGCATGCTCAATTCACAAACACGTCAGCTACGTGCCCTAAATCCGAGCACCAGCACCAGCTACTCCACCCCAAGGACACCGGCTCATATGTCCTGGCAAGACGCCGTTCTACGCACCCTGGACAACCAGAGGGAGACCGCAATAGCTCCCAACAACAGCTTACTTAGTAGTGCCGCCACTGCACCCATTCCTATAGAGTCGCCGCCTGCAGTTGCGAACTCGTCAGCTGATGGTAAGTGGAGCAGTGCGCTGACCGTTGCCGTACGCAAAACACTGAGTATGAAAAGTATTTGGACACAGACGTGTGTATTAAGTAGTTTATGTCTTTATTAAATAGTATATTAACTGACTGGAAATACATATAGCCTCCATCCATGATACCTACCCTGAGTGAATGTGTACATATTCATATGGAAAAAGAATCCAAATTGAATTCACATATTTTATTATTTATATCTAAATATTTTCGTAAATTTGTACTTGCCTAGGAGAACACACATGCACGATTATTGTAATGGCAGCTATCAATAAGACCGAGACAGCAGACTTATGCGTGCAGAAATAAAATGAGAAAGAGTGAGATAGACTGCATGAGAATATATTAGAGTGAGAGTATGAACAAACATAAATAGAACGCCATACAGCACAACTTGTTAATGCACATATAAATATGCAAAACTTACCTAAACTTTTGAGAATCGCATAGTAAGGTTTTCGAAACAGACGTTAACGTGCTGTGCATTTGGTAGAGGAGACATACACGCACATACAATAACAAAAACATCAAAACTTGCAACGCTTACTTGAATGAATGAGAATCGAGTAGAACGGCACTATTAAAAAATACATTTACTTTGAATATGCATAACATACATACGTCATATCAAATACATTTTCCTTTTATAGATGCCACACTTGCTGAATCCTTGAATGCTGAACCTGCAGAAGTGAAGAGCGACACTGTGCTGGAACCTGCTAGGGAGAATAGGCAAGATCGTCAAGAGCTGAACAAATTTGACTATGTGAAAATGTCGTTTAGCGGACATCGGAACTCGCGTACCATGGTGAAGGGCGCCTGTTTCTGGGGCGACGACTTCATTATGTCCGGTTCGGATTGCGGCCACATCTTTGTGTGGCAACGGCAGACGGGCAAAGTGGTGAAAACGCTGCTTGCGGATCATCGTGTAGTGAATCGTGTCCAGCCGCATCCGACGCTGCCCTATTTGGTTAGCTCGGGCATTGATTACAACGTGAAGGTCTGGGCGCCAATTTCACCAAAGGCCAACTTCGACGAAAGCGAAACGGCTGAGGTACACGTGCCACTTTATAGATTTGATATTGTTTATTTATAAGATCATCTATATTTGCAGCTGATCAGGAGCAATGAGATAATGCTGGTGGAGACACGCGATACTATAACGGTACCTGCTCAGATCATGATACGCATTTTGGCCAGTCTACATCAGTATCGTCGCCTGATGCACGCCTCGGGTGGATCGGCATTCGGCATGGAAAATAGGCGGAACCGTAGAGACGCTGTACGCGTGGCTATGAATGCGGAGAATGCGGGAGTTGTTGCTGTTGCTGTTGATCGTAATAATGATAATGCAGCTAACGATGATATTGATAATGAGAATGAGGACAACGATGATAGTGAAAGCAACCACAACAGCAACAACTCGAATGCAACTTAAACCAATCTAGTCAATATTAAAAAAAAAGCTTATCAATGAGAGTAAACTATATATAAACTATATATGTATGTATAATCGGCGCTGCATCGGCTACTCCCAGTATGTATAAATATATATATACGCCCCATTCCCTCCTGCCGTTAGTTGTGTCCGAAAGAAAGCACCCTCACACATTCCCCAATATAGTTATGAAATGGATATCCAGTGCACTATCAGCGCCGACGTCTAAATTATGAGACTCAACGAGCATACGAGAGCGTATGTGATGCATATAACGATATTTAAACACTTGTTCCTTATTAATTTGTAAATTATTAAACTCAAAACGTATATACCTTTTGGTTTGCTATTGTTTTTCTGGCGCCACGAAATAGGTTTGAACTCGAGCAAATCCAAATATCCTCTATTCCGATTCTAAATTCCTATTTAAAACGAACTTGGTTGTGTACACAAATAAGAATATTAGATGTTTTTATTTCGTTTTGAAAACAGAGTATTATATTCGAAAAAGCATATATTAATGTCTTACTTTGCTTTTAAAACAAAGTAAAGAATCGTATATATATTCTATTTGCATATGCTGTATTTCGTGGCAACATTTTTGCTAGGGTTCGGACCAGGTTAAAGTGATTGTTTGTTGGGTCAATAAGAGAAAATTACATGTTTATTGATTGTTTCTAAATCATATGAGATATATGTTATATATTTATGTATTTGTCGTATATATATATAATAGATATATACATACGTACATGCGATTAAGTACTCTACGCTTAAATGCTAAACAACTATAGGTAAAATGCACTATTTACAAAAGTCAACTGATATTATTTACATCATACAGCATCTATCAAATATCGTTTTTGTTTCTTGCCTATTCCGGGAAACAAATTTTGGAAATAACGTCTAGTTAAATACACATACATTACACGTTCTAAACAATATGTTGCACACACTGATCTTTTAACAATTGTTTGAATAAATATGATACTTAAATGTTATTACAACTACATTAGGTGCGACGCAGGCCCAGACTATCAATGGTTTTCGTTATCGCCATATCATTTATTTCCGCCTCCTCGGGCTCCTGATTTTTATTAGTACTACTATTATTATTATTATTAGTGCTACTGACATCGCCATTGGCACTCACGGCTCCACTGGCTGCGACTGTTGCCTCCGTGGAGCTTGCCGCATACGTATCGGAGAATATGTGGGCCAGTGCAACATAGTGGCCATATCTGCTGCCAGTCGCTGTAGCTGAAGCTGCAGCTGTGCCGCTCACGCTGGGCGCAGCAGTAACGTTCGGCTGCTGCTCCTCCGGCTGTTCCATTCGTGGACGTCGTATTGGAGGCGGTTGTAGCTCCTCCTGGGTAGCGGCTAGTGCTGCTGCTGCTGCTGCCTGTGTGCGCGCAATGCTCTCACTGCTGGCAACAGCATGGGGCACGCATAGGCCATGCCGGGCGATAGCTGCGTCTATGGCATTGCGCTCAAGATCGAAAGCGGGCGCACGGGAAATCGCCTCGGTGCGATAATGTCGCACAATTTCCAAGTTATGGTTAACATAATTCTCGCGCTGCGCCTCCGACAGCACGGCTGTGTGCCAAGCCTGCAGCTGTTCGTCTGTCATATTGTTGACTACATATTTTACATGTACACAAAACAATAATGTGCACAAATGGCCATGAAACAAAAAAAAAAAAAAAAAACGAAAAAAAAAAAGAAACAAATATGTATTACATGAAAAGGTCCTTGTGCAAATGCTGGATTTGCTCAAATTCAATTTTAACCGTAGCATCTACTCACAGTTGCAGCTGGCATTGGCCCCTCGCCTCAACGCCAAGTTTTCCATTTTGATTTTTGGCCAGTTAAACGAATGTAAATAATTTTGCCATACAAATGTCTCTATTGCATACACAAATGCATTAGAGATGTGCGATTAATTATCGATACGGCAAGCGCCAAGCATCGGCAACAATTGAATACTTATCGATACTTGTTCGTTATTCTTGCTTCGATACCGATGCCCCGAAAACTTTATTTGTGCATTTTTTGTACAATTAAATTTGCTTTAATCATTTAAATGCAAAATCAATACGATAAGTTGTATTTATATACTTCAATATTTGATGATGATTAAATAAATGTTCATATTTTTAATGAGCCTACAAATTGGCTTGCAAACTTTAAAACATGGCCGAAAATTACCGTTATGTTTAGACAATTTGGGAGGAGTTGGAAAACCTAGCAGAAAGAATTTGTTCTTTCTATTAGACAAAAGTCAATTTTAAATCGTTTCTAAGATACAAATATTGGTATGCATTTAAAATACCTTTGCAATTTAGAAAAAAACTTTTACTTTTACAAATGAAATACAATTATATGTCAAATTGAGTTGAGTATATTCAAAAATCCAAATTCGAAAAGCTTATAGCTTGGGTATTCAAATCCAACAAATATTCTAATCGATAAATAAATAAAATCACACAAAAGTTTGATTGAAAAATAGCAAAGGAATAGAAATATAGTTGAAATTCAACCTAAGCAAATGCAATAGCGCCAAAGTCTACCGCAAACCATGTTTGAATCAAAACCTGGGTACTGGAATATAGAAACTCAGCTTAACGAGATGAGCTCAAAGGCAGCAAGCTGGTTCGAACCACTGAGCACAGCTGTTTTGGGATTTTGATGTAAATTCATTTTGAGAACCATTTGAAAGCTTGACCGTCAACGATCAAAGATCATATCCGTTTGCCCAATGGCCAAAACTGAAGGAAGATATTTGCGTCACGCTTGGATACATTCACCCATTCACAATTTGCAATTGCAGGCTGCGTTAATTTTTCCGCCTTGTTTGAGGCCTGTCGATTGCATGTTGTAACAGGTTGGCTTGCAGCCGGGAATGCAGGCTGAGCAGTCATGGCAGCGGCAGCGGCAGCGGCAGCAGTAGCTGATAAAAGTATCTCGAACGTAAAATTCTTAACGTTTCGTTTTGGAATTTATTTGCTTTTTGTTTTTTGTTTTCTTTCTTGGCTGCGTCTGCGGCAGCTTTTCTGGCGGCCCATTTCGACGGGCCAAGTCGAACGAGCGATTGGGGTTGGACTGACTGTTCCCGGGGTTCCCGGGGTTCAGGGCCTGGGTCTGTTACTGCGCGGAATGCATTCACGTTATTTTTTTTTTTGTTTTTTTGCCTTTCGCATTTTACATTTGCCTAGCCTGTTGTAATTGGCAATGAAAAATTCCAAGTGTTTTTCAAAGTGCTCTTTGGGATGGCCCAATATAAGCCCAACTAACTAACAAAGAAAGCAATTTCACAACATCCACACACACACGCACACACACACACATACGTGCACATACATGAGTAAATACTTTGTAAAAGTAATAAAACAACAAAACAATTTCAAAATCGCACAATTGCAGAAAAACTGAGAGCTAACGTAGTTGTCTAAAGACCTCCTCCTCCTCCTCCCACCCCCCTCCCTCCCACCGCGCCAACTTTGTGGGGCTGCCAAACGAAAACATTTCCAACTGTTGCTGTTGCCATATTCCGTACCAAGGTACAGCAAAAAATAAAAAAAAAAATAAAATTAATTTTAAAAAAAAAACTAAAGTCGTATTAAAAATTCCAAAGTGCATAAGTAAATATTAGTGCACAGTGCCTGCATTTTGCTCGTTTAATGTAAAACATTTTTTTGCGAAAGAGAAAAACAAATGCATTAACAAAATTTACATAAACTTTTATATTATTACTAATTGAATACACATACACATAAAGAGGGGGGACTCACAGAATTGTTTATTTATATTCCTACAAGTAAGTGTCTGGAGTACCAAGCTGGGAGATACCCCGAATCCAGTACTGAGCTTCCGGTCCAAACATTTTAGCCTTCCCTCTTACGTATATATAGAAAAACACATTCATGTTCTTCTTCTTGCCTTGCACTCTAGATAAACTTCGGTGCTTAGAGTCCGATCTTTATTAAATGTGTTTATATTCTTGAGCAACTTCGGTGCTTAGAGTCCGATCTGTATTAAATGTGTATACATTCTAGATAAACTTCGGTGCTTAGAGTCCGATCTTTATAAAATGTGTTTATATTCTTGAACAACTTCGGTGCTTAGAGTCCGATCTTTGTCAATTTTGGGGCCCGAAATAGCACCCAACATTTTGTATATACCAAAGCGCTTGGCTCTACATTTAAAAATCTTCGATTTCGAAAGGAATGGTGGAGGTGTCTTAAAAATAATATATTCCTTATATTTGTATGCCATACGAGAACCTACAAACCAAGTTGTTATATGTAGCGCTTGTAATATTCGAGTTATGCTTAAAGAAAAAGTCTTGAAATCGTTATTTAAAATATCAGAAAAAATATGGTAAACTGTTTCTGTATGTGGTATATATTAAACATTTCAAGTGTCTAGCATTTGTAGTTTTCGAGATCGATGGCTTCTTACAGCTCGTCGACCTGAACATATTTATACCCTGAACCCATTCAAAATGGGTATAAGGGTATATTGTGTTTGTGCGAAAGCCAAATTTATGTAACAGGCAGAAGAAAGCATCTCCGACCCCATTAAGTATATATATTCTTGATCAGCATCAATAGCCGAGTCGATCAAGCCATGTACGTCCGTCTGTCCGTCCGTCCGTCCGTATGTATGAACGCAAGGATCTCAGAACCTATAAGAGCTAGAGACTTGAAATTTAGATGTAGGTGCTCCTAGTTCCCGCGCAGATCGAGTTTGTAACCGAAAATCGATAACTTGCCCCGTTTCCAAGCAATCGATAAAAATCGATATCGATATCCTGTTTTTTGGGCAGTTTTGGTAAATAATAAGAGCCAGAGTCACCAAACTTGACATATAGCTTCTAAAATAGAATATATATATGCATTTGATGTTGGAAGAGAAGGGTTCCGGGTATCCCCTAGTCGGGAGCTCCCGACTAGAACCTCTTACTTGTTATAGATACTTTAAGGGGTCGGGGATACTTTCTTCTGCCAATTTTTTAACGGGTTCAGGGCATATTTATTGTTCCAAGAGGGATCAATAAAAAATCGGTATAGAAAAGAAATATTGTTTCCATTTCAACTAAGTATATTAAATTGATGGTACAAATTATTTGCAAATGTACCAAGGTGATGTCTTTTGCATGAGCCAGTTCGAACATAGGTTCGTTAGTTGTTCAGCAACTGGTTCGGTTCTTGATAAAAGCACAAAGTATTAATAATAAAAGTTGCCAGTTCGAACCGGAGGACCGGAACCGGAACCGAACCGGAACAATACACAACTTTCGTATTGATGCAAATTGATCAAAATATTGGCTCACAATATGGAAAACCCGATGTGGTTTTGTGCTTATGAATTCAGTGCCAGATATTATAATGTAAGGTCAAATTTATGCACACGAATGTACAAGAATATACATTCAAGAGAAATGTGTAAATACAAATGAATGAATCGAATCGTTTATTTAAATGCGAAAGTCTTTTTGGCTAGACTCTTGATGCTGCTGCTTAGTATGATCATGTGTGTGTGTGCGAGTGTGTGTGCGAGTGTGTGTTCATGTAGAATATGGGTGTATGTATCTGAATATCTCATCTTGAATTTTGTACTCGTATTTTATTCGTTTTCATCTTGTCTTGTCTTGCCTTGTCTTGTGCTGCGTTTATATATAGACAAACCGACTGCGGATCGACATCGACATCGACATCGACCGTCTGCACACATGCTGAGTTTGTTTTTTTTTTTTTGCTTATTTTTTTTTGTTCACTTTCAACATACTAGCCTTAATGTCTAATGATGTTTTGCCCCTTACACGCGTGAAGTAGAAAATTGTTGGATTTATTTTTAGTGTCCGCCAGAGCCAAACGCCCAATCAAATAATGAACAAACCTTTCGAGAACAAATCGTCGTAGGCCACCTCGGCTGAGAGAGGTGCTATCAATGGGGGTCACTGCCGCCCCAAAATAAAAAATAACAAAATATATAACAGTATATTTGCCATTTGCTTAGCCAGTGGGCAAATATATGTACATGTATGTACATGCATGCGCATATGCATTCATATGCGCTCTATACGTAATGGACATTGTGGGCGGGCTGGGTTAACAAAGAAGTCAGCGCCAGGGACAGCGGCAGCGGCAGCGGCAGCGGCAGCGGCAGCGTCGGCGTCAGACAATGAGTTACAACTGTCAAGTCGATTGCCGTTAAATCGCTCAAGAGCTCAAGACGGCGACGGCGACAGCGACGTCGACCGAGACGCACGCTGCGTGGCGTGCGCAGTTTGGCGTCGTTTGGCCAAACACGAAGCTCAATTGCCGAGGCGCGCGCTCAAGGCGACCCAAGCGACACAATCCCAACCCTCGGGGTGTCCACCAGCCACTAGCTCATCATGCGGTTGAGAGCCCTGGTTGAGTTAGTTCCAATTGCTAACATCTTGATTTGAGTGTGCGTGCGCGTGCGAGTGTGTGCGAGTGTGTGTGTGTGTGTGTATTATGGCCATTTCATAATTTTTAGTTTGTGTGTCTTTGATGAATCGCCCAACCGACACCCAACAGCACTGCCCCACACTTGCGGGCGCAACGCTTACCGCAACGCGCTCATTGTGTGCAGAACTCTCAGCATGCGTTCCCACTCAATTGCTTGAGCTGGTTAATTGAGTGAGAGAGGGCGCTACAAACAGCTGTTTTCGAGCGACCCAGCAACATACAGAGATGGCGGCAAATTACAAACTTTGCCAATATGCGCAACAATGTCGATGTTCAGGCGCCTCCCCACCGGCCCCCGCACACTCTACACTATAAATCCTCATCCTCCACATGCCACTCTTGCGCCCGGTCCCCTCATGTAGTTGCATGTCGCACCCCACTAGGCTCTATATAAATATACATATTTATGTACGTGTGTGTGTGTGTGTGTGTGTGTGTGTGGGTGTGTGTGTGTGATGTTTGGTTCAATTTATAGCAATTAATGCATTGGAGGCGTGCATTTTAAATGCCTATGCCCAGTGACAATTTAATGGGGTTCAACAAACGCAAATTTCATGCACGTTGCAACACACACACACACTCACACACACACACACGCACACATGCATAATAACGTGCAACGCATATGATTTATGAATGAACAATTAAACAAACCCTCCAAAGGCTCCAAACCGGTTTGGAACCGAACCAGTTCAAGTCAGAAGTTCACAAATGTTGTTCACTATTCACAGAAGTCTCAACGATTGTTCCAAAACCAGCCGAGGCAAAACCCAAAACGAACCATTTTAGAAAAATGAAATCCTATTTCCAAAACAAAATATGGCCTAGGGAGATTTGTGTATGTAACTTGGCTCCAGCATTCTAATTTTCTATTTATATAATTATATTTGACTGGTTTTAATCCAAATCTGGCTTCTAGCATGTGAACAGCTCACGAACCGAAACCAAAGGCGGTCAGTTGGCGCGAACCGTGAACCGAACCACCGACAATTTAGTTTTTGCAGCCCTGACGTTTTCTTAGTAATAGGCGCAGACAAATTGACAATTTGATATTTTAACTTGCATCGGCTACAAATCAAAGGAGTAAGTGTCCTTGTTTATATATCTCAGATTCCTGTTAGATATACATATAATTAATTCATGAGCTTTACTTATTAGTCCCTGGCATTGTAACATAGTCAGCTTTAGGTCAGAACCGGCGCCAAATTGTCAAATGATGAACCAAAATAGAAATGAAAAAAAAAAAAAATGTTAAGTGGCGCGTTGAGAGAGCCTGGCCATAGGCGCACACAAGTATCTTGCAGGAGCTGCACACACACGCACGCACATGCAATTGCACTCATTTCTTAAATTCTCTCTCGCTCGCTCTTTCTCTCTCTATCTCTCTATCCTCTATAAGTGGAGGCTGAGTGATTTTGTGGTGGGTTCAGAGCATGTCGCGTACACCAATCCGTTCGTTGATCGCGACATGATTTGACATCATGAAATCGGTTGATCACAGGATATATTAGACCGAAATTGATTGTACCCTTTCGAAGGATATGATTGAGGTTACGTAATACATACAATACGTATGTGCGTATGTATGTACTTATTAAATCTCTTTCACAGTTTACCAGTTACGACAAAGTTTACTTTAGTTTATATATGTATCTATGTAAAAGTGTGAGCATTCCTGCACGTATGTATGTATGTACGTATGTATGTATGCATGTAGGTACGTGTGTGTGTGTGTGTATGTTTGTTGGCGGGTGTGAGCATGTTCTACCGAAAACTTTCAAAGTTTTGTTCATTTTATGTATGTATACGTGTGTGTATGTGTGTGTGTGTGTGTGTGTGTGTGTGTGTATGTATGTATGTCGGACTGTATCAATGGCTACCCAAGTGCATTTGAATAGTTTCAATAACTCCAACCGTTACGCTGCAAATTAAAAATAACCAACTTTGAATTAGTGCTCTACTCCTCGATTCTCATAAATTAAAGTAAGGACCGCAGGTTTTCTCGACTTGACACCACGTATTTTTTTTTTTGGTGATTTTGTGGTGTTTCCTTTTTTTTGTTTTTATGTATTTTTGTATATATGTATGTATGTGTGTAATTATATATGTAGGTATGTATGCGTACACGTATGTATGTGTATATGTATGTGTTTATGTATGTAAAGTAGATATGTTTGTATGTATGTATATGTATGTGTGTATGTATGTAAAGTAGGTATGTGTGTATGTATGTAGGTAGATAGGTATGTATGCTTGCATGTATGTTTGTACGTATGTATATATGTATGCATGTAGGTATGTATGTATGCATTCATGATTGTATGTATATATGTACATGTATGTATGCATGTTACCTTGCATCGATCATAAACCATGTCTAATAAATTATTTTTAATAACTCCCGACGTTGCGTTGCCTATAAAAATATATATATATATATATATTTTTTTTTTTCTAATAATACTCGACTATTCGATTCTCATAAAATCAGATAGAGCTTGCAAGTTTTCTAGGTTAAATTATGAATTTTTTTTTTTCTTTAACAAGTTTTATATACTTTATGCGTGTATATGTATGAGTGTGTGTATGAGTGTATGTATCTGTGTATGCATGAGTGTATGTATGAGGGCATGGACTATGTAATGCTCTACTAAGCGATTCTCAAGAATTAAAAATAAGGCTTGCAGATTTTCGAGCCTTGATTAAAGGTATTTTATATTGTGTGGCAATCTTATAATTTTGATCTCCCCTCGGCTCTTTCTTTCCCGTATTTTATTTCTCTCCTGCGAACTTCTTTTTTCTATAGTAATGCTTATATTTTTCTATTTAAACTTTTTTAAATTGTATTTGAACATGATTTTTTTACACTTGAAGTGGTTATAAAAACAAAAATGTACTTACGTACATACATGCATGCATGCATGTTCATGAATTCTTTCATTGTATCACAAATTTGTGGTACGCATAAACCTGCTCATACGTAAGCACATACATACATACATAGAAATATAGTTATGGGGAACCGTGCCACAGCAAGTGTTCTGCTCTTTCTCTTATACAGTCGCCTCAAAGCAGAGCGCTCAACCTCAGGCAGGCCAGCAACAACATGTCTTTGAGCGAAACTCATTTCGGTAGCTAACCAGAACAAGAACAACAAAGGCAACAACAACATTGAACAGAAACAGCGGAAGCTGATTCATGCGCTGTGCGCACTCCACTCGCTCGCTCCCATGCGGTAGAGACAGCGGCAGCATTCTCTCACTCGCCATGTCTCGCTCTATCGTACAGTGTCTCTCTCTTTCTCGCTTTTTCACACTCGTATTTTGCTCTCGGCCGCGTGTACTCCATTCAGCTGGTGGCGACCAACTCGGTGAGTAAATTTGCTGTATGTGTATATAGACATGTACGTGCGTATGTGTGAGTGGGTCGCGCGCGTATCCAACAAACTGTTGGGGCTCGGTCTTCGGGCATGGTTCGTGTGCTGCTCTGTGTGCGAGCGTCTGTATGTGTTTGCTTCTGCTTGTGTGCCTGTGTGGGTAGGTTGGCAGTTTTACTGCACGGCTCGCTCGCGCGCAATGAGCGCTTTTGCTGTTTTAATTTTTGCCTGAAATACATTTTGAGCTAATTTCGTATTGGTAGTTTTGTTTATACCGTCGGTTGTGTTGGCGTCACATTTTGTATGCGAAAGCAAGCGCAGCACGTAGTTAACAAATTTAAATCAAATAGCCAAATTGCTTAGACAATATCTATAGAAAATTTCTTTTAACTTATTTACATGCATATGTATGTACAATATATACATATGTATCTATGTGTCTCCGTGTGTGTCTGTGTCTACATTAAAAGCACATTTAGTCTTTGACTCTCCGGCCCGGAGCACTGAGCGGCGTGTGTAAGAAAAGCGTTCAAGAAAAAATGCCGAAAGAGTATCCAATCAGAAACCGCATCCCAATTAGAATCATCTGTTAAGATACATGAAAACTTACACATTTGCCAGCGCGTGCCGCCTACAGGCGTAGGGCAAAGCAAAAGTGTACGAAAACAAAAAATAACACATAAAGTAAAGCAAAAGAAATTTAATTGAATTCGCAACGGCAGCGGCGGCGGCGTCGGCGACGGCAGCAGAAGCGCGAAAAACCAAATTATTATTGCATATATGCATGCATATATATACATATATGTATATATATGTGCATAGATATGTATGTATATAAAGTAACTGTGTGCTGCGTTTAAGTGTGTGTGCGTGCGTGTATTTTTGGTGCTAATTCATACATACATAAATATACGACAAGCATTTGTTGTTCCTTGGCACACACACACGACAACTAATTTTTTGTGCATTTTTTTCCGGTGCATCCTGTGACAGTCGTTTTTTGTGATATGAAGCTGCAACGCCAGCACAACTGTTGCACCCAACTTAATCGGCAACAATACGCCCAACAAGAATAACAACAACAACAACAACTGCGACGACAAGCAAGCAAAAGCACGGCAGCAGCAGCAGCAGCAGCCGCAGCCGCAGCGAGTGACGTCCAGAGATTGCGCGCCTTTTTTGTTGTAACGCGCGTCTCTGCATAATAAATGAAAGGAAAAGAACAATAATAGCTAAACACATGTTGATGTTGTTCAAATTTCAATTTGGTTAAAGCAAAGCAAAAGGCGCGCCCAGATAAGATACAGTTAAACGGAAGAGCAGCAAGAACAACAGCAACAACAGCAGCAGAGGCAGCGACGACAGCAGCAGCGGCAGCAGCGGCAGCAGCAGCAGCGGCTACACCTGCAAACGAGAGAATAAGAAAGAAATGCTTACAGCAAAATAAGAAGAAGCATAACTAGAATAGTGCTGCGGCGGCGACAGTCGCCAAAGAATATGCGACTGTCACACACATATGTGTATGTGTGAGTGCGTGTAAGTGTGTGCGATTGTTACATACCAACACCTGCAGCGTGTAAATGAAAGCAAAACAAAAGCGAAAACAACAACAGCCCACAACCAAAAATTCACAATGTTATACATGCTTGTAAAGTGGCATTAAATTGCAACAATAACAAAATTCGACAGCAGCAGCAACCAACAACAACAACACATGGCAACAGCGCCCATCAAGTGTCAATAAAACAACAACAACAAAAGCCAACAGAAGAAAAAAAAACAAACACACACACACACAAAAAATCTACACAAGCAGCAGAAGGTTGCTCGAGCGCTGCGGAGCTTCGAACTCGAACTCGAAATTCGAATTTCAGTTTGTCTTACACCGCCGCCGGCGGCAATCTTCAAATTTTTGTGTCAACGCTGCAGTTTTCGAACCCGGCCCTCAACACCAAGAACCAAACGCCCCACCCAGCCCCCCGCACCCGCGTGCCAACGCGGCTAACGGCATTTCATATTTTAATTTATTTTGTTTGTGTGTGAGTGTGCTTCATATGTTTTTTTTTGCCATTTTTTTTCTATAATTGTCGTCAAGTGAATGGCGCAAAATCGAAAAGCAGTGCGAATGCAGTTGTGAATCAATCAAATCCATCAACAATAATCGCCGCATCAATTCAGCAACTCCAACGGCAGCTTCATGTCTATATCAACACAAGAACAACAACAACAACAACAACAACAACAGCAGCAGCAACAACAATAGACACTTACTACAACAACAAGCAGCAACAACAACAGCAACAACAGCAACAACAACATGGATTGTGATTATTCAAAATTTCTGTACAAAAGTAAGTAAAGTTCTTAAATACACTGCAAATAATTTTGATTAAGATTGAAACATGAACTATGTTTATTTGTGAGGGTGTTCACTGTACTGCAAGCTAGAAGATATGTTAAAAGACTCTGCAAGACATATAGTTCCTTGCTTGTTTCGCAAGCAGACTCAAAATCTCAAGTCTGACAATTTGTTCAATTCCGATTTGAGTATTTTTATTTTGTCAAAAACTCCCGCCCCTTAAATGCAAATTGTGCGGCAACTAAATTGAATTCCGTGTGCATATTTAATCGCAATCAAAGAACAGAAACGAATTCTGGCAGTTCTGTGCTACGAGCCGAAGCTAGTGCAAAAATCGAATGCCCAAAAATGTTGCTAATCAGAAACCCGTCGGATGATTCATATACGGCGGCATATCGCATTACATCAGCGGCAGCTATCGCTTAATCTGATGCGTGGCTATTGTTATCAGCACAAAAAAAAAAAAAAAAGAAATGAAAAAAAAGAGAAAATAAATAACGATAATCTCTTTGATATGGTATGGTACAGAGTGTATGCGAAAGCACGATCAGACTTCAGTTGCAACTTTAATTCAGACACACTCTAGCCAAGGGCACACAATTTATTCTGAATTAAGTTAAACTAGCTGTCAAAATAATTGTTGGACGTTGCCACACATTTCGGGATTATATATCGTCTGTATGGGCTATTAGTTACGACAAATTCAATATTTTTTGCCATTCTCTTTCGTGGCACATTCGTAAACGTTTTAACTTGCTTGGCACGGCCA
The DNA here is from genome assembly GCF_003285875.2 of Drosophila novamexicana. Classification (NCBI taxonomy): domain Eukaryota; kingdom Metazoa; phylum Arthropoda; class Insecta; order Diptera; family Drosophilidae; genus Drosophila; species Drosophila novamexicana. The sequence goes on from NW_020824841.1 coordinate 456,997, forward strand.
GTCAATGCATTTCATGCGTTACGAAACTTTCTTTGCTATTGGTTATGACAAACTCAATATTTTTTGCCATTCTCTTTTGTGGCACATTCGTAAACGGTTTAACTTGCTTGGCATGGTCAGTTCCTTTATTTCATTCGGTGAAAATCTTCGTTTGCTTCTCTTCAAAACAAATTCGTGTTAGCGACTTGGAAAGTAAAGGTTTTGACAAATCCTTGTGTCATATTCTTAAACGTTTTGCTGCGCAGTTAGTCAATACTGGTTACAATTATGTTGTTAATACTCATAACAGTATGGGCACTTCATTGATAGGCAATAAAGTTAGAAAAGAGGCTGAAAAGAAGATCTATCCAATCAATTGATCAATTAATCAATCTTTAGTGCGAAATAGGATGCAAAGCAAAGAAGAACTTGGTAGAATTTTCCAAGCAGCTTTTCTTGTAGCTTTTAGAATAATATGTTATCAAAGCTAGCAGCCAACGTGTGTGCCCGAGTTATCTATCTTCCAAAGTTAAATACAACTTACTTATGTTCAGTCCAAACATTGGAACCGAGAGTCTGGAGTTTTCTCTTTGAAAATCAGTTCGCCTTCTTGCACCAGATAAGTGCATCTTAGGAGAAGGTTTTGTTTATAACTTTTATAAGAGGCTTAGCTGCACTTGTGTTATCTGGCCCGATTTGATTAGATTTGTGCTGCTTAACTGTGCGACTCGAAGAGTCTGCTTTGGACATTTATAAAAAGCTTGTAACCGTTCGAGTTCTTCTTTTTAAGTCTATGACAATCATATCATATAATATGCTTCACATTTCACAGCAGTTTTCAGTTTATGGAATTGTAATGAAGCGTAATTAAATACTTATGCATTTACCAACATGCGCCCATTTCATATTTCCAGCTGTTCAATGTTGAGTTTTTTATATAATGTACACAATTTTTTTTATCATTTCTGATTTATGGCAATTAATGATGTGTTACCCAAAGCTTGATCTTGTTAATTTTCAATCTATTTAGAAGTTTGCAGGTAATAGTTATTAAAATATTTTTCATTACGTTTAAAATCAAGTATTCGAGTGAAATTTTCAAGTCGATCTGAAAGAGACGAAGCAAGAAAGCTTCCATTTAACAATTTTTCACTTTCACGGTAGAAACACTCGCATATTCCATCTTATTGTTCATCAACAAAAACCAAACCAAGACAGAGTGAAAAACTCAGCTTCTTAGCTCTAACGTATTGAGCTGTGCGCCGATCATCAATCAGTCAATCAATCAGTCAATCAGGAATCAACTTAAGCTTAGCTAATGAATAGTTCTTGCAGACTAGAAGAGCTTTCGTGGAGTGGAGCTCGAAATCGAGATCGAAGAGCTTTATCGATCGACATAGAAGAAATGCATTTTTGAAGCTTATGCAATGGGTAATGCGATATCAATGATTAGTAAAGCTCATGAATGTATATTATATATGGCGGATATATGATATTTTGATGGAGTTTTTTTTGGGCCATTGTTTAAAACAGATTTTCATTTGCAGCCACGTTAAATGCGAGAGTTTGAGCAGTTTTATGCGTCACACACAGATCGCTAGATCGCTTCCAACGAAAGATAGGGAAGCGATGCAGAAGGGGTGAGAGTTAGAGAGAGAGAGAAAGAGAGTGAGAGAGAGAGTAAGGGGGGCTCGGCTATTTGCAAGCTCAACTCATTTATATATTTGTATAGGAAATTGAATCGCAGAGCTACTTTATCAGTTGTATTATTCATGCGGCTCTGCTGTTCTGTTCGGATAATTAGTTTTGCACTTGCAAAAAGTCGCCGCTGGCAACGCGACGCCGAGAGTCAGACGAGTCGGTTGGGGTTTCAGTTGGGGCTGGGTCTGCGGCTGGGGCTGGAGCTGGGGCTGGGGCTGGGGCCTAGGCCTGAGGGTTGAGGTTGTTGAGTGGAAACTGAAACAGAAACAGAAACAGTTGGCGCCACGCGCCGTTAATCGATTTGTGATATTTTATGATGTTGCTTTTTGCTGCCGAGGGAAATGTGGAAAATGGGCAAATGATTGTGAATGTGTATTTGTTTACATTCGCGGCGGTTGGCTGAGACGTTGGCGTCATCGAATTGCCAGGCTAATCAGAAGTTGCAGAAGATGAGGCGAAGAGGCGTTAAGTCCAATCAGAATGTCAACTGCCTTATTGCCAATCAGTCAGTCAATCAGTCAGTCAGTCCGTCCGTCCGCCCGTCCGTCCGTCTGTCTGTCGCGCTGTGCGGCAGCTTTGCATTACTTACTTTTCTTTTGCACATTACTTGAGTCGCACTCAAAGACAGAAAGACGGACAGAAAAGCTAATTGAATTTGTTTTACAAATTGCTTTTATATTATGTAAGATCTATGCTAAACAGAGACAGAGAGAGATATGCTTTGCTATGCTATAGAGAGAGAGACAGAGAGAGGGTGGCTTTGCTCAGTAATATTGGGTTATAGGGCCAAGTTCAATGAAATGCTTTGTCACTTAAGACCCAAGCGTGTGTGCGAGTGCTTAGTTCTTATTTCTTAGTTAATTCTGCTGCAATAATTTGCATGACTGCGCCCCTTGCTGCAGCTACTTGCGGGGTTTCCCAAAAACATACATCTCAGAAATTTGTGCACATATTCCCTGCTGGTTTCTAACGAATGGAATTATACAAAATTATCTGTTTTTTATAATTTCTAACCGCGTCATTTTGCTTTTTTCCGAAAGGGTTTTGATGAGACCTAGAGCTTTAGCATAGATTTAAAAAAACCTTTTGTTCCCCTTATATTCCGCACGTTGCTGTGATTTCTTTTAAAAAATTCAGTTCAGACCCTTTTTATTTTTATCTTGTCTTTTTTAATAGAGCTTTGAAAAGCGGTTAAGACCCGTTGTATTGAAACTTAAGCTTCAGAGCAAACTATCTTGTTTTCCCCATTTCCACTCTAACAAGTGGATTGGCCGCAATCCGCTTAAAACTTATTCATGAATAGATTTTCAATCTTCTCTCAACTGTCAAGACTTGATCAGCCATCCAATAGGTAGGCGAGGCTTTGAAACACAGCATAAGCACTCTTATATTGAAACTTGAACTTCAGCACAGACAATCTCGTTGTCCTAATTTCCGCCACAGCAAGTGGATTGGCTACAATCCGCTTGAAAATCATTTTTGCAAAGATTTTCAAACATTTCTCAGCTCTTATGCTTTGATAAGTTTACCGAAATGTAGTCTTATAAGTTATGGGCAGACCTAGAGCTTGAATATAGATTTTAACAAACCTTGTTTTCACTCATATTCCGCACATCCTGTTAACGCCATTTCCACCCGAAAAAGTAGATTTGCGAAAATCCAGTTCCACCGAATTCTCGCATAGATTTTTCACCAATTCTCAGCTGTTAAGATTTGATCCGTCAGCCAAAAGTTAGGTTTATATTTAGTTATAATTCGTTTGAAGTGCTTTGAATTGCACATTGTATGTATTTTAGATATAGTCGAGCTCCATTGACAGTTTGCAATAACCTGATCGGATCGTAAATTGATCGTAACGCTGTTTCATTATAAGCAGTCCAATCACCGAACCACAAACGTCAACGTCGACGTCTCGCCGTTTTAGCGAGGTTCTCGTATAACCTTTTTATTATCATAGCATTCATGCATCATGTACGAGTACGACAACGAAAATGAGTCCGAGTACTTGTAATCTTACTATCTTGGGCTCTGTTGCTGTGTTTATATTTGCCACTGAAAGTGCTTTAATGAAGGTCGATTGCGAGGAACTTTATCGGCCACCAAAGCTCATTGACTTGCCCAGAATTTATTGGTTGACAAAGTGCATTTTAAATAAAACTGATAATTAGAACAGATATTAAGTGTTTAAGCTTCTGCTCTTTGCTAAATATATGTATATATTTATGTATCGATCTACACTGAAAGGGTTAGAAACTTGTTGTTTTCTTTCAAATCTTTTGGCTTTGCAGTTTTTCAAACAAAAAAGAAAACTTTATCCATTACCAACTATCACAGTTCTGATTTTTTCGCAGTTCCATTTGTTACCGATTCTTGGGGAGTTTCTCACTTATCCCCTTTCCTTTAAATTTAAGATATTTCTTCTGTTTTTCCGATTGTGCCAAAAGCAAGCTGCATTTAAAAAAAAAATTAAATTAAACTATCCCAACACAATTCTCCGATTTCTTGTTGGAAGCTGTCTGTCCGCTATAAGGTTCTATTCTTTTTATATTATATTATTATTATTATGTTATATATTTATAACTGCGATATATTATCAGGCAATATAAACAGTAGCATCGATATAATCACGTCTGTCTGTTCGTCTAACTGTCTTTAAGCGCGCCCTTTCTCTGGTACATTAAATTTGCCAACTTACTTCTCTAAGAACAAGGCAGTTCCATTTTATCGATAACTGCTTTCACTAACCCAAAATCGAATAATATTTAGAGTTCCCAGTATCGAAGATTATAAAAGCTAGATGCATCGCATTTTTGATTCTGATTTTTTCGCAAGTATACAACATACTCGTACATCTTTTTGCGTGTTCTGTACACACACGCCTTGGGTTTTGGCATATGCAAATATCTTTAAGCTCAAAACATATTCAAGAATATGGAAAACAGATATAGAGATGCCCAAAGTGCTTCGCTTACGGGCATCCATCAACTGGCACACGTTCTTGACAGTCTAAAGGGTATAATAATATTGTTACGAAATATGTACTCCATAAGGTAAAAGGAGATATCTTTTCGCTCGCGAAGTCCGTAGAGAGGGCATTACGTCTGTCAAAATTGAATCGGATCTTCATTACTCTTCCCCTAAGATATCTGCGAAACAGATATGGGAACAATCTGCGTCTTGCCAAGAATAGCCTTTCGTTCTAATTTATTAATTGTTCTTTGCTTGGATCTCTTAATTTTCAAGTGGAAAGGTCTGCTGCATTGTGTATATTATGTATATAAGTAATATATATACGTAAACCATATCCATATCTGTTGAACATTATGCCGTGCTTGGAACATCTTTCTTTCATCAGAATTGGGTGTGCGAGCAATACGCACCGAGCTGTTGACTAAGGGCAGTATCCGAAACCTTTACGCATCATTGGATTGAACATATGTGAATCCGGCGCCGCCCCCAAAAGAGGGCCACACGATGCACTTGCTGCAACTGCAACTGCAACTCAAGTTTCCCATGAGGCGAGCAGGTTTCAGCAGCATGTGGGCGCCGCCTTGAGAGCCCAACAGACATATGTATATATATGTATGTATATACGTATGTCTCTGCCGTTGTATTACAATGAAATCGATCTGTCTAACTAGAGGTTAAGCTTAACACTCGGCCTGCTAACTCACAGACAGATCTCAGCATCAGTATCCATAGCAAGAGAATCTGCCGATCAGCGAAAAAATAACTATATACATATATATAAATCTTTGCCACATTTCTTTGATATTTGATACGGGATACCACGCGATGCAGCGTCCTGCTTGCTGCTGCCACAAAACTCTGCGTGTGTGCGTGTGTGTGTGTGTGTGTGTGTGTGTGTGTGCGTGTGTATGCCCCCCCCCCCCCCCCCCCCCCTCTTTGTTGTCAGCTGTTCTGTCATTTCAGTTGAATTGCCGGCCGGTCGCACGTAGTATCTGTAGCTGTATCTGTCCCCTCCAGGCGCTGCCGTTTGGTAGCGTCTTGAAAGTATTTAATACACACACACACACACACTCACACGCACACTCAGCTCACACACACACACACACACACACTGGCATAGCACACACACTCTTATGCACACTCGTGCATACTTTGTTTTGTCGTTTTCAACATTTTTCAACGTTCAGGAATTCAAAAAATTCTTTACTTTAAAGTAAAAATAAATTCCATGCAACATCCGCCATGTTGGCTTTGGCTATTTTTGCCGCCTGCGGCAGCGGCAACCAATGTTATAATGGCCCAGAGCCAAAGCCAAAGCCAGCGCAAGAACCCCCTCTCCCCTCCCGTTCCACATTCCCCACTCCCCACTCCCCACTACGTCCCTCTGCCAAAGCTGTGCGTCGCCCTTTGACTGTCTTCGCAGCGGCCAGTTTGAAAACTCTGGAACTTCAAAACGTGTAGCGGCTCCTCCGCCCGGTTCCACAACGAACCGCGAACCGCTCTTCCACTTGGTATTTGTTTTTATTTAATGCTTTGCCGCCGCCTTTTTCTCCTTCTTTTTCTTTTTTTTTGCCTTGTTTTTGATTTTTGTTTCGATTTGTTCCACGCTTTGTTTTTATAACTGAAATCCAAGTATGCTTTGGAGGGGCGCATTTCGGTTGCACCCCTCCAATCGCTGTCGCTGTCACCGCCTAGGAATTGTGATTGTTATCATTTGACCGTAACCAGCATCCGGATGGACTTGCCGACTTGTCAGCATTTCTTCGCTTAACATCGGTAGTGTTCCAGTCTGTGTATTCTTTTCGCCGAACAAATAAACCCTTTCTACCCAAATGTCATCGAAATACTCTCAAAATATTTGGATTTATAGATTTCTCACGTCTTTCCTGCTATTGTCAGCTTACAATTTCACCTATATTTCACTTCTTATATCACTTTAAGTCTACGTATTCTTTTAGCAGAACAAATAAACCCTTTTTACCCAAATTTCATCGAACTACTTATTTCGTTTTATATATCTCTCACGTGTCTTCTTCTTTTGAAAGCTTGCAATTTCACCTATATTTCGCTTTATATATCTCTCACGTGCCTTCTTCTTTTGAAAGCTTGCAATTTCACCTATATTTCACCTATATTTCACTTATATTTCACTTTTAATATCACTTTTATATAACTTTTAACAACGCGTCTTATTTTACCTTATTAGTCCAGGCGTTTGGTGGGGTGACTCTAGAGGCTCCAACCACAAATATCTCAAACTGAAACCAATTAAGCGAACTTTTAAAAATGTCATTTATTTTACACAAATTTTATTGAAGTTATTTAAATATAAAACAAATTTTAACATTTTTTTTTTTTGGCATTTCATTTATGTTTTATATTACACTTACTTGCAAAAACTCTAGCCTTAATTTTGACAAACTTTTTTAATATTATTATAATTATTATTTTAATGTAAGTAGAATATGTTTTCGTACACTTCAAGTGCATAAAAGATTTCTTTAATTATGAAATACTTGGTTATTTCAAAAATATGAAAGTTTGAAATCAATTTAAGCCAAATTTTAAATATATTTATCTAGTTTCTCTTTTCTTTACTTTGAAGTTAAACTATTTAAAATACAAATCCATTTAAGCTTATTTGCAAACCAAAAAAAAAAAAAACGTTTTCGTTCCGTCTCGTTGAACTAGTTATTCAAATATGTGAGCCAGTTTTGAGTTCAAAACCGAGGCTGGTCACATTTTTTTTTTCGAATTCATAGTAAAATAATAATAATATTTGTCATAAACTTCAATTATTTCAATTATTAATGCAATTAACGTGTTTTGCATATTCAGAGCTTCAAAATCTTGCAATACTTTTTTTCAGCTAGACAAGAAAAAATTGCTTTGCAGCAAATAATTTCTTGGAAAATTTATGTTTTGGTTCCGGTTCATGAACCGAACTCATGGTAAATTGTAAAAAATGTAATTTCCCTTAATGGAAAATTGAATTTTTCAGCCTGAATTAAAACGTATTTTAATTTTACGAGCACGTCTTAGTAAAGCCAATAATATGCTAAGATTTCTTTGTGTATAATATCTATGTTATTTTCGAGCATTTTAACTCATGTTGTTTTTGGCAGTGTACGCGACCAGTGTTGTAAAGCAAACTGTTAAAGCGGCTTTGAAGCAAGTCTAACTTGGTTTCTCTAAGAAGTGTCGCCGAGGTTGCAAGAAGTGCTCGCAAAGTGCATTTTCATTGTGCTTAGAAGTTGGCGCTTGTGCCTTTGCTTATTATTACTTTTATTTTGATCATTATTTTATTTTTATTTCTGCCGTTGCCGCCGCTGTTGTTGGGTCTCGGTTCTTGTTTTTATCTGCTTGTTACGAAATCAATTTTCCACAAATTAATGAGAGTCGCATTTTTGCCGTGTTACTCTTTTCTTTTGTCTCCAACCAAGTATAAAAACCGTCGACGAGCGAACGTGAAATGCTCGAGCTTGAGGTTGAGGTTGAGTTTGAGGCAGATGCAACAAGAGAAGCTGTGGCAACTTTTTAAAAAAGGATTCTTCCCAGCAAAGTTGCTGCTGTTGCTGCTGTTGCTGCTGCTGCTGCTGCTGCGTTTCTGCACAAGATAAAAATATTTTTTAATGTTTTCTTGAGCACAGAAAATAATTTAAGGAATGTCACGTTGTAGCCGCTCTCTGGCTCTCAACTCTCGGGCCGCGCGCAGTGTGCTCACTCCTTGTATGCATCGCGCATTTATTTTGGTTCGGTTCCATCCCGCTCCCCATTCCGACCCGGCTACCCGGCTACCCGGCCCGCACCGTCGCCTTTTTGGTATGGTATAAAAGAATTTCTTATATAGCAACAACTGCTGCATAGCATACATACATCTGTCTGTGTCTGCCCCACTCTGCGCCTGCTCCAGCCCCTGCCCCTGCCCCTGCCCCTGCCACTCTATCTCCGTCTCCTTGAGCTTAACACTCTATGCATATCCATGAGATTGCATTCGGAATCCAAGGAGCGGGACATGCCGGCAACAATGATGGCAAGGGCAACGATAAACGTTCTGCCTTTTATTTTTTTCGTTTTTGATTTTAGTTTTTTGTTTTACGTTTTGTTTTTTTTTGTTTTTTTGTTCATTTGAAAAAATTTTTTACTTAACCCCTTATCACTTGGCAGGCCGCAGCGCAAAGAACTAAAAGCCGCGCCGCCGCCGTCGTCGTCGCCATTTTCCACACGTTTGTCCGCCGTGACCGCCGCATCCGTCTTAAATTAAAAGCTTTTTGTCCCCCCCAAAAAAACACACACACCAAATGTGCTTTCGAGTGTGCCGCCGCAGCTTAATAAAGAGCATTAATGGCAATGTCAATATTGTTGGGGCTGAACGCGGCCAAAGCGTGGGAGAGACAACGGCAGCGACGTCGCCAGCGGCAGTGGCAGCGACGGCGACGGCGGCAGCGGAAGTGGCAACAACTGGCGGCACAATTGGCCACCTGCCGATATTGGCAAACGGCGATCTTTGCGTTTGATTTGCCAACACTTCGTCGACGATTCGCCGTGCTCAAGTGCAACAAAGTCAATGCAAGCCTTACCGAAATACCCTAAGACAAGAAAGAGTGATCAAGTAGTTCCATCTAAAATGTCCTTGGCTATGCAGGCTTTACTTTTCTTTATTGTTTGACACTTGCAATTCTCAACAAGTTAAAGCTTCAAAGGAGACAAAAGTCATTTGCAATACTTAAGTAAGTTTCGGGTTTGATACCTTAAAAAACATAGATAGATAGAACAGCCTAGACCATAAAAAAGAGCCCAGAGCAAAAGGGCGAATCTATGTTTCGAGTTAGATATACGAACAGCCTAGAGTAATATGCCGAACCTAAACAAAGTTACATAAAGTGAGTTTCAAATTGAAAGATTGCGATAGAAATCTGCGTTCTTTTACAAATATATATATACATATATACCGTAGATACTGAACAAGATTATTATATATCTGTATCACTACGACCGTAGATACTCAACAAGATTACATATACATGCACTGCCAAATGTGTCTACTTCAATGTGCTATACATTTTTGTGACAAACTGGGAATATCCTTATCTTATATCGTGTATCTTTCAAATTGAGAGAAGTGGTTTGCAGAGAATTCTACGCCCTATATATACATATCTATAAATTTATATAGCTTCGACTGTAGATACTCAACAGGATGATATACACTTACCTCCCCATATCTCCACTTCAATGTGTTACACATTTTCTGACAAAATAGGAATACTCTGCTCTACTCGTTCGTAGCCACAATTCCAAATGGACATTCCGCTAAACTAGCTAAAAAGAAAAAGTAAATCATCTTTTGTCGTTTTCAACAATTTCGCTAATTTTTAGAATTCTCCGTCAAGATTCTTTTCGGTTCCCTTTTCATTGCACATTTCAAAGAACTCTCAGCGAAAACAAACATTTTTACTTGGGCGAAGTAATCAAAAAACATCAAAAATTGAATTCTGTTGGAATTCAGCGGAAATGGGTTTCGAGAACGCAACTTTTACCCAGTTTCTGTATATGCGCCCAAAAGTATGCAGTATGAATTGGGAATGCAAAGCTGCGAAATTGATATTGAAATAATTTAAACAATCGGAGCCACTTTCAATTGGTATCTGCCGTGCCAATGTGCTCTTCCCAAGAAACCACTTGGTAAACAACATTGTTTCGCAATATTTCAAGGTATGCCAGTCAATAGCACAATTCACTTAAGTCGTAAGCTCGGTATTTATAATTATGATAGTTTTGTGAAATCGAAACGTGCATTAAATCATTTCGGAATCATGTATTACCTACCGACTATACACGGCTAAAATTAATTATATCATTTTCAGCTGAATTTCGATTAAAAGCTAATGTTCATATTTACAAGGCACTTAAACACATCTGCCTGATAGCTAAAGTTGTCTGATAGATAGCTGTTGATAAATGACAAAGGTCGCTTCTTAATAAAGGCCACAAACTATTACCTGAGAAAACTAAAAGAGTTAGAAACGTGCATTTCAAAAGAATAAATAACTCTTTAAACAAAAGAAAGCCCTATTACAATTTGTAATATGCAGATTTGTCCTCCGGCTAAATACTTACACTGATAAAACTATTAAATACATTTATTTGAACATTAAAGGCTTATTTACTTTTAATGTTTATATTATATATATTAAAAATAATATTAAACATATAATATAACATAAAAAATATAAAATATAATATTTAAGGCATAGCATAAAATATAATATCATAATAATAATCTCTATATATAAAACTGTTTGTCCTGAATGATTGTCGGACTGACTGGCTGACTGATTATACCGTAGAAGCTAAGATTTTCACTGTAATTACCTTATGTGATGAAGGTGCACGTTATGATGGGGTTTCGGAAAATTCCACCCGCAAGTGTGGCAAAATCGCCAGAAACGTTTGTATGCAACTTTTGTATTTGCTTGTATTTGTAATGTATTTGTGCAAATGTATGTAACAGCAGAAGGAAGCATCTCTGACCCCATAGAGTATATATATTCTTGATCAGCATCAACAGTCGAGTCAATCTAGCCATGTCTGTCTGTCTGTCCGTCCGTCCGTCAGTATGTATGAACGCAAGGATCTTAGAACCTATAAGAACTAGACCTAGAAATTTTAGCTGTAGGTCCTCCTAGTGCCAGCGCAGATCGAGTTTGTTTCCGATAATCGATAACTTGCCCCGTTTTCAAGTAATCGATAAAAATGTATATCAAAATCCTGTTTTTTGAGCAATTTTGGTAAATAATAAGAGCTAGAATCACCAAACACGTAGCTTCTAGAATAGTATGAATTGAATATTTGCATTTGGTGTTGGAAGAAGAGGGTTCAGGGTATCTCCTAGTCGGGAGCTCCCGACTAACCTCTTACTTGTTTGTTTACCATGCAATTGGCCTCAAACTCATTTTCAAAGATCTTTCTTCAAATCCACTAAAGGGCCGTTTCACACATTTCGAAGGTTGCATTCCTCCTTGGTGGAAATGGGTTCCAAAGATTTGGTGGGTGACGTTTCGTGATCAAATTTATTTCCAAAGATCTAAAAATTATTTCAGACGGGTTTCACATTTTTCGCAAAATCAAAGCTTCATCGTTCATTTTTTTGGTGAAGTTTTAAGTTTTGTCCGATTTGCTTCAAATTTATTTATAAAGTTCTACGTAAGAATGTTTAAGCGAGGATTCGGAGAAAACGGAGGTATGTAAGTTGTTTGCTTACATTTTCAAAGATCTGTGAGATATTTTATTTTATACGTGCCACGGGCAAGACTGGGGTATACCCGCTATTATCCTATATATATAAACATAGTTAGAAATTCCCCATCCCCATAACTGGATCAAAACTCAAGCGATTTTGATAAGGTGCGGCCTTTTGGTTCATGGTTTGGCCTCTTGATCAATTTGTTATATTAATTTGGTCAAAATTCATGTGAAAATGGTACGCCCCAATATCCTATATAAACATAAGACGAAATTTTCCGAAAGAGGGATAATTAATGTTTTCTCTATTTAAAAGATATTCTTGAAAATGGGCATTTAATGAAATAATTAACTAAATAATCACATGTGTAGCACCTTAATTAGTTAATTAAATAATTGAATTAACATATTCGAAGCCATTGTTTAGAAATTATTTAATGAATATTGCAAGCATATGACAATTGAATAATTTGTTTGATTAAATATTTTCTGCAATTTCTAAGCTTTTTTTTTTGGCTGTGCATGCGTTTGGCTCGTGATTGATGCAAGTTCCAATATTGTTGTTGATGTTGTTGTTGCTGTTGCCGATTTTGTGTGTGTGTGTTGCAAATGCGAACAATTTTCGCATTTTCGTTTTCATTTGATTTGTTGCATGTTTTTGTGTTCTTTGTTTGCGGCTCGCGTTTCGTCAACCAAATTCGCTGGCGTCGCGTCGCGTTGTTGTCGATTTCGATTGCAAGCGCCCGATTACACACACACACACACTCACATACACACACACACTCAAACACACTCGCATACACACACACACACACACACACATACGACTGTGGCAAAAGCTTGCGCTTGCAGCGTTGCGCTTGCGCCATTGCGCAATCCGTTGCAGCAACAGTTGCCGCTGTGGTTGTTGTTGTTGTTATTTTTTTTTTTTACTCCTTTTTGGTTTAATGCTGTTTATGCTTACAATCGTTTGTTGCATTTTCATTTTCCAATATGTTTTATGTCTTTATGAGCATTTCAAAATGTTTCGTTTTGCACTCATTTCGCTGTTGCAAGCAATGCAATTGCCACAGCAGCAGCAGCAGGGGCAGCAACAATTGCAACTGCAACTGCAACAGCACATGCATGCATATTTATTAGTCATAAGCGATGAGCAGCAGCTAACTCACCCACTCAAAGTCTACATGCCGCCACAATTGTAACCACACACACACACACACATGTGTCTGTGTACATCAATTGGACATGTGTTTCTGCCGTCCCAAGACCAAAAGCTGCTCAGCTGCTTTTTGCAATCGCTTGCGTTTTTTTTTCTTTTCTTTTCTTTTCATTATTATTATTTTTATTTATTTAAATTATTATTTTTTTGTTGCTTTTTGTCACTTTTGCAGCATTTTATTAACAATCAGCGTATTTTCATTTTATTTCGTTTTATTTATGTACTTTTTTATTCGCTTGCAAAGTACTCTATAAATTTGACATGAAATGTGCAACACGTTAAAGCAAACAGCTCGGAAAACATCGCTTTACATGAGACTGCTTGTGCTGACTGACTGACTGACTGAATGACTGACTGACTAACTGATTGCCTGACTGATTGACTGATCGACCAATATACTCACTGACTGACTTACCAATTTATTGACTGACTGCCTGAATGAATGATTGGTCGACTGACTGACTGACTGACTAACTAACTGATTGACGACTGGTCTACTGAGTGATTGACTGATCGACCTATATACTCATGACTGACTTACCAATTGATTGACTGACTGCTTGAATGAATGATTGGTCGACTGACTGACTGACTAACTGATTGACGACTGGTCGACTGACTGATTGACTGATCGACCTATATACTCACTGACTGACTTACACTTTTAATTGACTGACTGCCTGAATGAATGATTGGTCGACTGACTGAATGACTGATTAATTGATTGACTGACTAACTGATTGACGACTGGTCTACTGACTGATTGACTGATCGACCTATATACTCACTGACTAACTTACCAACTGATTGACTGACTGCCTGAATGATTGATTGGCCGACTGACTGAATGACTAATTAATTGATTGACTGACTAACTGATTGACTATTTAATTGATTGACTAACTTCCTGAATAACTGGTTGACTGACTGACTGATTGATTGAATAACTCATTGGCTGACTGACATACTGATTGATTGAATGGCTGATTGACTGATTGATTTTCAATGCACAGCCCAAGCTATAAGATCTATTTAGCTGATATTTGAGCTATTTAATGGATTTGCATGTTGTGTGGGCATTGACTGCTACAGCAACAATTGTTCAGGTATTGAGTTCTTTTGGATTTTCAATCCGAATTCGAATCAATGTCAATCTATAGTAACATATAGCTGCCATAGGAACTATCGGTTAAAAATTAAGTTTTTGTATGAACCACTTTTGTGTGTTTCATAATATTCCAATAGATGTTGTACAGTTTTGCCCTTGCAAGATCTTATCCATATGCTTAAATACGAACAATCGCTAAGAATCAAGATTTCTTTTAAAAGCTTTACTTTGTCGCGCCTCTACAAGGGTATTTGCTATTCGGCATGCTGCACTTAGAAGTACTTACTTGTGTTTTTTTTTTGTTGATACAATATGCAGCGGATTACATGAGCGCTTAGTGGGGCAGTTGTTGTGGCGTCCAGTTGGGTTCCAGGCGCTAAGCGAATGATTCATATACACCAGACAGAGAGATATGTATAGACAGAAAACATGCTCGAAAGAAAGAGGAGATAGAAGAAGCGAGAGGGAGAGGGAGAGAGCTAGAGCTGAATGATAGAGAATTGAGGGGGAGGCACATGAAAAAAGGTTTATTTGATGACAGCCGCATTTTGGCTATGTGACTTTTTACAGTTTATTTGCGCAAAATAAATCGTAAGCTCTTGTTAAATTATCACGCTGACATGTCGTCAAAACGTGCAATAATGGCAAATGTTTTCAATTCTGAAATGTAACCACTTGAACAACTACAACAACAGCTTTGGAAGGTTATTAGAAGCCGCCCAATCCGCATCAAGCCAAACCCAATCGTAACTTAATTAACTGATCTTGGCCAATCCGAAAGGTCCTCCGCTTTGTAACGAGCTGTTGCCAACTAGAGTACGAGCTGATCATAATATATTATATGTAATTTATATGTAAGTTACATATATAACTCCCATATAATACACACACATTAACTGCTTCGTTCAAGATTTTGATATAGAGCCGAGAAAACAAAGAAGAAAAGAATTTAAAGAAATGCCTTACAATTTTTAAAAAGCGGGGAATAGTTTAGTAATTTAGCTTCAATGAAATAGTCTATGAAAAAGATTGCATAGCACATAAAAATGTTCAGTTTAAAGAACATTTTAATGTACATCTACGCATACATTATTTTAAAAATAGATTATATTAGCTGACATTGCGCTTTTATCTAAACTTGATTACAATAGTAGATTTCACCGAAAACTTTCTATTTCTGTTAATTTTAATTGAAACTAACTAAATTTACTTATTGAAATGAAAAAAGAGCTATATTGGAAAAAACAAAGTGAAGAACTTACAAAAAATCTTAGAAAAAAGTGAAGAACAAGAAAAGCACATAAATCCAAGATCTAAAGCTAGGCAAATCAAAAAATCTTATTTCAAAATAAAAATATCAGGTTTAAAACAAGTCATAATCAAAACAACTTATTCCAGGCAATATGGAATTTGGTTAAAACTGAAGATACTAAAACTAAAACTAACAGAAACAGCGCAAGAGAGAAGCCTTTAATCTGTAAAACTTATCTCGTTCCGAATACAATTATAATGTTACATTTTTTATGACCCAAGATTTGGGTAAGCATTTTTTTTGTAAATCTTTTTGCTTTGATTTTTGGTATATTTCCTCATCTTCTTGGCCCAATTTGTTGGCTTCTTTTTTTTGTGCTTTTCCAAGCAAAGTGTGGCTCCTATTGTTGTTGTTTTTGTCAATCATTCAATTTGACGTCATTTATGCACTTATTATGACAACTACATGACAAAGTTGACATTAACATTAATTTATATATTTATAGCTACAGTTGAGCTCTAGTAAGCGCATGTAACTAGAATAGTTTTTCACTTTAGTTAAAGTTGAAGTAGAGTTTCCTATTGTCTCGTAGTTTTTCTTCATTTCCCAGAGCTCAACTTGCGCACCTGCTGAAGAGCTTGAATTGGAAATATTGGCTGCTGAATGCCTGTTGGCTGCCTCATTGGCTTCATATACTGATGCATCGCCTGCACATTTTTTGGCTCTGATTTTTTACCTTTTTATTCTTGTTTCTTGCAACGATAACAACGTTATCAGTGCACTGGCCAAAAATGGAGCACAAATCAAAATGTAGTTGAACAGCGCTCTCCCGCACGGACATTCAGTTGTTCATTTGTCTGCCTACCGATTTGACGGCAACAATGCAAAAAGATTGCCAAAAAAATATAACACAAAAAACTGACCAAGTAAGCAACAGCATACTGCACATACCCTGCCTTGAGAGTATTTACATTCGATTGCCAACTAAATAAATGACAGATCGTAATATAACAGAGGGCCAACTTAACAGTATTCCTTTTTAACAGCGTATCATAACAGTTTACCCTCGTATTTAACAGTGGTATCATACATGTTATTAATATTTGCATATTATTCGGCTGGAAAAACATTTTCGAATTGGTCAAATATTCATTTAATATGTATTACCTTCATTCTTTTGACATGGAAGCATTAACAGTATTATATTTTAAGAGCGTTTTATCATAACAGTTTACTTTTAATATTTCACTTTGCTACATTCATGTTATTAACATTTGTATAGCATATTAATTTAAACACTGTTATGTTCAGACAAATAATTTTATAAACATTTTAATTGATCATTCGGTTGTTATAACATGTTCGAATTGGTCAAGTATTAAATTATTTTTCTGAGAAGAAAATATATACCAGACTTTAAATATATCAGAGATTCAAGTTAAAAGCATGATATTTTAACAGCGTATCATCATAACAGTTTATTTTCTGTAATTAACAGTTTTCTGTTTACACAAAAAATGTTATTAATATTTTAATTGTTCATCCAAAGGATTATCCGGTATAAAAGAATTTAAATGAAAGGGAATATGTTATTTAGTTCTATTTTTTTCAATTCGATGTTTAATTAAACAAGTTAATCGATGTAACGGTAACAATTTATATATCGTATGCTTGAACAGATAGGTAATTAATTTAATTAAACTAAATAATTAAATTTGGTATCAAAAGTCAAATAAGAATTGCAATTGCATAAATTAGAATATTTAATTATAGTACTTAGTTAAATATTAAATATCTTACAACTTAACATAGTGCTGATCGTAGCTAATATGCCCGTTCGCTCTACGTGTGTGTGGTGTGTGTGGGGCGGGCTTTAAAAACGAATGAATGCAAGAATGGAGTATGAACCGTAAATGAAAATATGTGCAGCATTAATTTCAACGTTGCTGCACAATCAGAGCGCACAGACTCCGCTGGAGAGTTGGGTGGTGGGGTTTGGTTGGATTTGGCTTGGCTCGGTGGTTGCTCTGTAGCTGCCTTTGCCGACGCAGACTCTGTTGCCGTTGCCGTTGCCGTTGCTGACTGAATGGCTGGCTAGAATGCGGGGTGGCTGGGTTGGTCAGCTTGCAGTGGGTGGCATGTTGTATGGCTGCAGATGTAACATACACAATCAAAATTCCATTCTGTGTCATGCTCAGCTCGTGCATCCCATACGGCCAGGGCCTGGGTCTAGGTCTGCTGCTGGCTGTCCGCTTGGCCGGCAGGCAGTCATTCAGTTAGTCATTCAGCCAAGCATTTAGTCAGTCAGTCAACCAGGCGGACTGTTTGTCTGTCTGCCCGTCTGTCCGTCTGTCTGTCCATCTGTCTGTCTGTCTGCCATTCGTAGTTGCGCATTGTTTGACCAAAAATCAGAGAGGGAAAAATATAATCGAGGCAGAACTGAGAGCTGAAATTCCATTGTTGCGGCGTTATAAACAAAATTTACATTCTTTAGTATTCGCAGACAACACACACACACACACACACGCACACGCACACACAGTGTGGCATATATCATGCATATGTATGTGATTGCCTGAAGTTTTCCACATATTTTGGCATTTTCATTTGTCTTCGTTTCATTTGGTTTCGTTTCGTTTCATTGGCAGATAAATAATTGCGTAGGCCGCATTCTGCCTGCGCTTATCACTCACAATGCCTGATCACAGTTTTCAGGACGACGCACACATACACTAGCTTACATACACATGCACACACATACATACTGAGCACACATCTGACAAATTGTTGTAATATAACCCACGCAACTCAATTCAGTTTCTTCCTGTGGCCAGGCAACCTCAGAATGCAACAGAAACAAGTAAATCCCATCAAATCGTGCATGCTCGGCCAGGCAACACCCTTCATTCAGCCTTGCTTTGCCCAAAATTCGGGTGTAACAGCTGAAGATATAGACTTGACAGCATTTTGAGCTTTGCGTGAAGATTTGTTATGCCTGCTCTTAAAAGGAATCGAGATATCGATAATTATCGTTGCCTATCGATATTGTGAACTTAACTTGGGCTAACAAACTTTGACTATTTAGGGTAGAACAAAATATTACGAGGTTTAATATCTTCAATATAAAAAATAATGCACATTCAATTTACATATGGCGTTATATCTTAGCAATTTATCGATTTGTCGATAACATTAAAATTAAATAGAATTCTTTGTAATTCAGTTTAAAAAAAAAGCCTTATGGAACCGATAAAAATCGTTTTGGCGGAGGTAGGTAAATTATTAAATGAACAAAATTAAATACACGTGATCTGCGTAGATGAAAATTGCTTATCAAAATGTTCCACGTGATTAGATGGTATCGGAAGAGGATGTTAACCCAGAACAAACATAAGTATATATATATATATATATATATATATATATATATATATATATATATATATATATATATATATATATTCAAGCTAACCTTCGGGTTGACAGTGAGTGGAAAAATTCGATTATGAAATGAGGGGAAATTGTGGCCAGGTTTAGTACAAAAAAAAAAACATGAACAACAGCGCGGAGAGGAAAAGAGCCTGGCTGGCTTTGAGTCTGAAGGTTGGACTAGCAAGCGAGAAGTCGCTGGTTCAAAATCTGGCAACTAATCGCAGTTTTTATAGTTTTCCGCTACTGATCAACATATATATTCATATATGCATATACAATTCTTCTATTTCTTCTGCCTGTGTGTTACACACACTTGAACCATTGTAGCATACCCTCTTGGCCCATTTTTAATGGGTATAGAAATCAACGTCATATCAGCTGGCCGGAGTAGCTGCATCCTGCAGTTGACTTTGCTTTGGTCTCTTTCTTTGACATGTGAGTAGCGATGTGTGTGCGTGTGTGTGTGTGCATGCACAACTGCATCGGTCTGCATTTTTTGTGCATATCACCACAGCGTGTGCGTGTGTTCCTTGTTCTGCTGCTGCTGCTGCTGCTGCAATCAAACGGCCAACGGTCAGCCCACATTGTTATTTAAATGTCGACACAAAGCGGTGGTCGGGATCTCCAACTCCGCTGAGCGTTTAACCAGTGGCAGCCGCTGGGCTCCGCCCCGGCTCCCCCGGCCATCATTTTGGGGCGCTGCGAGCTTGGCATTTGTGCACGGAATTGGGCGGTTGGCGGATGTTGGCTGGCAGACATGTTGGCTGCACATGTTAATTAACAATTTTGATTGAATTCCAATTTGAGATGAAATGTTTGGGGCGCCATACATAGCAACCCGGCAAGCCGGCCAGCCATCGGGATAGATTCATCCATGTATATGTATGTATATTCACATTTTGGCCTTTGAGTCACGCTGTTCATTTCGCAATTGCATTTGGGCTCACAGAAATTTCATTAACCGTTGCTCGGCGCACACGTGGCGTCTACTTAATTGACGCATTGCTTCAATTTTCCAAACGAAATATGCCCAAAACCCCAACAAGCCCAAAAGCCACACACTCTCAAGCCCAATCCCATCTATGCTCGGCCCCGGCTCGCTGGCACTTTTCATATTTCATATATTAACAATAAAAGCATTTCCCGTGTTGTTTTTTTTTTTCGCACTTGCAGTTAATTGTTGCTGTTGTGCGTATCTGTGAAAATATTGTATTGTTTGTTGGTTTGCACAATAAATAAAATGGACACACATTCTTTTTTCCTGGAATTTCGTTGCACTCGTAATTAACTTCATAATTAAATTGGTCAAATGAACCCGTCCGTCGGTGCACAGCGCACTTTTATTCTCTGCGGTTTTGCATGTGTTTGTTTTTTTCTTTTCTTTTTTTATTATTCTTGTATAGAGGTCATCTTGACTATATGATCTTGTTGGATGCGCCCATATTTCACACAACTTCTTAAGCGTATTAGGGCCAAATTGGCGTCTGGTTAAAAACAATGTTTGGAGCCCAAGTTAATTATACAGTTGAGCTAGTTCTCCGTGAAAGGCTTTTTACTTTGATTCAAACCATTTTTGGAGAAATATATGGTTCGAATCGGTTGCCGGCTTTGCTTTTTAATTTTTTACATTCCAACCGCTGGGCTAGACTAGATTATACTTATTTTTAAGGAGTTTTTCCAGTGATCAAATATATTTTCTTGTCAGACACTCAAATATATTCCTGTCAAATTGAAATAATAAAATTGAATAATATGAATAATATTTAATTGAATAATATGAACAAGATAACAAAAATCTGATAATAATTATTATTTAAAAATTACCTATCTAAGATTGTTTTTTAAATTAAGTTTTCTTTTCAATTCTATGAATTTCATCACAAATATGTAACAGGGTAACCCTTCGTCGAGCACTTAACTCTTTGTCATAATTATCGTCAGCGTTATGGGAATCCGTGTATATGCAAATTTCTGAATGAGCATTTGAGAGTGCAAATCTGTATTAAAAATATACTTTGTGTGTGCGGGCGGGAAAATTTTGTGCTGTGCAAACAGCATGAATTATCCGCATCGAACGGCGTCTGCTTATGACACTTGACATTACATCGCACATTACGAGCAGTCGAGCACTTTGAGCACGTACCGCACGAAGCGCCCGAGCAGGGATCCAACATCCAACAGTTCTCATTAACACCGTCAGGCACGAAGCAAAAGAGCGAAAGAGAAGGCAGTCAGTGTGTATACCCTGGTAAAAAGGGGGCTTCAGGGTTTTGTGCGAATGTATGTTACAGAAAGAAGCAAGCAAGAGCAGGTTTAATATTTCTTATCGATATCTTTTTCTTTTTCCATAATCTGAATCAAAATCGATCATTTTCGGTCGATAAAAATCGATATTTTTGCTGATCTATTTTTCGATTTTCATAATACCGATAATAAATCGATACTTTATCGATATCTCGATCGATTCTGAAACATGTTTTTTTAATATTTTCAGTGATAGATGGATCAAATTTGGTATGATTCTCCCTTCGATCTAAAACAACCGAAAAATTCATTTCTCTCAGTATGGGGCAAAGGAAAGAAGCAGAGCAGAGAAGGCAGCTTTCACATTAACGTGTGCAGGGTATCTGCTAGTCGGCCATTGTCTTCTTTCTTTTTTGTTGTTATTCCATAATAATAAAAAGTGTTGCACTTGTTTTGTATACCTTCATTTCCCTTACCGCAACCACCCATCTCCCCCCCCCCCTTCCCTCCACAAACACACACTCACAATTAACAAGGGAAGCGCCGAAGACAGGTGTAAATTTGTACAATTTCTGCTTAATTGATGATGGGAATAAAACACAAAACGCAAGACAGCAAAAGCCACAGCAAGAACAACAATTAGGGGCCAGACCGCAGATAAGAAGCGTACACAAAAATTTCTGCATAATTCAAGGCGAAAATATTCAATATCAAATCGAATGCATTAAAAACACACGCACACACGTTTCACAGCCAATCAATTCAATTATGTAACTATATATATAGCTATATAGCTATATATGTAGAGTATATAAGAGTACAAAAAATAAATAAGGTATCAACCGATGCGAATGTTCTGTTAGGTTATTCTTGAGTTGATGGACAATGTCTCTATTGTATAGCTGAGGATTAAAAAGACTACGAAAATTTTCGATTTAAAGAATATCTTAGCATATATGTATATAGAATAAAATAGAATATAGTAGAATTCATATATACTTATAAAATATATAGAGATCTAGAGGATGATTCTCAATAAATAAAATAGAATGAAAATAGATACAAGATAGAATTACTCACATATTAAATCCACATAAATATAACAATTTTAGATAATATATAAAGAATTTTAAGTCAGATACAAATATAGATAGAGAGGGAGAGAGAGAGAGAGAAAAAGAGGGCGAGCGGGAATGAGTCCCTTATCGCTAGAGAGATAGAGTAATAGAGAGAGATAGGGTGAGTCGGAGATAAACAGAGAGAAAGGGGGAGACAGACAGAGAGAGAGAGAGAGAGAGAGAGAGAGAGAGAGCAATTGAGAGAAGAAGATAAAGAGAGAGAGAGAGAGAGAGAGCAATTGAGAGAAGAAGATACAGAGAGAGATAGAGAGACAGAGATTGATAGGGAGAGGAAGAGAGAGAAGGAGATAATATTACAAAGTAGTCATACAAATTGTAAGGCATAGAAGCATATATCTTCTTGAACAATATCAACAGTCGATATAGCCAGGTGCGTCCGTCTGTTTCCATGCAAGGCTATCGGCAGGGACTGCTGCAGAAAGGGTATATGTCGGACAGCTCTATTATATAGCTGCCGTAGGAATGAACAATCGAAAAGGAAGTTACTGAGTGAAAATTCAAACTCAAAAGTGTGCAAAATCTTGTCAATATCGGACTACTATAGCTTTACAGAAAGTATTGAAAATGTTTTTGTTTTTCAAGATATTATCTATAAGCTCCGTAGTAGAAAGCTTTACAATTCTGCCATATATCTGGAAGGGCATCTACTCTTCGGTGTATCCGATCTTTGTTGTCACGTGTGCTGTTACTGTGTTCCCCAAAGTATTTATGCGAGCTTCTTAAGTTTGAGTCAGCTGCTTGGGACTATTCCCGTGCTGGCTAGAGGGTATCTTAGAGTCGTGCTAGCCTGTTGCTTTGCATTGCTGTTGTATGCCTCTTTAATGTGCCCCTTGGGGCTGTCCAGTTCTTCAACTATTTAT
Source organism: Drosophila novamexicana (assembly GCF_003285875.2). Taxonomy (NCBI): domain Eukaryota; kingdom Metazoa; phylum Arthropoda; class Insecta; order Diptera; family Drosophilidae; genus Drosophila; species Drosophila novamexicana. Next base: position 480,146 of record NW_020824841.1, read on the forward strand.
TCCTGCTGCCTGCAAATCATGTCTGTTGTGCGTCATAGGATTTTGCCCAGATGACAGGTGCTGCTGCTGCCGCTGCGGCTGGCTATGATTGAGTTATCTAAAATAAAATGCTCAAAATGGCCTGATAAATGTTAGCTGACAATAAAACGTATGACAGGCAGCGCAATGGGAAGAGGGCGCCGGGCAGGGCGGCTCCGTGGAGACAACAGTCGCCACACAGTCATTACGTCTGCGACGGATTGCGCGATGTGGCACAGATACTCGCCAATGCGTGGGCGATCGCATAATAGCCATAATCATCCACGGACCTGTGTCTGGGCTTGACTCTGCGAATGGCAACGGGACACGGGTTTGGGATGGTTATGCAAAAAAACAACAACAAAAACCGCAAAAGCGAGCCAAGGAAGTCAGCTGCTGTGACACAACTTGCAAAACCATACACTCTCTTGAGCGTCATAGTCTTTATAAAGCATAATTCACATATTTTCTAATACTAAAGTGCTTTTTTTAAGTTAAAATTTCTAAATTGAAAAAATCGTTATATAACAAATTTGTATAGCATAACGATATATGGGCTCGGCTTTGGTGAATTTTGAATAAATCTGATTGGTAATTTAATAATATTTTTTTTTGTTTTTTTGAGTAAGATAAGATATCTGCTTTTCATACAATTTATGATTTATATATAAAGAACTGTGCACTGATATGTAGTGGAACTCACTAATAGCCTCCGTTCCAAATTTCTTAGCCCCAATTGTAGATTTCTAGACATAGAAGTTCGACTTTTACCAAGGAACATAATATTAGCTGATAAAGCATAAAGCACTTTCGCGGAGTGAATCACTTGGCAAATAGACTGTAATTTCCACGCTTTACATTCTTTTCGTTGCTTGCAATTCTCAACAAGTTCAAGCTTTCGAAATGGGATAAGACGTTTGCAATACCAGAGTCGATTAAATAGAAATTCGGATGAAAGATTGAAAAATTGTCAATTGAATATATAAACACGAAAGCTCCTCAATATGCTTATCCAACATATATTAGATATCCCTTATATATTATAGGGTATATGCCCAACCTAGCACGAAATCAAATCGAATAAATTGTATAAATTTGCATAGAAAAAGCTGTGACGAAGTACTTGGCTTGCAGCCATAACAGCTACACACATATCGTGGACATATATCAAAGTACCCGCAGTAAGGGTATCAAAAAACTAAAACCGCAGTCGCATCAGTTGCCTGTCTTCGTCTTGGCTGCAGGGCATTGTACAGCGCCCACGGTCTACACACGATTAATACACATTTTTATATACATACATATATATATGTATATGTGTATGTATAAATGTATATACATATGTATGTACAGATGTACATGCAAACACACTAATTTACATGCGCGTCTGTATGTATTTTCATAGAAGCGAGAGCACACGAACGTGCATATACACACACACACACACACATACACATATAAATACAAATATATATATATACACATATACATCTAGATATATATACGCGTATGTACATCTTTATGCACAATACATACGCATACATGTATGGCAAATAAATCTGTGTATGTGTATTTATCTAGATCTAGCTGTAGCTCTCTATCTATTGCCGACACAGCGCAGCGCATTTTATTTTTAGATAATTGCTCTTCCTCTTCACAATTTGGCGCCGATCCAAAAAAAAAACGAAGAAGAAGCAGAAAAACAAAATAAATAGATTCTAGATTTTTGCAAAAATCATAGTAATAACAAGCAAACGCGCTAATCTCAAAATGATCCGCAGATTACACGCCCTCCCACCAGACAGAGGCAGCTGCTCTCCTTATATATCTGTCTCTATACATGCATATATTTATCAGACTAACTATACAGAAACTATATGGGTATATATGTAAATACATATATATATATAAATTGAAGCGCGATGCACCTCTTGAGAAATCATTTTCACTTGATAACATTGATTTTATGACGCTACAAATTAAACCTAACGCTTAAATGTAGTTGAAACCAATAAAGATTCAAGATTCAATTAGACGACAGTGTGCAAAAATTGATAAAGTTATGATGTCATGGGAACTAACTGGGCATTCAGTCATATCTGCCCTGCATAGTTTCAATTTCTACGTGCTGACTAGAAGATATTCTCGAAAACTAGAGCATTTCACTCAAGAATTTCGCTAGCGAATTTCCCTCTTAGGGTAATTCCGGCCATACAGAGCTTTGATCCCCGAACTTCGGGCACAGTCTTAATTTAAGAACAACATTTTATTATGATACGTAACAAATTTTTGATGACCCAATTAACATGATATTAAAATAGTACTTTTTATCAACTTAACTACGTAAATGCATACTGAGATGACACATATGCATGCACACACACACACACACGATAACAAAGCTATTGTGAGCGTATTGTGTGTGTAGCCTATATAATGGTAAAGCCAATTTTTACTTATCTGAACGGCTAATCTTTCTGACAGCAAGCTGATTGCCTTGCACTTATTGTGGGCGTTAAGTGTGCCCAGCCGTGTAAGAAAAACACCATCTCTAGTGCGAACACACTTCGATTGTCTGTGCTGTGATTTATCGATGTCAGCGAGAGTCGATTAATGTGCCTAACACAACGATTGGCAATTCAACATGGCGGCCGCACAATAGCCTGGAAACTGCAGGCACTTCAAAAAGAACTCGGCAACACTCTACAGAGAGAGAGAGAGAGAGAGAGACAGAGAGAGAGAGCGAAAGAGGAAGCATAATAAATATACAGTCTATTTATTATTGTGCAGGATAGCTCACCCGAAAACAGCTGCTGCATTGGGCTAATAAATAGGTCCAAATGTAGAAAAATGCACCAAGAAGAGCCACAATAAACGACACGAAAAGCAGCACAATCAGCCAAAATAGGAACCACAACGGATTCTTCATATTGTATGCGAATCTATATAGTATATGCATCAACGATAAGTAGTTAAAGTAAACAATTTAGCTGACTACTCACCCGGATCGCAAACAACACAACTTGCCTTGACAACTTGTCTCGTCTACTGGCACTGGGTCTTGACATGGACTTATTGAGCGACTGCTATATGCTTCTAATCGGGCTATCTAACATTTGAGTGGCAATGTGCTACGGTAATTTTTACCACACACACACACACGCACAAAGAGTTTAAATAGGCCTTCCAAGTATTAGTCTATGTGGACTTTATTTTATGCTGATTACGGCCATAACTTGTGAATGTGCGAATATAGATAGGCCTGTGCCAGCGTCAAATCTAAAAAAAGGAAAGAAAATTAATTGAATTAGACCAATTACCCCTAGAAAACGGCATACAAGATAAACGCTAAGACACTCAGTTAATATGTTTTAAGCATAACTAGAGCTAATGAGAACTGCATGGAAAGGCGATATTTAATTGAAGAGGCAAGTGAGTAGGTTATAAATCGCATGAATAAGTGAGTAAACGAGAGAGAGGGAGAAAGCGAGAGACGCCCACTTCACAATATCGCCTTTCTCTGCAGTTCTCATAAATTCAAGTCCTGTTGGATGTATTTATGGATTTTGATTATGGTTTTTGATGGGGCAAAAAAAGTTACAGCAAGTTGCACTCATTTATTTGACATGCGCTTAGTAAGCTATGCTCAATATAAACTTATAAAGAACTCGGGGATCTCATTAAGTTTTATGCCCAACAGGCCCTGCGCCAGGTATCAAAACTAATTTTTCACCTGAATTTAGAGTCAAACATATATATATAGTTTTATTTATATATATATAGATATATAATAATAGAATATAGTGTGAGATGAGCAGCAAACAGGTATACGACGTGGCCGATCCCACGGCCGACGCTCTGAAGGCATCAGCATTTGCACAACGGGTCTACACAAAGTGTGTGCGCACTCCAGAGGATCTGGGCAAATGGAAACGATCTCGGGCCTACTATGACCTGGTGGCTTACATAAATAACACCAGCATGGCCATACAGGGTCATCGTCAGGTCGGCGGCTATGCAGTGTCCAAGCAGATGCTTAAATTGTGCAAAATCTTCAATTGGCTGGATCGTCTGGTATATCAATGTCATCCGTTGGGCGCGGGACAGGGACTGCTCCGTTGTGTTGGCGAGGACAGACTCGATACGATGGAATCGACACATTCGCTGGGCCAGAAATGTCATCGCGCGTATCGGCAATGGACCAAGTTGGTGCAGGAGAAGATCTTCTCGATACTGGAGTCCCAGGTGAAGCCCCACTGCAAGCACGTCAATGAGCTGGCCCAGTATTTGACCCGCTCCTTTGGTAGCTTACAGCATTACGACTACGGACCCGGCAATGAGCTAATGTTCCTGTTCTTTTTGTGCGGCCTGTTCAAGTCGAGCATATTGCAAAGCGAGGATACAGTGGCCGCTGCCCTATTGTTGTTCCAACGCTATCTGGATCTGGTGCGCCGCCTGATGACCTTCTTTCGCCTGGTCCCGACTAGTGTGCGTGACAATAACGTGATCGACGATCGCAACATTCTGCCATATATCTGGGGCTGTGCTCAGCTCTGTCGGGAGCAGCCGTTCGCGCCGCCACAATGCGAAAAGCCGGCCATAATGGAGGCACATCGCCAGAACTATATGCTGCTCAGCAGCCTGGAGCATCTCCAGAAGATAATGGGCAATGTCGCACTCGGCGTGCACTCGTATCAGTTATGGTGTGTGCTCTCGCTGTCGAACTGGCCGGATGCGTACTCTGGCCTGATGGGCACTTATCTCAAGTATGTGCTGAACGACTTTTACATCATACAGGATCTGATCTTTTGCGAAATGTTGTCTTTTGCGCGCCAGCCCCTCGAGTATATCCAGCGGGCTTTTTTGGGTGAGCTGCCCAAGCAGGAGACATCCTCTTCACAAACTGATGACGATGAGGAGGAGGGTGAGGAGGAACAGGAGCTGGAGCCGGAGCCATATCTGGCGATGAGCGAGAAGCACAAGCAGAAACAGAAACAGAAACAGGACATCAAAAATCAACAGCAAGAATTGCCATTGGGCCCGCCCGTGCCACTGCACAAAAGCCTCAACACAGATGTCTTTCTCGGCTATAAGGATCCGCGCAAGGCGAGCGATCAGGGCGAGGATTCACACATCAAAATGCTGCGCCGGCAACGTAACCAAAAGAATCAGCTACTCGAAAAGTCCTCGAATCAGGTAGATTCAAAACGCCAAATAAGCCCAAGGCTGAGCCTAGAATCGGGTGGCTCCGATGATTTTGGCAAATTGAATGAACTTTTGGGCATCGAGAAGTCGACCAAAAGTCAATCAACCGTCTCAATCTACAGCATCTAACGAACATCTACTGCAAGGACCGTCGAAAGCAAAAGATACACTTTATATATTTATATATTCATATATATATATATATATATCTGTCAGTTCCTGTCTGTTCATCAAAAGGGGCTCTGTTGAAATGTTATTATTTAACATACATAGATATGTAGATATATATTATAACACGCTATGTAGCTGTTACTATCTGTCTCTCACTTACACAAACACACGCACACACTGCCACACACACACACACGCTCCGTCTCTGTCTCTCTAATTTGCTCTTGGACATTAAATTCGCAGCTGTTTTATTTCGTGAGTGTGTTTGTGTTTGTGTTCATCTGTGTTTTATGTTTGCTTGTCTGATTGTGCGACAACAAATGATTCAGTTGGTCTTTAACTGGAACTTATTAATTTCTACACAAGCACACACGCACACACACACACATGCACACACATGCACACACATGCACTCTAGTAGACCGTCTCACGCAACTTGTTATTATTATTATTATTAAAGTTGTCGTTGTTGTTGTTGCTGCTGTTGATATAGTCGTTATTGTTATTGTTATTTTTATTGTATTTCCACTGTCACTGCCGTTTCTTCTTCTTTGCCTTTCACACATAATGTTAAGTTCATAAAGAACAGAACATCATTGTTATGGCAGCTGATAAACTGCGCGCAATACACACACACACACACACACACATGCATGCATGCATACGTATACGCATACGTATACGTATGTACATATATATCGCATACGCACTGTGTCTGCTATACATTCTCGACTTTTCCTAATTTAACGCTAACGCACATTGCAGTATTTCTCATAGTTCTTTTTTAATAACTCTTTTATCTAGATACCACTGTCTATCTATTTGATTATTTTTCTTGTAGTGAACAACTGAATCAATAATAATTGCAATTGATTGTTTAACTTTAGCAGATATATTAATTTTTAAATTTTTCTTCTTATTGCATATGTAGCTGGATATTTGAATTATTCTAGGCAAATTTCCAGCACTTCCGTAAGCCTTTATGTTAAATTAAACGATTATGTATTTTCGAATTTCTACATAATTCGGGTTTCCTTGACTTCTAACCACTGTAACCGATATAGTAGACCAGTCCATTTTTATACCCTGAACACATTAAAAATGGGTATACGGGTATATTGTGTTTGTGCGAAAGCTAAATGTATGTAACAGGCGGAAGGAAGCATCTCCGACCCCATAAAGTATATATATTCTTGATCAGCACCAATAGCCGAGTCGATCTAGCCATGTCCGTCCGTCCGTCCGTCCGTCCGTCCGTATGATTGAACGCAAGGATCTCAGAACCTATAAGAGCTAGAGAAATTTTAGATGTAGGTGCTCCCAGTTCCCGCGCGGATCGAGTTTGTTTCCGATAATCGATAACTTACTCCGTTTTCAAGCAATCGATAAAAATCGATATCGATGTTCTGTTTTTTGTCAGTTTTGGTAAATAATAAGAGCTAGAGTCACCAAACTTGACATATTGCTTCTAAAATAGAATATATATATGCATTTGATGTTGGAAGAAGAGGGTTCAGGGTATCCCCTAGTCAGGAGCTCCCGACTAGAACCTCTTACTTGTTTTAATTGAATACCTGTCAACATAACTTATGAACGAAAAAACTAAAAATCAATTTGAACCTTGACCCCAAATTACTTAAGTACCTGTGTATGTATGTACGTATGTATGTATGTATGTGTGTACGTACATCATAATTAATCAGCTTTCATAATCGCAGCCTTGATAGATTATAGATATACGATTCCGTGTGCTAACTAGATAAGCTTTATTTATAATATAGTCAAGTGTAGTAAGATAATGTGAAAGTTCAGATCAAACCTAACCTGTGTGAAGAGCCATCGAGATGCAGTTCGATTAATCGATAACCGAAGCTAAAAATCGATACTAGATATTAAACACACTTTTTAGAAAGACATTCACATTACATATGTATGTACATACACACGTACATACATGCATGTGTCATCAAGTCAAAACCAGTTACGCTGAGAATAGAAATTTGGTAAGAAAGCGTTTGAACTCTTATTGGCCATTTAGTGGCTACATACAAACACACGCACACACAAGCACGTGTAAAGTTTTGACAAACTAAATAAGTCACATTACATGCACTGATACAAAATATACATACATATATGTACATGAACATACATACATACATGTAGTTGTATTTGTATGTATGCATGTACATATGTCAACAATTGGCGCGCAGTAGCCGACCGCAGTTGCTGCTGCTGCTACTAATGTTGTTTTTGCTGCTGCTGCTGCTGCTGCTTCTGTCCGTTGGCACAGTCATGGTGAAAATATTTCAAAAATGTCTGTTAATTTAACAGCAGCGCTGTTAGGCGCGCTCGCAGCTTTGCAGCGATCTCATTCCAGAATAGGCAACACGCGCGTTAGCTTTTTTGAGCTCCAACAGAGAGTCGCTGTTACGCCCTGCATGTGTGCGCTCTCCGGCTGCGGCGCTCCCACTCTCTTAGCCTCTCACACACGTACACACACACACGCACGCAAGCTCTGGCCACAATAGATGCGACAAGCGAATGCAAAGTTGAACGCTGGTGTTGTAAGGGAAATGGGGAAAATTAAAAGAAAAAACTTGTTCCTTTCTAACAATGAGCGACAAGATCAGACGTCTTATCCCGCTCATTTGCTGCATCATCAGTTGACCAACTGGCCGGCCAAGCGGCGCAACAGCAACAAAAACAACTCCTTCGCTCTTTCACCATCCACCGACCGACCGACCGACCGCCACCTGCATTACAGCTTCTCTCCACAGCTGACGACGTGCAACAGCGCAACAACAAAAGCACAACGCACACATGTGAATGACATCCGACAGTACCCGCAATACATGCAAACAAACAGCCATAGAAAACGCATTCATACTTTCACACATACATATACACACACACATTCACACACACACACACATACACACAGCTAGTTGTTAAACTTGCTTGCTAACTTTGTCTATATGTATGTATGTTTGTACACGGAGTATGTTTGTATATATGTACATACATACATACATATGTGTTTTTGTTTAGTTGTCTTCAGAATATTTCTCCAGCTTTAACATTTAATTCTATTGTACTTTAACAAATGATTGCCACTTCATTTTAATTTATCCCAGTCATCAAATTTACCCATTTATTTGTTTGACAAATGATCGGAAAACTTGTAAACACATGCTTACATATACATATATATATACATACAAACATTAATTGAAGCTTGTATTTTATTTATGTTTGTACATACATATGTATATATATATATATTAAAACGATCGTAGACGATTTATAAACAAGCCTATCTCAAAAAAGGGACTCGGCTCTTATAGTACATACATACATATGTATATATGTACATACATATTCATATTAAATTGCTTAACAGTCAAAAACTTTAACAGAACAGTAACTGTTATTTTGTGTACGGATTATATGTAGCTTAACAGATTATTAATTATTAAATCTGAAAATCCTGTAAGTGCGTGAAACACATTGTTTTTTAATCGAACCTGCCCCATATTCTTGAATATACCTGTATATGAGTTTGTATTTATGTGTGTCTGTAGTTGGCCTACCTGCTTTTTTGTGGACTCTTTAGCCTGTTTTGGGTACAGATGCAAATGATACCCCTTCCCCCACCTTGCCAACAGGCAACACAGCGCCACTGACGACGATGCCTGGTACTTTGCTTTTCTTTACAAACACAAACACAAGCACGAGCACTGGCACTGGCACGGGCACACACACTCACGTACAGGCAATCGCAGCGTGTCTGTTGTGTTGTTGTTGCTGTTCTTCTATGCCCTGGCCGCGCCACAAACAACAAGTGAGCGAAATCGAGCGCAAAGTAAATGAGCGGCAAAAGGCAACAGCGCAGCTCGACTCGGCTCAGTTCGGTTCGGTTCGGCTCGGCTCTCCACGCTGTATTAGTCACACGTATGCCACTAACAGGCGCATGAAGAAGAATGAAGAGAGCGCTTGCGTGCGCGTGTATTTGTGTATTTATGCATGTTTGCTTTTGTGGTATTGGTGAGTTGTTGTATTGGCTTTGGGGCTTGATCACATTGTGCGGTTGTAGTTGTCATCGTTTGTGTGTTAGCAAACTAAACAGAGACAGCCAAACAGCCAGCCAGTCAAACAGGCAGCAGCAAGAGCCCAGACACGGAGCCGTGTTGCCAGTCAGTCGGCCCAGCGAGCGAGCTACTGTCGTTCTTTGTATTGATTCCGATTCAGTCGATGAGTTTCTCTCGCTTCTGCGCGTTGCGTGTTTCGCAGTGTTTCCGCGATTTTTTCGTTGTCGTCATCGTTGCCGCGTCTGCCTGTTCGCCCCGCACCCCGTCTGCGCCATACACATTCCCCCCGCAAGCTCGTCACGCGGGGCTCAGTGCGTTGTTTCTGCGCGCGTGTGTGTGTGTGCGTACATAAATACATACGTATATATTTTTTTTATTGTGTGTAGATATTTAGTTGTTTTATTTTTTTTTTGCCGTGTTTTTTCTTAGTTATTTTTTTGTTAAATTTACATACACATTTATTTTTTGGTGCTCATTTATGTACTTAATGTGTTAACTCAAAATACTTACATACATACATATACATAACTTATAACATTTGATTTTGATTATTTCTCTGCTGCTGTGTCGATGTTTTTATCTGTATTGCTGTGTGTGTGTGTGTGTGTGTGTGTGTGTGTGCGTGAGTGCTCATTCAGTTAAATTTAGGCGATGCGCGTGTGCTGTTGGCCATGTTGTGTTGTTCTGCTTCCTCTTACTCGCTTGCGGTTGCTGCAACATTAAATGCATACCGCCAATTGTTCATTCCGTCAGCAATCAAAAACAAATAAAAAAAAAGCAAACCCGCATTTAGCAACAACAATTAATAAAATAACAGTGAAAAATCAAATTTCAAGATTTCATTCAGTTACAATTACTTTGTGTATGTGTGTGCAGTCTAAATGCTAATACATATGCATATGTATGTGCATAAGTAAATACGCCAAAACAAGATAAATTATTGTGCGTGTATGTGTGTGTGTGCGTGCGGTGAGCCCAACATCTTTAAGAGTGGAACCACTCAAAAAGTACGCACCAGGGCACAAACATATGCGTACATTAATATGCACATATGTGTATGCATATGTATGTGTGCATGCTGGTTTTTTATTTCGCACACAGATGCACTCGTTCCAAAAGGAAAACAACAAATTTGTATGCAACAGCCACTCAATGCATATGAGCTGCGTGGGTCAGACAAAAACAACAGCAACATTTGCGCTTTAAGCAAAAGCTTCAATTAAGCGCGACTCGAGAAGTGCAGAAAATTACCAAAGCGTCGCTTGTTCGTCCATTCTTTGTGCTCTTTTACTCTTTTTGTTTTCCTTTTTTTTTTTTTTTTATTTTACAATTCTGCTCTCGCAATGTCTGCTGCACCTTTTTTCTGCTGAAAGGCACACACATACACGGGCGCGCGCGCGCACACATACATGCATTCAAAGTAGACGCAACACATACACACGCAGACGCAGCAGCGGCGCGCGCGCGCAAGTTTAAAAAGAGAATAAAATCTCAACTCTAATTGCCTTCAACTGGCATTTCATAAATCTTTGCAATCTAGTTCTCAACACACAATGTGAAGTGCAAACGGCAAGAAAAGTGATTTTAAACACGGTAACAAGTACATCGCGCACAGGCGCTGGGCGTTATCATAACTGATAACAGCAAAAAGCACAACAGTGAAAACAGTTAACAGCGGTTAAAAATAAAAAAACAGCAAACGTGTGTACGCCTGTGACATCAGCATCCCATTTGCAATTACCACATACACATACAATAAAAGCTGGCTGCATGAAAAACATCACCAGCTCAAGCACTTGCGGCACGGGGCTGCTGCAATTGCAGAACAATCTCAGCAACAGCGAATTGGACGTCGCTGTTGTTGGCAAACCAGAAGCAGGTGCGTTTTTTACACCCTCTCATTCTCTAACTCTCTCTCTCTCTCCAACTCTTTCTACCTTTTTAGTCTTGCTCTCTTAATAACATAGATAAATACATACATGTACATACGTGTGTTTCTCTCAATTTATCTCTGGCTGTCATCGACGTATGTGATCGTAACCGATAAGAGAGGGTATAAGAGAGCGGAGCACCCTTAACATTTATTTGCATATTGAAAATACATACAAACATACTTGTAAAATTTCCCACGTTGGATAGCGTAATATTTCGAATAACATCAATTATTTAATATGGGACTTTATTATATTGTCTCACTGCTTATCGAATATCGAATCTAATATTTTTCAGTCAAGCGGGATTGATTAGCAACATTTTTAAATTATAATCTATGCATCATTGTATAAATATATTTTAGTTATATTCTTCTATTTTGATACCGGATATCTTATATGTATACTGTATTTTCCTGACTAACTCTGCATAACTGTCTACTGTTAGAGTTTGAGAGTCATTGATTTCGTGTTACAGTCTGAGAGGCAAGAAGCCAATATTCAAGACGATTCGATTCTTTTAATAACCTAGTATAATTACACTTAAATTTCCCTTTAATTAAGCTTCAAGTCGTACTCTTCAAAATTAGTTACTAGGCAAAAAATATAAATCTTATCTAGATTGTATATTTCGCGACTTGATCTTTAAATTAAATCAGCTGCTTTTGTGATTTATGTATCCTGCAGAAAGAGAAAATACAAGAGCTGCTTCCTTCTACAAACAAACAGATGCAGTGGGCCTTTGTATGTGTGTGTGTGTGTGCGGCTTTTACACCTTGGCTAAGTTGCATTGATTTACTCTTACGCTCGGCCGCCCTTACTCTTGTGCGCTCGCTCTTCATTTGAACTCTCTCTTTTGTGCAGTGCACGCGCGTTCTTTAATCAAGTCAACGCTGGTGACAAAGACAACCAATACAAGCAACAACAATAACAAACACATTGGATACGACTACTATACTGGTTTCTACCTACCCACATGCAGGCACATATATATATATATATATACATATATATACTCCACTACCTTTACATGTTCTTACGTTTATACACGCAACACACACACACACACACTTAGCTGTATGCCTGCCTATTGAAGCGAGTGACAACAACAACAGAGCGTCGCTACCTTTGTAACTTTTATAAGCAATGTACGTGTGTTAGGTGGGGTTCACAGAACCCGATCGGTTGCGTCTTGCGCAATGTTTTTTGCCCATGCACCGTTTACACCATGTCCTGCTCTCGCTCTTCCCCATTCTCTCCCTCTCTGTCTCACTCTCTCGCCCTCTGCCTAGCTATCACGCACTCATAAGTCATGACGTCGCAGCTCATCTTTAGCCAGCAGCCAAACCATTTGAGCGCTGTTGTCGGCTGCCATCATTTCCGACTGTTAATAACATAACAGTCTGTTATGCAAAATTAGGCGCGATCGCTGCAACCAGTCCCCGAGTCAAGTCAGCAATAAATAGCATTAGCAATAGCAAAATCAGCTTGGGGATTTTTTGTGTTTTGTGTTTTTTTTTTTTTTAACTTGACTTTAAGCTTGAGTACGAGTTTGACTTGAACGTGTGTGAGTGTATGTGTGTGTGTATGTGTGTGGATTTCTATCAGGCGAAACAAAAAGTTGTCCTACCAGTTTTTTTTCTTCTGTTTTGTTGTTTCTTCTTTTTCTTTTTGGGGCCATTCTTTTTGTATGTGCGCCGCGTTGTTGTTGCTGTTGTTGTTGTTGTTGTTGTTTGTAGTGGTTTCTACTGTTTTCCTCTCCAATGCTCGTTGTTTTGCTGAGTGTGTTTACCTTGGTACTCGCGACGAATTCGATTTGAACGGTTCCACAGCATTTGCTGTTGTTGGTTTGTTCCTTTCCCGTTCCCGACGGCTTTCCCCCAGCCCCCAATTGCAGTACACTGCGAAAAGCGGCAATTACGCAATCCTGTCGGATTTCCAATCGATTCGATCCGTTCTATGCACATTTGTTTGATTCTTGCTCTCTCTCTCCCTTTCTCTCTCTCTCTCTCTTCCTCTCTCTCTTTCTAGCTTTCTTGTCTCTTCCAATCAGTTAGCACCGTTTGCCACGAGACATCATTTGGCTTTATATCTGTTGCCAGCAGTCGAAAACCAGTTTCCGCCTTTCCACACCCCTTTCGTCTATTCCTATTCCTATTCCTATCCCACTTCTACCGTTGCAATCAGCAGCGACAAGGCGACAAGAAGTTTTCAATCAAATTGCGCTGCAAAAGAAATAAACAATCGACTAACTCCAACAAGTTTTCGATTATAATTAATGGATATACATATATATGTATATATATTCTGCGACAATCGAGAATGTTCGTTCGTCGGACTTTCCATTGATTTTGGAGAATTTAAGAAATTTAGTCTTAAATATTGTACGGTGGAAAATGTATGTTAATTTTATTTAACCTCTCCTAAGTTCCATGAAACGAATGATGACAATTTTAGATGATTTATCTTCTTCTTTATATCTTCGTAGAGGGTATTATAAGTCTGTCAGGAAACGTGTTTGAACCTGTTACCTGTTTCTAAAGGTGTCTTCTCCTTACAAAGCTATAGGCTTGGTAAGGGTATTAAATAGCTTGCTAGAGCCCAAATATACTATGCCACGGCAAAACATGTTTATTGCTTGCATGCTTTTTTAAACGTCCATTTAACTTTGGTTTTCTATGCCAAACAATAGATAATTGTTAACTTTTGTATGTATGCATATTAGCTATGCAAAGTTCTTAATGACACCTTAAAAGTATGCTGTGTTTTAACTTTAACTTCAGCTCTGAATCTCTGTTGATTAATTCAGAACTTAAATAGAATATGAATATATTAAATTGCATTTGATGAGCTGATGACTAAGTTTATTTTTCAACCTTAACCTATAAATATACGAATGGTTATAGAATACCTCCTGATGTGTGACACGATTCCTCTTAATTTTATACATATATATCTCACATACACATATGCATACATACATATATACATATGTATCTACCTACTACATAATATGCTTCCTACAGTCTACTTTTCTACGTAACACGTATCGTTGGCAAATTCTTTGTAAATTTGCGGTCTGGCATCTCTCATTTCTCGCCCGTTTCTGGCGCTCATCCTACCCATTCACAAAAATATACATACATTATTTCTTTATTCCCCCAATCGGTAAATATTTCACTTAAGTTTCCACAACTGTACAATATGTGGAGTATATCACATATCAACAACTCTGCACAAATATCTGTACGTATGTAATCTGTAATCTGTATGTATGTATGTGCGTGCATATGTGCATGTTGCATGCATATAGTTTTTGAAAGTATTGTCGCCTGTCAGCCGGCTGATGACCGATGACAACGAGTGCTATTAACATGCAATTCAAGCGCCATTGCAGATCATGTGCGAAACACACCCACGAGAGCATTTAAAGAGCCTGGCTGCTTACACACGTACAAGCCCACACCCACACACACACACGCACACACACAGACATTCTCACAGCTGCAGTTTATGTTTCCAAAACAACTCAGTTGGTTCTCTTTTGTCACTTGCTGCCAGTGTTGCCAACTTTGATAAGCAAAATGCTAGTTTGGGTGCATAAGAAAATGGAGGAGGCTAGTTTTTGTTTTCTTACTCATGTCATATATTATTTTTTTATAATAATAATTTTGGATTTGCCTTTATATTTGTCTAAATACTCCATTTTAATAATACATTTAGAAAATGGAGTATATTATTATGATCAAGCTGTTTAATTTGCACGTTTTCGGAAAAGAGAAATATGAAATTAAAAAAATAGACATGTCCGTTTTTACAAGCTGAAAAAAGCCAAAATTACTGCTGCCCGCAGTTTGAACTTTTTCGCAATCACTTTCAAAAATGCCAGAATTGGCAACGCTGTTTTCTGCTGCCGCTACCGCTGCTGCTGCTTCTGCTCTCTTGCACTCATTTAGATTTGTCCCATTGCGTTGCCGACGCTGGCGCTGCCGCTGTTGCTGCTGCTGCTTCTGCTGTGTTCTGTTTTCGAAGTACGTGACTTGCTTCGCACTTCCTGTATCGTTTTGTTGGCCAGAGAAATGTTGCCAATTATTCAAAGTGTGCGGCGGCGGCAGCTGCCGCTTCTGCTGCTGTCGACAGACAAATAAAATAAACAAATAATAACTGAGCATGTGTATGTACATACAAGCACACAAACACAAACGCATGCCAAAATTGCATGTGTGTGTGTGTGTGTGTGTGTGTGTGTGTGTGTGTGTGTGTGTGTGTGTGTGGTGTGTGTGTGTGTGTGTGTGTGTGTGTGTGTGTGTGTGTGTGTGTGTGTGTGTGTGTGTGTGGTGTGTGTGTGTGTGTGTGTGTGTGTGTGTGTGTGTGTGTGTGTGTGTGTGTGTGTGTGTGTGTGTGTGTGTGTGTGTGTGTGTGTGTGTGTGTGTGTGTGTGTGTGTGTGTGTGTGTGTGTGTGTGTGTGTGTGTGTGTGTGTGTGTGTGTGTGTGTGTGTGTGTGTGTGTGTGTGTGTGTGTGTGTGTGTGTGTGTGTGTGTGTGTGTGTGTGTGTGTGTGTGTGTGTGTGTGTGTGTGTGTGTGTGTGTGTGTGTGTGTGTGTGTGTGTGTGTGTGTGTGTGTGTGTGTGTGTGTGTGTGTGTGTGTGTGTGTGGTGTGTGTGTGTGTGTGTGTGTGTGTGTGTGTGTGTGTGTGTGTGTGTGTGTGTGTGTGTGTGTGTGTGTGTGTGTGTGTGTGTGTGTGTGTGTGTGTGTGTGTGTGTGTGTGTGTGTGTGTGTGTGTGTGTGTGTGTGTGTGTGTGTGTGTGTGTGTGTGTGTGTGTGTGTGTGTGTGTGTGTGTGTGTGTGTGTGTGTGTGTGTGTGTGTGAGCAAGCGATTGCGAGAGTCGGCAATTTGCCGCCTGACGTTGTTGTCACCACGCCGCGTTGGTCCAAAGAAATCAGCGAGACGTCGACGTCGACGCATCCATGCACTCAACTGCTCAACTGAACGGGACGAAACCCACTCGGAAAGTACTTAGTCGGGCCAGACAACGATGAGGCGGTCGGTTTTAGAGCGGGTGAGCGGACGCGGTCACCTGTCTGAGTCATCGATTTAATTTTAAACACTATTTCGAGACCTTAGTCAATGAACGCGGCGTGCACTCGAAAGGCCCAACACCTTAAGAGAGCGCTGATAATGCTGCTGCTGCTGCTGCTTTTGCTGGGCAAAAAGTAAAGGCATAGGCAAAGGCAACGGCAAACGGCAATGGCGTAAACGTTCTCTCTTAGTGCGCGCACAATTCAAATTTGCTTTTGTGCAAGAGTTATTACAAAATGTTGTTGCGTTGCACTGAAAATTGCTCATGCTCCTCTCACTCTCTGGCTATGTCGCTCTTTCGCTCGCTGGCAACTGGCAGCTGGTCTCGCCCACTGTTAACGCTAACAGTGGCTGGCACTGCAACTGTTACTGTTGCAGTTACAGCTGTTATAGATTCTGTAAGAAACGATATTAGTAAATGTTTTGTATAGACGGAAGATTCTTCGATTTGCTTGATTTAGTTTAATATTAGAGAAAGAGTAACTTGTTTGTTGGGAAATGGATATTTTTTTTAGTTTCCTTTAGTTATTCTATAAAAAAACAGCGATTATAACAATCTGTTTACACTGTTTTACTAAAAGTTAATCATACGTCGTGTTGTTTTGCTTAATATAATAAATAGAACCGAAACCTTATCAAAGCAATATTCAGGGGAGCATTGTCCAAAGCCAAGATCTAGTTCCGCAACTTGCAATATTTTATTTGTAATATATATGTATTTTGGTCAACATATCGTATGAGTTACAAATTTCAAAATTACCATCAATTTCACAAATTGAGCCATATTTTTATATATTTCATTTAATTGCATATTAAGTTGGAAAGGCACGTTTGACAGTCCGGAAAATACCCTGTGCCCACATATCATGCGCCCTAACAAATATGTATACTTTTGCTGTTCAAGTTTATCTCAGTCTTTTTTGTGTTCGATATTTGCAAAAATATCACTAGTATTTCTAAATATCGATTTTAAAACAAAAATCTGGCAACATCACATTAGGTACATATATTTTTGTTGCTTTTTTTCTTTTACATAGTATACAAAGCTTAAGAAAAGCCAAATTAAAGAATAGAAAACAATTGCCATATAAATATAAACACATATGAAGCCCATATCAAAGAGCTGCAAATTGCACAAAGTTTGGACTTTAATTTGAATAAAAAGTACGTGGTATGTGCTAGTCGACTTCTCAGTTGATTTATGCTATGAAATTGACGTGAGTTCAGTTATTTTGATCGTTTTGCCAACCCACACACAAGGCAAAAGGAAAAATAGTTAAGTGCATAAAAATTGGAAGCGGAAGAGCTCGATATGGACATGGACGCCAAGATAACCAAGTACTTTGAGAGAATCAACTATGGAGCCGTGCAGCGTGTGCGCAAGGAGTCGGATATGGTGCTCTGGCCCAATTCGATAGCCTACCACGAGCTGGTCACGTACATCAATCGGACGAGCACCGCGATTCAGGGCGTGCGGCAGATGCAGCCGGACGCCTATCCGGTGAGCGCGACCATGCTGCGTCTGTGCGGCATCTTTGATCGCCTGACCCTCTGGCTGACGCAAAGCAAGCCCAGCGCCGCGGATGCGTATCGTTCCTGGTCACTGAAAATGCTGCGCAACATCTTCAATATGCTGGAGCAGGCGCTGCCGCGCAACAAATGCGAGCATGTCAGCGAACTGGGCCAGTATCTTGCTGGCTCCTTTGGCAACTATACGCGCGTCGATTATGGCACCGGGCACGAGCTGAGCTTTGTGTTCTTTCTGTGCGGTCTATTCCGTGCGCAGATCCTGCTGCCGACGGATGAGCCCGCCGCCGCGCTAATGCTGTTCAATCGTTATCTAAGCTGTGTGCGCCGCCTGCAGACGCAGTTCGATCTGAAGCCGGCGGGCAACCAGGGCGCCTACTCTCTGGATGACTATCAGTTTGTCGCATTCTTGTGGGGCGCCGCCCAGCTGTGCTACCATGCGCCCTTCAAGCCCAAACAGCTGCTCGATGCCGAAACTCTGGCCCAGTGGCGTTCACAGTACTTGATTGCCGGCTGTGTGGCGTTTGTGGCCAGCACAAAGCTGGGCAACTTCTCGACGCACTCCAGCCAGCTGTGGAGCGTGACGGCGCTCTCATCCTGGACGCATGTCTACCATGGCATACACAATATGTACCTGAAGGAGGTCATCTGTCAGTTTCATTTGCTGCGTCACATTTGCTTTGGCCGGCTGATGCGCTTCGATCCGGCGCCGTCCACCAGCCAACTGAAGCGCGCCCAACTTGGCTTTCTGTCCATTGCCCGGCAACAGTATTTGAGCCAAGCACACGGTGGCACAGGGATGCCGCAGCAGCAGAAACAGCACGGCAAGAGACAGGAGGAGGAGCAGGAGGATGAGGATGACTCCTTGCTGCCGAAACATGAGATCTCGCACAGCGCGCTCAGCACGGGCAAAAGTGTCACCTCCTTGAGCGGCACCAGCGTTCATCTGCACTCGCTGGCCAAGAGGCTCAGCCAGCTGCAGGAGAAGCATGCCAAGATGAAGGCTGATTTGCGAAATTAGTGGCACATGTGTGTGTGTGTGCGTGTGTGTGTGTGTGTTGACAAGAAATCAAATCAAACGAATTGAAATGAAATAAAATTAACTTGGCAAACAAACAAGCAACTGTTGTTGCTGCCACTGCTGCCACTGCTGCTGCTGTTGCTGATGTATCACCAGCTGCCCATTAAACGTAAACCAGTTCCAGCTGTGGCCACGCCTCCCCCACGTCCGCCCGCCCGCTCTGGCGTCGCAGGGCAAGCGACTAAAAATCTGTTAACCGGTTTAGAAACAGACTAAAAAATAAAGCGGCTGCTGCCTGAGAACTGTTATACATAAGCGCTGCGAGCGGCTGATGCTACTGCTGCTGCTGCTGCTTTTCATCAAAAACAAAAACAAAAACCAATTAAACACACGCTCACTGTCAGGCAGTCGGACAGTCGGACAGTTGCTGCAGTTGCGCGTGCCTGCGGCCAAAAGGGAAAGCAATTGAAGAGTAGCTGCAAATGTTAGATAAATCCTTTCACAAAGCGGCGTCCAACGACAGCAGCAACAAATTGTTATAATATTAAAAACAGAAAGAAAAAAAAACAACTAGCCGTCACACACACACACACACACACACATGCTCACATGAGTGTGGCTTTCTTTCCGGTTTAATCGATCGAACTTTGTGGCCGTAGCCAAAATGTCAAACGACAATAGACCCCATACGAGCTATGACTAAGAGTTGAAATACTTATATATATGTATATATAAGTACATACCCTCGAGTCATTTGAAAATGGGCATAACACCTTTCTGCAAATGAAGATGACAATTTCTCACATTTTCATATGATCGATATATATCGATTTTGAGTAAATAGCTAGAAAATAATAAATAATATGAACTTATTTGTGTAGCATGTGGCATAGTATTTGTTTGATATAGTATTTTGATTAGATATATTTTATACAGCATTCCACCAAAAATTGGGTGTTTTTGAAGATGGATAAGATAGAAGATATCGCCTTGGTATACACACACTTCAAAATGTCATCGAGTTTGGACTATAAACACCGATGTTATTCAGGAATGCATATGCCATATATGGCTCGTTTGTGTGTAGGGTATCTCCTAGTCTTTCACTCTTTACTGTATCAGCATTAATTGTTTATTCATGTTTATGAACGTGTCTTTGCTGATCAAGACACATGCCCAATCCTGCCGTGTTGGGGTACTCTACATGAGTTATTCTTATCGTTAGGAAAAGAAAAAGGTTCCCAATAGATTTTCCTAATTAACTGATATGTGATGTATATATATATATATATATATATACATAAAGATATATCGTACTATATACCTACATCTTTCGCGCTGTATACTGTGCTCGCTCGCTAATTAAAAAGCGTTGCTTAAAATTCCAATTTCTGACTGTTGAAATATAGAATAACATGTGCATAATGAAAAACAAAATAAAAAATATATTATATATACATATTATACATATTATTTTTTGTGAATCCTACTCTTAACTTCCCATAGTTTTAATTGCTAAACGACAGCTGTATGTATTCTTTGGTAGCACTAAAAATGTCCGAAAATATACACCTATTGATATTGATATATCTTGCAACTATCGTCTGTTATCGACTATCGATAATAATAACATCATCTCGAGCTAAAATACAAAAACCCCACTTTTACGCCAAGCTCTATGGCAAACAAAGCTGCAAACGGGGCTCAGAATTCCCGAAGCTAGGTTTACAGATGCGAAAGATCATGTTTACGTCCCTAACCAAAGGTAAGGGAGTTTGTTTGCGCCTTGAACTGCGATTGATACTACTTTTAAATCATGCTTCTTAATATCAGGCTGCTCTAGTAATGTTATCGACAATTATCGAACTCGAAGAAAGTGTATCGGTCTTCAATGATATCGGTCTTGTTATAATAAGTATAGGATAGTATGAATAGCCACACACTCTAGCCTGGGATTTGAACCAGCAACCTGCCTATTCGCTTGTCTGCGTCAAATAACTGCTCCCAACTCTTGTTTAGCACCTAAGCATATTGTACAGTTAGAGGACGATGTGAAAGCGGGCAACCCGCAAAATAGTTCTGCTCGGTTTGTTAATTGTTTATCTGACGAGAAGATCTGCTAAGCTTTAGCTTTGTTGTGTGGCAATTGTTGTTTTCGATTTTCGCTACCCTTAAAAGCTGACTAGATGCCAGTTAGGAACTAACCTGTCCTCAGATTTTGTTTCTGCCAGACATTAGGTCATCAAAGGGTTAAGCCTTGAAACGCATTTGGCACTTTTTGTTTGGGAGTTGAGGACAGTTTTTGTCTCTGGGCAGCGAGGCTTTCATGTAAGATGATTGGATTTTCAAGTGTCCAGATACACACGCACGCACGTACACACACACACACACACACATACACACACGTGAGCATTTGATTGATGATAAACTATCACCACCTCGTCCATATGCAAAGGGCCAACCCTGAACAGGGGTTGAGCCCGTGCTCAAGGATGTGAATGTAAAGCCAAATATGGCAGATCCTTAGCTAAAATACAACAAAAAAAAAAACAACGCAGAAGAGTTGTGTTCCGATAAACATAAACTCATATATGCGTACACCCAACTTTTATTTTATATGCGAATATATATGTACATATATTTATATATATTCTCATGCATAGGTGTGTCTCCTGGCTGTTGTGTGTCTGCTTACGTGCATGTCCTGCTAAATATGTTGCGATACATATTTTTGATAACTCGCGCACATACCATGGAATGCCGATTGTGCCACTGTGCAGGCTTCGTTTGTACACAGTGGTGTGTTGTGTGTGGTGTGTGGCGTGGTGGTGTAGGTTAGGGGTTAATTTGCTGCCGTTTCTTATACCCTGTAAACATGAGTTTACGGGATTTGTTAAAGCTGTGTAAATGCAAAGAAATAAATTTATTGCATACACAACTCGGCGGTTGAGCCGTCTTAGTGATCCAGGCAAGCGAACAGGCAGCTAGCTGGTTCAAATCCCAGTCTAGTGTGTGTGGCTGCTGTATTCAATGCTATTCATACTATCCTATACTTATCATAACCACAACCAAAAACAACTCTTAGATGACATTTCTTTGTTTTTAAAGAACGATTCGCTTTTTTTCGAGTTCGATAACTATCGATAACACCACTCTCGATAACATTGCCAGATTGTCAACCACAGTTGACGGATCAAACCAACTCCCTGCCTTTGGATTAGATTCGTTAACGTGGCCTTTCGGATTTCGCTCCTTGTATGTAGTTGTCTGTGCATGTGGCCAGGGGTAATGCATGATAGGGCTAATCGAAGCTGGGTACAGGATATCAGGTGGTCGATCAGAACAATCTATTTCCACTTATTTTGGCACATTGCAGGACATTTTTGGTGCTGTGGGGTGCAGGAGAGATTTGAATAAGGATCACCCCATTAATGGGCAGCATTACGGCTCATGCATCACGAGCTCACGCACACACACGCACACGCACACACAGACACAGACAGTGGCATTTCAAGTGGGGTGACTGATCCTGGTGTAGTACCACCACCTCTTCCACCAACAGCAGCACCACCACCGACAAAGCAGCAGCAGCACCACCGCCGCCACGAATACTATCAAAGCATCTCGCGCACAGCTGTTCATAGTCACAAGCGTGAATAAAGCGAAAGAAAATAGAGAAATGCAAGCGAAAATAATAAATACCATAAATTCCAATTGCCAACAAGGGTAGAAAGGACAAACAACAACAACAACAACAACAACAACATCAGCAGCAACACACACACGCACGCATTCCCTTATAAATTCCCAACCTCAACCGAGGCAGCTGTGAGTCGGGCCTGAGCCGAGTTCGAGGTCCCGAGTCCGAGTTCAAGCCTAGTCTTGTCTAATTGGAAATTACAATGAACCGGAAATGTTGCAGCCCGAAACTGAATATGATAAAATGTACACACTGCGCGTGTGTGCGCCCGTGTGTGAGATTATGAACAAGTCAGACTGTTCTAGTCGAAAGTGCACGACTAATAGATACCCTAAGCCCTGTGCCGAGGTGCCATTACAAACAGTCTTAAGTGATTTAATCGGAAGTGCACGACTAGAAGATACCCTAAGCGCCGTGTCTAGAATGTTTTTAACACACGCACACATAAACTCATATGCCATATACATATGCATATACCAAAGCGAAAGGCTCTACCTTAAAAATGAGTATTATTCCAGTTCTATAGAGTTTGGAAAGATTTATTTAAAAGTTTATCTATTCTTAGTCTGCTTAAGCTATACGATAACATATAGCTTGTGTAATTCTCGAGTTAAGCCAGAAAAACATGTCCCAAAATCGATATTTCACTTACTTCATGTAATCATAGATGCTGCCTTTTGCCTGTGCCAAACATTTGAGCAAAACCAATATACCCTCTTTAACCTTTATCAAAGCGTACAGGGCATACAAATGGCATAGTCACCCCTATTGCAAGGCCTATAACACATAGAGCAACCCCGTAAGCCGTGCCGGCTCAGGCAATGCAGCCGTGCATTATTATTAAATAGTTGGCCCGTTTTTATCGGGTTGTTGTTGTGCGCCCTACAACCCCCTACATACATACATACGTATATACATATACACATATAGATGTGTATATATGTGCCCGATCTAGCTGCAATATGTGTGTGTATGTACAGTTTGCTTTGAAGCTTTGGCCAGCAGAAAGGGTTTGGGGGCGGCTAAAAAACATGATTTGAAATGAAAATTTCTTTGCTGTGGCGGTTCTTGGAATTTCCCTGATTCTCATATACCATGACGCACGACGCGTCGCAGTTGACGCTGGCATTTTTGGTCGCCTTCCCCTAATTGTGTCTGTATCTGTATCTGTGTGTGAGTGTGAGTGTGTATCTGTGTCTATGTGTGTTTGCTTGTGTGCGGCATTGGCTGTGCCTTAAACTGAGACTGAGACTGGGACTGGGACTGGGACTGCATCCTGTCGCGCTGCCAACCATCCCCTGTAGCAGCAGCTACAGGAGCAGCCCAAAGGAGCGCACAAAACAAAAAGCCGAAATAAAAAAAAATTAGTGGCAAAATAAAAGGCATTTCAGTTTCCACAGCGCGTTTCAATCAAACAGACGCGTTTTCTTATTTCCCTCTGCTGGCGTGTGTCTCGTGAAAAGAAAGTCGGTTAATCGTTTCGTTTGCTTCTTAACTTTCCACCCGCTGCCCGTTTTCCGCGCGTGCCGCCCCTCGCATGCTCTGAAATTTCCACAATAAAATGCGACAAATATTCAACTAGCAAAGCGCATAAAAAGGAAAAAAAATAAGAAACAACCAAAGTTTTAAATACTTGATGCTTTTTAAGGTTTCCAATTCGATTTTGTGTGTTTATTTTGTTTGTTTTTGTGCTGTGAATTTTCCAAAATTTATTTGAAAAGCGACTTAGACAACGGCTCCAAGGTGGCGCCGTTCTCCAAACATTTGGATTCCCTCGAGGAATTCAAGGCTCTCACCGGTGAGTCGTCAATAGCTCAAATCCCGAAATCTGAGTGACCCAGTACATGCGTTTTGTGTTGCCCGCAGCGCTACCTGTGCAGTAAGGCAGCAAAGGGAAAGGTAGGGAGAGGGGCACAGGTAGAGCCAGAGCCAGAGCCAGACCCTAATCGCTTTTGGTAACTTCTGTGCACTGACAGTATTAGATAATATCACGTTCAATATCTCGGAGCAGGTCAATTTGAATGTCTCTGTACTCAGATATTTAAATATATCTTAACAAGAAATTAACATGGATTTTATAAGCTATGTTTGCAATAGAAGAACTACACACATTTCATTCTTGTGCCCGCGCAGGAGACATTGTCTCCGCGAGGAGACATTTACGACCCGACAAAGTATATATGTATATTCTTAATCTTAATCGGCCAGAGCCGAGACGATAATGTCTCGCAGTGCTTGGGTCTTATGTCGGATCAGGCTGGATCCAATTACTATATCTAGTAGCTGCCATAGGAACGGCTTATCTCTTCCTGATATATACGATACTTGCTCATCACACAAGAGACAAATCCTATTAAGACGCGAACGCCTATATCACATCATTTTATCGATTGAATAATGCAAATAATGCACAATTCTCCTCGTAGTTATGCTGCGTAAACCATATCCAAAGATCCAAATTTGTTTTTTCTTCTTGCTTTATATTATTGTTATAAATCTCCTTCCTTATAGCAGAAGTTCTTTAGTAAATGTTACGAATGATTTGAAGGCACAAAGTCATGTCCAGTTCGAGTATATAAAAAAGTAAACGTAGAAAAGGACTATTATATATTGTCTGGTAATTCACTCACTTTAATGACTAAGCCACTTAAACAACTTATTAATCAGATACATGGATTGATATACTTTGCGTGATCTGGACCTAAGAAAGGTCTAATGCATAAAACACTCTCTATATATATTGCCTGGGAGGCTGGGGGAAGAGCCTTTTATAAATAATATATATCGTACAGTTCTACTATTGAAGTTGCTTAAAGTTCCAGCTGAAAAATAGATATAAAGTCATTAATAAGTCTAATTAAAAACCTATAATTCCATGAGACAGATATATTAAGAGATCTGCTGAGAATTCAATCTCCCAAATAGGTCAAAAGTTCCCCAACTATTTCGGTAAAAATGTCTATATATTATAAAAATATTAAATATATTATTTTGATTGTGTCTTTGATGAAAATTACATGCTTAAGACTTGAGGTATATATCTGATGTACGACATGGGATGGTCTACGGAAAGCATAGAAAAGCGGCTAAATTGATATATTTAACAATGCTAAAGAAGTTTAAGACTTGAATCGTCAAATATATTATTTGACCGTGCCCATGAGATACTGTCAAGATCGACGATTAAAGCCTTTAATTAAATAACAGATAGCCCATCTGCCGCATATATTATAATATTTGAGTCAGTTTGCACTCGCTAGTTGCTTAATTACTTGATATCCATCATTAAACTTGGCTGTTGACCTGATAAGAGGCAGGACAAACGCTTCAGCCAAGAAGCTGCCACACACAGACAGACAACAAGCCACTTGTAATTAGTGTGTGTGTGTGTGTATGTGTGCGTGTGTGTTATGTATTTAGCCAAGTGATTATGCACTTGTGCTCCGACATGGCACACATGATTACTATCAATTTGGAGTAGACGCGTTGATTGTCTCGTTGTCTAACGCGCCTCTCTCTCTCTCATCAGTGCGTCCCTCCTCTCCCTGCCCCCTGCCCACTCTCCGTCTCAGGCAGCGGCTGCTTCCCTCTGGCCATTGGCACCATTGTTAAACATATCAAATGAAAAACGTACTTAAGTGCGTGGCTGAAGCGCTTTTCATCTCGCACACAGCACGCAAATTCATAATGCATATCAACGCCCGGACACCCGGTCGTGTTTGTTGGACAGGTTGGCCTAGAACGTGACTGGGACTGGGCGCATGATTTGGGGTGGTAGGCGGCGGGGGTTTGGATCGCATTTTACCGACTATGACACAGATTTATGAAGCTTAAACCGCACTTAAAATGTGTGACAGATACCACACACACACACCCACACACATACACACCCACACCACACACACACACACACACCACAATTTTGTTTCTAAATTGTTTTTTCTCTGTTATTTGCTTTGCAGTCGGACCCGGCACCATACCATCCCCGTGGCCACCAGTGAATGCCGGTCCTCCTGGTCCCCTGGGATCGGCAGACACAAATGGCAGCATGGTGGACAGTAAAAACTTGGATGTTGGCGATATGAGCGATGTAAGTACCGCAAATTATAATACAAACAAAATCTACAGGTGGATATGTTATATAAATTAATGATCTGTATAGTGCATGTTGTCTGGGAATGTTTCCTTAAAGATCCATTGGGAATATTAATGAAAGCTAGAACTCTTTTGAATCAACTTGTTAAGCCCTTTTTAATTTTGAACAGAAATCTATGAATGTTTTTATGTTTCATTTCTTTCATTCGCTTAATATAATTGACCTAACGAATATTAATGAAAACTAGAACTCTTTTGAATCATCTTAAGTTCTTGAACAGAAATTATTGAATGTGTTTTTACGTTTAATTTCTTTCAAGTTCCTTGTTAGACATACTAGACATACCTAACATACTAGAGTTAATTTCCCAATTGAAACCCTATTTGAGGTACTCCTCAAAACTAGACTTGGATATGGCTGTAAGGGCTAGCAAGGACTTCCTTATTCCTTGAGGTCAAAGCAAACGCAAATATTTGCATTCCATTTGACTGTGGCCCCAGCAAATCCAGAACGTAAGCAATTGCCGACAGCAGTTGTCACAATGCAATCAAATTATTTTTGCTTTCGATGAATAATCGATGAAGAAAATGAATCGATATAATTGACTGGACAAAGTGCAGCTGCTACACAGAACTACAGACCACTTATATACATATATATATATATATATATATATATATATATATATATATATATTTAAATATTTATCATTGAGTGAGTACTGACACAATTCGGAATTGATTTCAGGACGAAAAAGATTTATCATCCGCCGATGCCGAGGGTGTCTGGAGTCCGGACATTGAGCAAAGCTTTCAAGAGGCACTGTCAATATATCCACCATGTGGACGGCGAAAGATTATATTATCCGATGAGGGTAAAATGTATGGTAAGTGAACTATTTCAATTTCAATTTCAATAGTATTGCAAATATATACCTCTATCCATATGGGGCGGGGTGTATTTGTGGGCGTATGTATATAAAATTTATATGAATACTTGAGCTCTGTACTTTTGGTTGACTATGAATTTCTCGACAAGGTGCACACACACTCTCCTACTCTTTATCTTTCTCTTTCCTCTCTCTCTCTCTCTCTCTCTCTCTCTCTCTCTCTCTCTCTCTCTCTCTCTCTCTCTCTCTCTCTCTCTCTCTCTCTCTCTCTTTGCGCACGTGTGTGCCCTTCGTTCGTGCTTGGGTAAAAACAGAAAACAAACAGGAATTTTGCGGTTGCCGCTGCTCGCTTCTATTGTTTTTGTTTGTGTGCTATACCCTATAACAACTGCCAGGGAAATCTGCTTGGATTCTCTCAAAAAGCTAATAGAAATGTAGTTAGCGTATCTTTTGATAACAATTCGATAATTATCGAATCATGCATTCTCTGTTTGGGCATTTTAAATGTTCTGGGAATATGCATAATTTTAAATTCATCGATTCAATTCGCTAAAAACGCACGTTTCGATTATAACGATAGTTGAAATATGAGCGCAGAACATATCAATAAAAGTTTCGATTTTGACATATACAAAAATCGATTGTTTTGCAGTCGTTTTTTTCTAGCGGTTTTCGAGTTCTTAAAAAGCCCAAGCGTGGGTATTTAGATTATGTTTATTAAATCAATCAATCGACAGCCATAATTTGTGGGCATACCTTAATGCACAAGAAGTTGGCAAGCGCAGCATTTATGTTTATAGTTCATATTTTTAATTAAGCTAACTAACCAACTTTGGTACGATTAAATCATAAATCAGGAATGTTAAATATTTATAGAGCATCTGCTAGTCGCATGCTTCTAAAGCTCGGCGCATTCTTCTTTTTTGGCGTATGTTTGCGGCGGCCCGTGTAAAGAAAACATAAATTCCGTACTTTGAACCTTGAGCTGAAAGTTGTGTCAAAGCGCTTTGTGCGCCCAGGTTGCTTTCAGTGGGTGGCTGTGGGTGGCATTTGGGTTGGGTTGCGTTGTTGGCCCCTCGGTTGGGCTTGGGATATGGCAACAGGCGATGGCAGCGGCGTTCAAAGTTTGATACCGTGCCGCAAAACGTTGTCGAGTCGGGCTAAATGTGCTGACAACTAAAATTGTAAACGTGAACTGCGCTGGTTGTGTGTGTGTGCGAGGG
Organism: Drosophila novamexicana; assembly: GCF_003285875.2. Classification (NCBI taxonomy): domain Eukaryota; kingdom Metazoa; phylum Arthropoda; class Insecta; order Diptera; family Drosophilidae; genus Drosophila; species Drosophila novamexicana. The sequence goes on from NW_020824841.1 coordinate 509,097, forward strand.
TGTTGTTGTATTTACAATAAAAGCTAAAAGGACATACAAAGCCGGCGGCGTGTTGTCTTCGTCTGCTGCTGCTGTTGCTGGCCACACCCAAATGGCGGCTCAATGGAATTACGACAGCAAATTGTGAGAATGCTGCGCCCTCTCCATGCCCCTTCAGCGTTGCCTGCCTCTGACCCCCACACACAGGCGATAGGCACGGCCTGGTAATGCTTTGCTGCTGTTGCTGCTGCTAGTCGCATCCTGTGTGTGCTTTATTTGAGACGTCTACACGCATAAACAACAATTTTTGTAATTTATGTCCCAGAGGATATTGTTTTCATTTTATGCTCGGACTCGCCCAGTTCCCCACAGTTGCCGCCGCACCGTCCGCTCCTTCGTCCCTTGTCCCTGCTGGCGCTTGTTGCATGAAAGCACACTTTGTTTGCTTTTCGGCAACGGCTCAAGCTATGCCCCGTATGTCCGTGTCCGTGTCCGTGTCTGTGTCCATTGCTTGCCATTGTTTTTGTATTTGAGCAAGTAATTAATTTTCACTTTTCACTTTTTGGCTTACCTAGCTCCGAGCACGAGCTGACACCTTCATTGCAGCGCCCCGACAAGGGGTCTCGTTTTTTGTTTGGCTATTCAAAACACAGTGGTAGAAATTACCCCCCCCCCCCTCTCGTCCCCTAGCCAAATGATTTGTTGAATTGTTCGTCCCAAGCATTATTGTTCTGTTCGTAGTGTTGGCATATACCTTTGTTGGCAGTTAGTTATTCTGCACATGAGCTAGATCCTGCAATATCCAACCAGGTGAGAATTCATTTGAAGCGGATCGGTAGCAAGAAAGATTTATACAATCTTCTTCCATTCATTTTCCACACTTGCAAGTGGATACATCAAAAATCAATTAAAAAGTAAACAATTTTAATGCCAATCATAGTTTTAATAGGTAGAGTTAGAGCTAGGATTGTTTTCCGTAAATATTTTCATTTCAAATGAGCACTGTTGAAAAATTGGACTCGCACCGGCGACCTTTCGCTTGCTAGTCCAACGCTCACACATCTAAGCCCCACAGTCCTATTTTTCACAAAAAACTTGATGCCTCTGCTTAGTTTTGCCCAAAAGGTAGATTCCGTGTAAAATCTTAAGCTTCTTAAACTCTTTCATATATGTATGTACATAGATAGATCCAGTTGCTTGTTTCGAGTAGTTTAATGCTAATAAGCCTCTATTTGCCCGCATTAGCTGATATTACTGCAATTGATTCGTCTCTTTCTCGCCCCCGCTCTCTATTAACCAGCTTGCTAAATATGCGAAACATTGTGACAAGAGGCGACTAAAGTTTTATTTATTGCCAACACGTGGCTTATGCAGCCACTCTGAAAATTCCTTGACGTTCGCCAGCTGCACGAGTTGTTGCCGCTGCCGGCAAAGCGAATAACAAGAAAAACGCGTTGTTGTTGGGAAATTGGAAAAATGTTTTTGGTTACGGGCTAAACACGAGACAACTACTGCATTGCCCACTAAATATCGGCAAAGCTTGACGTCCCTCCCAAAATCAGCGGGTTCATAGAGAATGGGGCGTGGCGGAGCGGGGGCAGGGGCAGGGGCAGGGCTTTGCACTGGTTGCGGTCTACGTCGCCGTCCCCGCTGCGTTATGTGTGAAAATATAACCATTGTTTGGTTGTTAATTTTCCAAATATTTGCATACTCACTGAGCATGCAACACACACACACACACACACCCACACACCCACACTCACTGGGGGGGGCTGGTTATGACACATGACAAGCGGATGGACAGCTGCATGCAGCAAGCGGGGCGCAGCGCTTGGTTCTAGGGGGAAACGGCGTTTTGGGCTGGGCTTGGTGCCTGCCTCCTGTGAAATTTGTGGCCTAAAACTTTCTGCCTGCCGCGCTGCCTCCAGCTGCTGCCACAAATATGTAGCTCCACTAGCGGCGACTAAGCCGGCTTATCACATCAACACACGCTCACACACTTACCCAACATGTGTGTGTGCACATTCGCGCTATGGAGAATATGGCACCTCCCCGCTTAGCCTTGGCCACTGATTTTATATGGTAGCCAAAGTGGCACCACAGCATTCAATGTTGCCCCATGCATGTGCATGTGTATGCGCCTCTTGTTGTGTAAACGGTTTTTTTTGTTTTTTGGCAAAAAATTCACCTGAAGAGCCCTTAATAAACATGCATGCAGAAACTATTTCAAAGCGCTTACAAACAGTGTCGACAATTAAGCCATTTTCTAGCTGTATTTGGCTTTTATCAGGCTACAAATAAATAGTTAAAATGGTTCAGCATTCAGAAAACAATCCTGTTTTTGTGCTCATAGAGCTAATTCAGCTATTTTTAGCTATTTTTAACACTGCATTCAGCTAATCTCGGTTATATTTAAATCAACAACTGGCCACACTGCTCAGAAACCGCTAGCAAAGTGTTGAGCAACGTCCCTTTGCTGCAAAACAGTGCCAATATTTATTTTTAAATAATGTTAATAGCTACATTTGAACCAGTTTGGGAGCTGCCATTGTGAACCAGTTTTGCAACCGCAACCTTATTTAAGCCCATAAAAAATCGCGTATGCGCACTCATCATTTTGTCAAAATTTATTCGATTTTTATATGAAATACTAATCAAGGTTTTTTTTTAATATTAATTTAACATTATCATAAGTATTACTCATTTTAAAGACAATCAAACTTTGTTGAAAATTTGTCAACATTTTTTGGATTTTTCAAATTGATTAATTTATTTAACTGCAATAAATTAACATTCTACTTGCTGCATGGATTATTTGTCTTATAAAGCTGCCAACGTGCACTTTTTAATGCGAAATTTCGTTTTTGTCTTAAGTTTTATGGACTTAATTAAATTAAGCTAATATAATTTAATGTCTGAGGTATTAACCTTTGCGAATTTAACTGCAAACGATGAAGCAAGTTTAAAATACACCAAAACAAAATACTTTTCGGCGGCATTTTTATATCAAGAAAATGCAATTAATTAACACCAGAATTGCGTCTATTACTGTCCTTCTCGAAAAGACTGCACACTTAGTTATATATGTGTGTGTTTTACGTATGTTTAAAGCAGCGCCACTTCAATTGACTGATTAACCTTTGTCACATTTAAATATGAGTACAAATAAAATCTTGTGTGCTTGTTCTATGTGTCTGGCATTTGAGCCAATCTAGGGATGGAAACGTGCCAGCACGAAACATTTAAGATAAATGTCTCTTCTCATCAGAATATTAATTAAACCGCCCTAGATATATAGTCAAAATCAAATAAACATATTAATTTCTTCAGTTCGAAATTTAAAGTCGTACGCAGTCAAATTCTCAGTAGTTCCTTTAAGTTTCGAATCAGCTTCGCGCCTTCAGCTTCCTCCTCCACATTCTTGAAACTAGGTCTTTATTCCCACCTGAGTTTGACGTATACATACATATATTCAACACGAAACATCTATTCAGCACGAAGTTCAAAGTCTTAACCAGGGCTGCAAACTCAGCAAATCAAATTGTTGTTAGTTCGTTTGAAGGTTCGAATCAACGTCGTGCCTTCAGCTCCCGCATTCACATTCTTAAAGCCAGTTCTTGATTCTAATCCCGGTTTGTCATCATCTATCAGCACGAAAGTTAATCGTTTCGACTTGGGCTGCAAACTCAAAGAATCAAGTTCTCGGTGCTTCGTTTGCATGTTCGAACCAACTTCATTCCTTCAGGTTCCTCAATCTAATTTTCGAACCCAACTCTAGATACCAATCCCGGTTTGTCACATATGCTCAAATTTGTACAGTTTTTCTGATTTATAATTGCCAGTTCTAATGAAAATAATGAAAACCTTTAATATTTTTATTTTACGTAGAGTTTGCGGGCTTACCAGCATTTGGCAGCCAACAAATATGGGGTCCAAATTAACTATAACTCGGTACTGAATCCACTATGTTTTCTTCCAAAATATGTGTAAGAATTGCTATGACTTGGTTAAAAAAACAAAAGGTAATTCCAGCCACGAACCGGTTCGAGTTAAAGTCAGTTTGCAACCTTGATCTTAACACGAGCAGCTCGTGCGTGCTCCATTTAAGTCCCTACATTCAAAATTTTCACAATTCACTTTTGAATACTACGAAAAGTATTTGACAAAAGTTGCGATCCTACAATTAGCAGCACCTGTCGTCATCAATGAGTATCAATTAAATGATGTGAACTGCAATAGAGCTCGGGGTCAACATTTTCGTAGCTAGATAGCAACAATTCAATTGACATATATCGAATGATTCGAACGGGCGTAGCGTGTACACAATTCAGGCCACAGTACTGTGCACTCGGTTTTTGATTGATTTAAATGCATTAAATAAATTGGCGATTAAAATGACAAACAGATACGTGATTATTTATTGATACTTTGAACTGCCAGCGTTTGGAATGGAGCCGAAAGCGTTTGAATCATTAGGAATCGCTTAGCGTGATTCTGTTCTATTAGTCATGCGAGCTGAACAAACAGTTACTCTATAATTAAAATAACGCACTATATACAGTACTTGCACACACACACACACACATATATATATATATATTGCATATTTGTGTCGCACACAAAGTTTGGCCATAAATTCCATTTGAATTCCGGCTCTTCCTTTTTTGGGCCATGGCCCATCGATTTGCAAAGATTTAAAGCGTCAAGAAATTGAAATGCTCGGCTCTTCCTATTCATATTAAGTATATACGTTTTGTTCACGCTTGTGTGTGTGTGTGTGTGTGTGTATATGTGAGAGTCTCTCTCTGTGTGCGTGTGTGTTTGTATGGTGTGGGGGTAAGAAATTGGGCGCTCAGGACCTTACTTGGCATCTATTCAGTGATAGGGCTGCATAACAATTGCCCGTGCAGAACCTGTCATGTGAACTGTGAACTACTGAACTAGTTACGTGAATTTAATGCAGAAATAATACAGCTTTAGGCCTAGCTTCTTGTTTCTTTGTGTGCGAATTTATGCTGTTAGTGTGCACACTTACGAACTGGTTCATTAAAGCAGTCATATGAACTACTAAAATATTTGATTATAAAATGCCAGAAATAGTTTTGTGTCTTAATATGTTCATATGTGAACTGGTTCACGAACAGGCTTAGGTCGAAAACCTGCATTGATCGCAACAGCTAAGAATTATTTGCAAAATGTGAATTTAAGTACAGATTCATGAACTAGTTTGATTAAAAAATCGGCGCAAATGGAAACAACTGGAAGTTTCTGGCTACATTTTGCGCATTTGTGAACTGGCTCATTTAGATGTGTGCATGCCTTGCCCACGACTTTCGGTTCTATATTTGTATCACTGACTTCGTGGCGCTCCGTGCAGCTTCATTGAATTCCTCCCTGGCTGAGCTGGCCCAAAGGCGTTCACAAAGCATTAAGTGGGTAGTGGGTGGGTCGTCTATGTCTTTGTTCCTGTATGCCTGTGTGTGTTGTGTCTGCTCTTTGCGCCAGTAATTCTTAACCGTACCTACAGCGCAGCGATACGAACCACACCACCAACTCCCCACCATCATCACCACCATCACCCACCCACCCGGCAGCAGTAGCCCGGACTTTGAGCGCCGGATCCGGCAATATGCGTGTGCTTGGTTGGGCTGTCTGCGACGGGGTTTGAGTCGCTGAAAATAATTTTATTCGGTTAGAACTGAAACTATGCCAAGAATGTAATTAGTGAACGCATAAGCGTGTGTACAATAAAAGCTGGATCGCTGTCGGGGCGCAGGAGCAGCAGAATGGGGCTCTGTCTCTCATTCTGCCGGCTTGCTGCTGCCAAGCATAAGCTAAAGGATGACCCGCCCACACCCACACTCAGTCGCTTCTATAGCTGGCCTGGCAGTGGGGCAATGGCAAGGCAACAGGACACTGACGTCAGTCGAAGCACATTTAGCCAACACGTGAAAATGTCGTCGGGCTTTCATTGAAATTTGCGCACAACTGAAAGCAGCATTTGATTCATCCTATCATAGGGTTTCTGTAACGCATCTCCAGCTGTGCTGTCGTAGATGCTACAAATAATAACCCCTACATACAGACTTGCCCATCAAGCACCTTATTTGCGACCATGATTTGTTGGCTTTTTATACCCTGAACCCATTAAAAATGGGTATAAGGGTATATTGTATTTGTGCCAAATCCAAATGTATGTAACAGGCAGAAGGAAGCATCTCCGACCCCATAAAGTATATACATTCTTGATCAGCATCAATAGCCGAGTCGATCTGGCCATGTCCGTCTGTCTGTCCGTCTGTCTGTCCGTCCGTCCGTCCGTATGTATGAACGCAAGGATCTCAGAACCTATAAGAGCTTGAAATTTTAGATGTAGGTGCTCCTAGTTCCCGCGCAGATCGAGTTTGTTTCCGATAATCGATAACTTACTCCGTTTCCAAGCAATCGATAAAAATCGATGTCGATATCCTGTTTTTTGGGCAATTTTGGTAAATAATAAGAGCTAGAGTCACCAAACTTGACATATTGCTTCTAAAATAGAATATATATATGCACATGATGTTGGAAGAAGAGGGTTCAAGGTATCCCCTAGTCAGGAGCTCCCGACTAGAACCTCTTACTTGTTTAGAATGATTTCTGTTTAGAATTTCGGTTTGTTTAATCCTTGAAATTATCTTTAATTGGAATCCACAAAATGTCTGCATATGGAATATCCCAAATAACTTTGATTACCGCTGTGGAATTTTCCTGAATTTCGGACAAATGCTAAATTCATTTTAATAATTTGTTGCGATCTGTGTTTAGCACAGATATTTATTGAATATAATTCTGTTAGATGAAATGTATACAAAATGGCGCGAATGTTACGACGTGAACTCCCAAAAAGCGAATTATAATTGTATGTCATGTATGCATCTGTATAAGTTTATTCATTTATATTCTAAATATGCAGAGTAATAATCTGAAGCTGTTAAAAGCGAGTTAAAGCTATTGTGCAAGTGAACCTAATAGACAGAAGAAAGCATCTCCGATCTCATTTTTTATGTTCTCGAGCAGAGTCGATCTAGCCCTTTCCATCTGTTCGTACATCTGTGTGCACGCGTCGAGCTCGGCAACTATAAGAGAGAGAGAGAGCCTTGTGCTCTGGTATGTACACACTTGTATCTGCCATATTTAAGCCATATTTCATAAAGATCGTACCATAAACAGCGAAGTTAATCAAGAATGCCAGGTACGAAGTCAGGCTAAAATATTTGTAGCGGCTGTTCGGCAATAAGTTCAGGGTACCTGCAAGTGGGGCACTACCTACTGTAGCTTTCTATATGTGGTTTTACGTAAATGTGGCATCTTTAAAGTCTGCAGACAAGCGGAATTTGTGCGGGCAGGGGCAGGCTGGAGGGGAGGCAACGCTTTAATGCCTCAACTGATGCCGGGAATGCACGGCCACAATTATACTATGTATCCATAGGTATCATATGTGAATCGTAATTTTTATGCACTTGTGAACTAATAACCGAAATATCTTTTGTGTAAACATTGGATTGCACCATTTATTTAATTGTTTTTTTTTATTGGGCATATTTTATATTTACATTATATTTTTCATTACAGGGCGCAACGAGCTAATCGCGCGTTACATCAAATTGCGCACGGGCAAGACGAGAACCCGTAAACAAGTCAGCTCCCATATCCAAGTGCTCGCCAGACGGAAACTCCGTGAAATTCAAGCCAAAATTAAAGTCGTAAGTCTCCCAAACATATATATACGTATATATATATATATATATATATACATATATATTTGCATATAGTATTTATATGAAGACCAACACGAATATCAAGAGGCGCAACAATGTTTTTGCGCTATGGTTCAAATATGGAGAACAAATATAGAAAAAACAGTTGCCATCCGTTTCTTGTCCACATGCTTTGCATAAGTACATGTTGTTTATTTAAGTTCAAGTAAAGTTCAATTCACGCATTAACATTTAAACAAATATAATTTAATTCAAATGAGTTTATAGCTGATCATATGTCTATACATTTGTTGTGCTGTGAATTAAATTTTACTGTTAAATATTCAGTTTAAAACTTCGAAAAAAGAAAAGTAATCAAAACAATTAAAACTTCTTACGATGAGCATGAAAAGCAAGGAAGAGTTTCTCAGTTGCAAGTAGAGCCCATTGCCAACAGTCAGATTCAACAAACAGAATCAGAATCAGAATCAGTATAAGAATTGATCAGTTCATTTGTATCAGAGTATCTCTCACACACACATACACACACGCACACCAGCAGAGGCCGCTTGTGTGCTTGTATTGATGCCAAACGGCGTCTGGCAGTAAAAAGCACGAGAGTTTGTGGCTTTCACGTTATCCATATGTGAGTTTCCTTTAGCTGTGTGACGTCTGCAGCTCGACTTTTT